>NW_006408521.1:23987389-24001376 GCF_000296735.1 Chrysochloris asiatica
CACCACCACCATCACCACCACCAACACCAACACCACCATCACCACCACCAACACCAACACCACCACCAACACCACCACCACCATCACCACCACCAACACCAACACCACCAGGTTTCTCTGGCCTCTTCTTTCTTGTCTCAAAGACTTTGCACTTGCTGATCCCTTTGCTCAGGAGGCTTTTCCTCCAGGTAGCCAGGTGACTCACTCCCTCACCTTCAAGCCTGCTCAACTGTTCCTTCTCAGGGAAGCCTTCCCTGCCATACATGTCCTAAATTGACAGTTGCTGTCAGCGTATCCACCACCCGTTTGGTCAGTCTGTCATGTTGCTGGGCTGACGGAAGCTATGCCATAGGTATTGAAACACCGTCCACAGTGGTCAGGTTTCAGCAGAGCTTCCAGACTAAGACACAGTAGGAAAAAAGGTCTGGAAATGTACTTCCAAAAATTCGTCAATGAAAACCCTCTAGCTCACATCAGAATAGCATCTTATATAATGCTGGAAGACAAGCACCACATTGGAAGGCACTTAGGATACACAGTGGCCGGAACCAAGGACGTGAGCAGACCAGTGACCATGACGATGATGCTGTCCATGGGGCCACCATGAGTGGGAGCCGACTTGATGATACCACTACCCTGTACACCTTTTCCATCACTTCTACTGTCTCTCTATAGCTTTTCGGTCCAGTGTTCAGTTCTCTGTGTCGTTACTTGTTTGTTCATTGTCTGCCGGAGTCCACTAGAATGCCAGCTTCACAGGGCAGAATTTTCCATCTGTTTTGTTCCCCAGGTCCCATAATGGTGCCTGTACATACTTGCTGTTAAGTCAGCATATCGACCCTATGTAGGGTTTCTGAGGCTGTAAATCTTCACTGCAGTAGAAAGCCTCGAAGTTCTTCCATGGAACAGTGGATGGACTTGAACTTCTGATCTTACGATTGATAGTCCAGTGCCTCTCCAACACCAGCCAGAACATACTCTATTGTTGTTGTTAAGTGCTGTCAAGTTGCTTCTGACTCATAGCAAACCTTGTATGGGGTTTTCAAGGAGCAGCTGGTGGATTTGAAGCACCGACCTTGTGGCTTAAACCAACCCAGCGGTCCAGTGCGTATCCTCCAGTACCACACCAGGATTCCAGATCAGACTAATGTTCAGTAAATATTTATTGAATGATTGACTGAAGCCCCAGAGCTCACGTCTAAGTCATGGAGTGACTTAGGAGTTCCACCAGCAATATCTTCTCATCACCCTTTCCACCCTGAGGACCCCACAAGACCCCACACAGCCAAGGTCACCCACAGCAGCACAGCCTGAAGGTCCAAATTGGGTCTCTTCTCCTCCTGGGTCCACCAGCCTGACAGGCTCTCCAAGGAATCTGGCCCAAACCCCTCCCTCTACTAGGTCCCCAGCCTCTGGCCCTTGCTTGTCTTGCCCCTGGTGCCAATTCCTGGTGACACTGCGCTACTGGTCTCTTGGGGGCCCCAGTGAGAACACCTGGGGAAAGCTGGAAGAAAGTCTCCAAGTTCTTGAAAGAAAGCACTTCTTGCTTTCCTGAAACAGATCCAACTTGGCCCTCTCCTTTGCCACAGATGCAGAGGCAGAGAGGTTTGGGGGATGCTGAGCAACTGGCTGGGTGCCTCTTGGCACCCATGGTATATGAAAGGGGAGACTGGCAATCGCTAGGGCTGAGTCAGCTGCCCAGTGATGGAAGGTCATACTTTGGACACCTTGTCAAAGAGTATCTAAGGGCTGGGTGTTGAGGGTGCGGCATGACCTATGGAGACGTGTCCAGGCTGAAGAGACAAAAGACCTGGGTTCAGCACTTTCAGCAGCTGGCTCCAGCCCTCGGGGAAAAGGAGAGTTCTGAAATTCTCCAGGTCTTCTGTTTGCTACCATCCTGTCTGCCTTATTAAGATAGGGATTCGATCCTATAGTTTGTACAGAACGTTGCCAGGTTAAAAACACTTATATACATTATAAGAAAGTCTTTCTTATATACATTATAAGAAAGGTCTCACTTAAACCTCACAGAATCCCAAAGAGAATGTAGATAAGGCTTCTTATTTTTCCCCCTATAAAAGGAAACAGGGTCAAGAGACGCAAAGTGAGCTATTCAAGGTCACACAGCTCACAAGCGGTAATGAGTCTCTAGCCACGCTGCAGGGATCCGAACCCTGTGTTCTTTCCTTACTGCTAAGGATGTCAACACTCTCTTAGTCCTAGGCGTTAGATTCTAGCAGCCTCCCCACAAAGTAGCAACTGTGAGGAATGCCTGAAACTTCACGCTCATGGCGGAGATAATGATCATCCTAGATGTCTACAGCACATTACAGTTTACAAAGCACTTCCTTGTTCTTGATCTCATTTGCTTCTCACATACTTGACTCTGGCAGAGATTAGTATTGTGACATTGGGCTGGTCAGTTTCCTTCTCTAGGTGCCGTTTTCTCCTCTGTACAATGAGGGAGATGGACTAAGTTGTTGTTGTTGTTGTAATCAGCTCTAATTCATAACAACCCTGAATAGCGTTTCTGAGGAGCAGCTGATGAGTTTGAACTGCTGACCTTGCAGTTCAAAGCAACCTTGAGGTCGAGTGCTTATCTTGCAGCACCACACCAGGACTCCTAGATTAGAGGGTTACAATGTGTGGACAAGGTGTGGTCATGGCGGCAGGCCTCAAGGCTCTTCCCTCTCAGTTTCAACCAACCGTAGCATGTCTACATTGATGTATTTTATTTGATGCATCCCATTCCATAAAATGCTTCCACAAGGGATTTAAGAGCCAAAGTTTAAAAGCCACTGGATTAACAGCCCAGTGAGGGCCCCTCCTGGTCTTTCTGGGTTTCTGAGGCTCACTTTGATCCTATGAAGTGGACAGAGCAGGTGTCTCCTACCCAAGACCATGGCTGAAGAGCCACATACAGAGTCCAACCTTGGCACCTCCCTGCCCCTTGGAACTCCTGGAACACTTATACCATCCCTTGGGGCTAACTCCCAGTGGAAGATGGGAGGTCATGGCCTCCCTGCATCTCCCTAAACCTGCTTGGTCACCCTGAGCATGTAGAGTGGTGCCACAAGGTCCCTGTGAACATGGCTTCTTCCTTGAGGAACTGGGTAGGGTGCTAGCTTCAGGGCCCCTCTAAAGACATGATGGGGTGAGGTTCCTAGGCTGGGTCAAACACTTCCATCTGTTGTAGAATGAGCAGTGCCGTAGGGACTGCTCCAAACCTACACTACAGCCTAGGCAGAATCCCTCCACTGGTATGTTAGACTTGAAGTCCAACCAACAGCTCTTGGGTCAGAGCTCTGACAACTCATGGTGCAAGCCCAGGGAAGAGAGGGCCAGGAGCAGTGCATGGGGTTGCTGTCCCTTCCCTCTACCACGCTGCCCTTGGCAGGGTGTGCAGGACTGATATTCAAAGCCTCTCACACAAGATAGCCAGCCCCCCTTCCTGTTTGGTTCCTCACCGTCCCCTGACTATGCCTTGCTCTTTTCAGCGTCTGCGACTTTGCTCAGCTGCAGCTGCCCTTACCCCTGGGGAAGGCTCTTCCCACTGCAATCGCAGCCTGCTCCCCACCTTCCTGTTCCTCCCCGTGAAGCCTGCCCTGACTGCCCCAGCCGGATGTGACCTTCTCTCTGGACACCCGCCGTGTTTTGTGCCTCTCTCCTCCTGCCGAGGGCACAGTTGTTTGTGTCCCTGTGTCACTTCCCTCATTAAAACATATGCTTCTTGAGCACAGGAGGCCTGCACATGTATCTTTGTATTTGCTCCGCTGAGAGCACTGCTTGGCACAGAGTTGGTGCTCAACAAAGGTCTTGCTTTTACACCCAATGCAGTGAACGAGTGAAGAGAAATAATCACGCTGCTGTCAGTAGGTGCGGAGAGTCAGTTCCAACTTACAGCACCCATGCACAACACAACACAACAACACAACCGTTCTCATCACTGGCGTGCTGTGTCCATTCCTGTGGTCACTGCAAATTGTCTTCCAACCTAGGGGGTTCATCTTCTAGCACCATATTGAACAGTTCCCTGTTGTGGTCATAAGGTTTCAATGGCTAAGGTGGTGGGAAATAATCGTGAGTAGCATGAACAGTGCATATACCATGTGCCCAACATTACTCTAAGCACTTTACACCCATTATCTCGTTTCATCCTAGGATGTAGGGCCTATTAGCACCCCCATTTTACAGATGTGGAGACTGAGGTAGAGAGGATCGGGGACTTGCCCATGGCCACTCTGTGGGATCTGTGTCAACCCTAAGCATCTGATAGCCTGGGGAGCTAGAGGACCATGGAGTTCGCTGTCCTTCTCTAGAACACCAGCCAGAGATTGCTGGACACTTCTAGAAATTCAGGAGCCAAAGAACTCTGTGAAGCCCAGTCAGAGCCAGGATGTGAGCCAGGCTGTGACTGCATGACGTCAGTGGATGGGCCAATGGACAGAAGGGATTGGATTGGAGGCCACTGAGCAACATCAGGGAAGACACAGCGATGCTTGCTCCGAGTGCATCTATTTCTACATGAGACACATGTCCTAGGCTTAGTCGGACTGTTGTGCACAGGAAAGGGGTCTTGGGGATGGGTCTAGTCTAGAGTGTCCTGGTCAAGAGGGCCTCCTGGTCCTCCGCTTCCTGACTGTGATCTGGAGCTTGCTGGCTTAATTCCTTTAAAAAGCCGTTTCCTCATCGGTAACTTGGGCTGCTACACATCTCACTGGATGGCTGTGAGAATTAAGTGAGAGAGTATGTGAGACAGCACTTGGTAAACTGTGAAGAGTTACACAATGATAAATTCTCCTCATGATTGAAAAAGAAAACCCAAAGCACCGAGGCACAATTTCTCACACTACGGATCATTTTTACTGGTTTCTAATATTTCTTATCTCCTACCCCCAGCCATATCCTTCACCTCCAATCTTCTGTGGGTAGATCTCTCTATTCCCCTTTATAGCCAAGCTTCTCAATAGAGTTGTCTTCACAAGATTCTCCACTTCCTCAGCACCCATTTATGCCCCAATCCACCTTCCGCCTCCAATCCCACCAAAGCCGCTCTTGTCTCTATCACCAGTGGCTTTCATGGGCAATATCTAGGGACAGCCTTTCTGTCTTCATCTTCCTTGATCTCTCAGCTGTAAATGACACAGCTGGCTGTTCCCCCCTACTTTCCTCTTAAAGCATTCTTCTTTCATGGCTTAAGAAGTCACTCCATTCTGATTGTTCCCTCTATTTCTCTGGTACCTCCTTTTTGTACCCTTTGCAAGTTCCCTCTCCTGTCATGTTATTGTTAGGTGATATTGAGTCAGTTCTGACTCCTAGTGACCCAATGCATGACAGAACAAAACACTGCTCGGTCCTGTGCCATCCTCATAATTGTTGCTATGGTTGAGCCCATTCTTGCTGCCACCATGCCAATCCATCTTATTGGGGGGCTTCCTGTTTTTTGCTGACCCTCCACTTTACCAAGCATGATGTCCTTCCTTACAGACTAGTTCCCCCCTGAAGTCTCGCCATCTTCCTGTCTAAGGAACATTCTGGTTGTATTTCTTCCAACACAAATTTGTTTGTTCATCTGGCAGACCATGGTATCTTCAATATTCTTCTCCAACACCTTACGTCAATTGCATCAATTCTTCCACAGTCTTCCTTATTCATTGTTCAATGTACCTGCATCTCAGACAACTGAAAATACCATGGCTTGGATTAGGTGCACTTAGGCCTCAAAATGACATCTTTGCTATTTAACACTTTAAAGAGGTTTTTTGTAGCAGATTTGCTTAATGCAATACATCTTTTGATTTCTTGACCTCCATAAGTGTTGATTGTGGATCCAAGAAAAGTGAAGTCTTTGACAGTTTCAATTCTGTCTCCACTTACCATGATGTTATTTATTGGTCCAGTGGTGAGGATAACACTGAGTGCCCAGGTATGGTCCTGGGTTCTCTTCACTTTCCTCTTTTATTAGGAGTCCTGGTGTGGTGCCATAGGATAAGCACTTGATCTCAAAGTCAGGCTGAACCACAAGGTTGGTGGTTCAAACTCACCAACCGCTCCTCAGGAACCCTATTCAGGGTTGCCATGAGTCAGAACCGACTTGACGGCACACAACAACAATATCCATGACTCTACAACCTGAGTCCCCAGCCCAGCTCAGACTTATGTATCTTACTGCCTACCTGACATCTCCCCTTGCACGTCCACAGTCATCTCAGCTTGGCCCATCCTCAATGTGCACCTATAGACCAAAGCCAGCAAGCTGGCATCAGCCTTGGTTCTTCCTCTCCATTCTCTTCACATTTACCAGCCAATCCTGTCATATCTACCTCTGTCAATATTTCAAACCCTTTCTGGAGAGACTCCTTCCTCTATACCCAGCTTGCTTCCTCCAGCCTCATTCCCCACACTGTAACTGAGTCATCGAACACAAAAGCCTGACCATGCCACTCAGCTGTAAAAACCTTTGATGACTTCCTGTTGTTCTGGAATGAAACCCAGACCCCCTATCACACCTTCTTGGGCTTTCCAACCCAGCCCAGTCAACAGCTGAATGTATCTGAGTGAGTGACATCAGATGGTATCATGTGGAGCACAAGAACCACCTAATGGAACCCTGCCCAAAATGCTGACCCACAGAATTACGGAAAACAATACTTTTTCTTGATACCGCTAACTTTTTGGAAGAGGAAGTAGGTAAGGATGATACATCATCTCAGCCCTCAAAGGAAGAGAAATTTATCCCAGGAAAGTAGGAGAAAGAATTATTCATAAATCAGTGGAATTCTCTAGGATGGTCATTTGAATCCATAGTGGTGGTGCTGGTGGGTGTGTGTCATTGAGTTGGTGCCGACTCATAGAGACCCTGTATAGGGTTTCCGAGCCTGTCAATCTTTAAGGGAGCAGAAGACCTCATCTTTCTCCTAGTCTCTTGAAGGGAACTATGAATCTAGTTGGGTTGGTCCTTGAATCTCACAACATCTGAGGGTCTGGTGTGAAATCTGAGGGTAGAAGGGCAGGAAGGAATACAGAGATTTCAGAACCCCGTTTTTCTACTCCTCCTTCTCCTTTCCTTTCTTATTGTTGTTGTTAAGTGTTGTTGAGTCAGTTCCAACTCATAGTGAGCCTGTATAAGCTTTCCAAGAAGCACCTGGTGAGTTTGAACTGCAGACAGACCTTGTGGTTAGCAAGCAGTCCAGTGCTTATTTTATAAGGCCACACCAGGAGTTTCCTTTCTAGCCATATCTAGATGCCATCCCCTTTTTGTAAACTGTGGTTTGGGTGAAAGCTTAAATGCTTCCCATTTTGAATACATGATATCAAGTGTAGATTACTTCTCTGGGAATGTGTGCAATGTTCTTTTTCCTTCTTGCACATTTAATTCTTTGAAAGCCGTTGCTGTTAAATACCGCAAACATGGGAAAGTATTCAAGCAGGAGATTGATAGAATACATCCTGGAACAGGGTATATCCAGAGGCCAGGAATCAGCTGAATGGAATAGAGACTTTGGTAATGGGAAGAGGGTGGAGCAGAAGAGAAATCTGAGGTAGAGGACCCCAAGGGGTAATAAATGGCACAAGGTTAGAAAGGGCATCCTGGTTAGGGGAGCAACAGATTTTCTCATGAATTAGAAGCTGACCAGGCTGAAGAAAATGCTACATAAAGAGTTTTCTATTACAGAAAGTAACTTTAGGATGAAGACAAGACTCTTTAGTCCTAAGGGTGTGGATGGTTCTTAAGAAAGCAATGTTTGGTACCAAAGAGTCAGAATAATCTGCAATGATGAGTGTCTGTGTTCTGTAGAAAAGCCGTGCAGACTGATTGATTTGTGCTAAAAAAGAACTGTGCTCAGCATGTGCTCTGTGCCCTTGGAATTTCTTATATTTTGATGAGCTTAGAAGCACCCAGGAGACAGAGACAGCTTGATTTCTCACCATGCCCAGGACGATGCCAGCCATGCCAGGCACTCAGTCATGACTGTTGATGCTGCTGCTGGTGGTGATGATGATGAAGGCCATGGCTCCATTTCTCAATGCATGTTTATCCCAGGAAAGGGGGAAGGAGAAATTCTATAAACTGTCAGAGAAGGGATTCAGTGACGGATGGAAGTTGTGCTAATCAGGATTCTTTGGTTGAAAGTGAAACCCAGTTAACCTGAACTAGTGGAAAGGGTTTATTGACTCATAGGTCCAAACTTGGCAGGAACTGCGAGGGCACAAGTGGGCCATAGGAGGGTGACTGGAGCCAGGGATAGGGACCAGGATGTTGTCAGGAGTTAGTTTCTCCTTCTCCCTTCCTGTTTCCTCTGCCTGCTGGCCTCATTCTCTCATATCATCCTTCTTCACTAGACTTGAACCATGGAAGTCTCAAACCTCAGCTTCAGCACCAGTGTGGAAGATGCTCTCTTTCCTCAATCAAGTGGGGGAAACTCCAGGGAAGGGCTCTGATTGGGCTAGTTGGGTCACATGTCCACCTCTGGAACTAAGAGTTAGTAGTCTATGATTGACAGCCTTCAATGAATACACATTGAGCAAGAGCAGCATCTCAGAAGCCTCATATTTTCAGGAAAAGAAGTGCCAGGAAGGATGAAGGATGAGCCCCTGGTTAGACAGTGACTCATCTGGATCTGGGCGTTCTAAAGACACACTTGCCAGGACCGACTGATGGAGGGCACTGCTTCTCTAGCACACAGAGTCCCTGTGTCCTTCAAACACAACTCAAGGTTCCTCCACTCTCTTCACAGAGAGCTAAACACAGAATGTGGAACAACGATTTGTCTCACTATGTTCTGGAAATGGGTCTTGCTCTTGGCCTCCTGTCTGTTCCTAGGGCCCGTGTTCCAGACAGCAGAGCTGGGCTGCAGGGAGGCAGGAGGCACTGAAAATTGGCAGCAAAAAGAACCAGAGTGGAGTGTGGGGGACAAAAGGGGAGTGTTGAACCCACTCTGTGATCAAGTTGTTGTGGATTCAGGCAAATCATTTAACCCTTTGATCACAAAATATCTTAAATCTCAGCTCAGACTTAACTTTCCTTCATGCTGTAACTGCCCAGAGGCATCTAGTTAACAAGCTGTTAGTCTTTGCTTTTTCTGTCTTTCATTTGAGGAGGTGGACCAATTCAGGGGTAGCGTAGTGGTTACGAATCGGGCTGCGAACCTTAAGGTCAGCGGTTCGAAACTACCAGCTGCTCCGCGGGAGAAAGATGAGGCATTCTACTCCCGTAAAGATTTACACCCTCGGAAACCCTGTGCAGGGTCGCTATGGGTCGGAACCGACTCGACAGCACATAACAACAACAACAAATGGTGGGGCAAATAGATGCTTGGGGACAAAAAAAAAGATAAGCCAATTAGTCATCCAATTCATTCATTTCATCATTCTGGATCCTACTCCTCAGGCTAGGGACATTGCCACGTACTGTGATGGATGGAGATATGGC
Source organism: Chrysochloris asiatica (assembly GCF_000296735.1). NCBI lineage: Eukaryota > Metazoa > Chordata > Mammalia > Afrosoricida > Chrysochloridae > Chrysochloris > Chrysochloris asiatica. The sequence continues at coordinate 23,996,823 of NW_006408521.1, forward strand.
ACGTGATAGAATTCCTCTGCCCAGAGACATGGCAAACAAAGCATGGCCCTGAGTCCCAAGCTTCCAAAGGAGGGGAAGGTCGCCTCTGCCATGGTGAAGTCTTTATAAGAAGTTGCATTTGATCTATGACTTGAAGGATGGGTAGGATTTTAATGGGAGATGTATTAGTTGGGTGTTGACAAAAAGAAATAGTGTGAGCTAAAAAGCAGATCAAGGAACCAAAAAAACATGTTTAGAAAATAGAGGGTAGACTAGCTGGGGGAGACGGATGTTTATGTTGGAAAATGGTGGCAAAGCTGGAAACGTACATGGTGGAAGATGTGGAATGCAAACTGATAGTTTAGATTGTATTTGGTAGGCAATAGGGAGCCATTGAAGAATTCTGAGTGGAGTGTACCATTATGTCAAAGTACCGCTGTAGGGAGCATCATCTGCTGTAGTGTGCATAATGGATTGCCGTGGGGGGCAGGAGGGAGAACTAAAATAAGAGTGCAGAATAATGAAAATTGAATTTCACAAGATTCCCTTGAATTATTCCAATTTTTTTTCTTCCGTCTGAGTTGTCTTGAACAGGGTTCTATTCCTTGCCAGCAAATAGTTCCTTAATGCAAACTAGTGTGAAGAAAACACAAAAGTCAGGAAAGCATGGGTCAAAAAGAGAGGCGTGGCCAACAATGCTAAATGTTTTCAAGCGATCTAGAAAGCCAAGGATGGTTCCTAAAAAAGTAAACATATGACTCACTTAAATTATGACTTCAGCAATTGTACTCCTTACTATATACCCAGAAGAACTGAAAACAGGCAACCAAACAAATGTTTATAACAGAATGTTCACAATAGACACAAGGTTGTTGTTAGGTGCCGTTGAGTTGGTTCCAACTCATAGTGACACTATATACAAAAGATCAAAACAGTGCCCAATCCTGTGCCATCTCATAATCAGTGTTACTCTTGAGCCCATTGCTGCCACCAGCATGCCAATCCACCTCTAAGGTCTTCTTCTGTTTTGTTGTCCCTCCACTTTACCAAGCATAATGTTCTTCTCCAGGGACTGGTCCCTCCTTCCTCGCTTCCAAGGAATATTCTAGGTGTACCTCTTCCAACAGATTTGTTTGTTCTTCTGGCAGTTCATGGTACTTTCCATATTCTTTTTCAACACCATAACTCAAACGTATCAATTCTTTGGGCTTCCTTATTCATTATTCAACTTTCACATGCATATGAGACGACTGAAAATATGACTTGGCATAGGAGCATCGTAGGCCTCAAACTAATCTATGCTCTTGAACACTTAACAAAGGTCTTGTGTAGCAGATTTGCCTAATGCAATACGTCACTTGATTTCTTGACTGTTGTTTCCATGAGTTGTTTGTGGACCTAAGACACAAGGTTGTTTTTGTTGTTAAGTGCCACAGAGTTGGTTCCAACTCATTGTTGCCCTGTTTAGGGTTTCCAAGGAGCAGCTGGTAGGTTTGAACAGCTGACCTTGTGGTTCGCAGGCCAGTGCTTATCCCACAGCACCATGAGACGCAAGGTAGAACGACCCAGATGTTCATCAATGGATGAACAGATAAATAAAATGTGGTATATATGAAGGAACTTCAAAAAGTTTAGGCAAAGATTCCATTATCTTTTCATTTTTCTATGGACTTTTTGAACCCCCCTGGTACATACAAAGGAATATTATTCAGCTATAAAGAGAAGTGAAGTTCCGCTACATGTTACAACATGGATGAACCTTGAGAACATTTTGATAATTTTATGGCAGACACAAAAGGACAAATAGCGCATGACCTCACTTACATGAACTATCTAGACTAGGCAAATACACAGACAAAAAAATAGATTAGTGGTTGCAGGGGGCTGCAGTGGGAGGTGGGATTCAGGATAGCTGCTTATGGGCATGGGTTCTATTTTGGGGTGATGAAAATATTTTGGAACTAGATCGAGGTGGTGACTGTACAACTTGGCAAATTATTCACTTTAAAATATCTAATGTTATGTGAATTTCACCTCAATATATAAACAATTGAGGCGTGCAGTGGTTCTGTCTGATAATCACTGGTCTATAAACCACAGGGTCAGCAGTTTGAGTCCACCAGCTGCTGTGAGAGAAAGACGAGGCTTTCTGTTCCCAAAAAGATACACAGCCTCAGAAACCCTATAAAGGGTCACTATGAGTTGGAACCAACTCAAAGATACTCAACAATAACAAGGTCAGGGACTGGAAAAAACCATTGGGAAGACACAGATGCTCTTGAAAGAATTGTTTTTGTAGAGAAAACTGAGGTGGATGGAGGCAGCAATGCAGATGACTCATTGAGGGCACAAAGGGCTCAGAAACATCTAAGATATTGGCCAAGGGACACGAATGAAAGGAAGGTTTTCCTAGTTTCGGAGACCTGTACATTTGAGAAAACAAGAGGGAAAGACTGAAGAGGCAGTGGATTCAAAGTGCACCTGGGGAAGATGTGTAGAAGGAGGAGGAGAACACAGTCTGAGGTACCTGTAGATGGGAGAAAAGGAAAGGAAGCTAGAATAGGTCATTAGAAAGGGCAAGCTCGGGAGGAGTAACTACAAGGATGCCGCCCAGAGGCCTTGGTCTTCTCATAGGTAAATAAGAGGTGGGGTTCTTGGCTGATTTCTAGGTGTGGAAACCATGGCCTACAGCAGGAGAAAGAAGTGGAAATAGTAACTGAGAGGCTTCTACCATGGTTCCTGTGGGGAATGGGTGTGCAGCGGCAGCAGCCTCAGAGGGTAAAGTCAGAACAACTGAGAGGATTGTAAGGTGCTGAGGGTGGTGGCTGGACCAAGGTCAGTCTGTACAGAGCAAACTGATTCTGCTCCAGGAGTGGAGGAATCGGAGCAAGCAGGCGGAGCAAGGCCCAACGAGTCAACCTGAACAGGAGGCAAAGCCAGAGATACAGCTCCAGGCACAGGCCGGAACCAACGCAAGGCCTTCTGGGTCTTAGGGTCTGGGAAGGCACTGCCTGCCCTCTGCTCTGGAGAGGGTCTGCTCGGTGGAGCAAATGGGGTCTGTGTGGACAACACAGGGCTGCAAAAAGCCCACTGGACTTGGAGTCAGAATATAAAGGCAATATAGCTCTGTGGTGAGGCGGACAAGGGCGGATGGCTGTCTTTAATGCTCTACCCTGTTGGAGCTTTTGGACAAGTCACCCACCTCATCCAAGCCAAAGTTTCCTCATAGGGAAACTGAGGATGCAGACATCTGCCCCTACGCAGTAGAGCTGTGCTGAGGATTAAGATAAGACCTGTAAAAAAGTTCCCACAGTGCTTGGGCAAGAGCAAACGCTCAATAAACTCTAGTTCGTCTGTCTGTCTCCTTCCCCATTATACTCTCAGTACCTGACACATAATGGGAACTCAATAAATATTTTTTGAAAGAATGAATTATTATTATTATTACCATTACCTGTGTAGCCTTGAACATAGGAGATTGTGAGCTCCACAGAGTACAGGACTATATTTTATTCTTCTATCCTCTCACACAAGGTATGATAAAGGCAGCTGCTTATAGTCACTAGAATTCGTTTCCTGATCTATAAAGTGGGGCTAATAATATTTGCTCTACCTCAAGGTCGAGTGAGGTGATGTATACAAACCACGACAGAGCTGTAGACTTTACACACACGTGTGTACACACACACACATACACAGTATAGGGCTGTTGTCTGCAGCAGAGGCAGTTGGTTGAGCTCCCTGGGGAGCCCTAGCTCTTGTACCCAACTCAACAGGAGCCGAATGACGAGCCCACTAAGCGGCAGGAATGCCCCATTAGGGGGATATGATAGGAATTTGTGGAAGGCCTGGTCAGCAGGCGGTTGTGGTTTTCTCAGCAGGGAGGAAGTCCAGGGTGGGGCCCTGGACACCGAAGTATGCAGGAGCTGATGTGAAGCACAGAGAGACACAGGACATGAGACATAGGCCATGGGCCATGGTGAGGGACAGAGAGAATAAAGAGCCACAGATGTTAGCTGCCCAAGGCAGTGCAGTTATGTGAAGACAAGGACGAAGTGATCTCTTGTTGGTCACAGTTGATGGGGAGATTTTCACATTAGAAAGAGCCCATCCTTCTAGCACTGGGCTCTGACCAATGGGAGTCCTGGCCCAGACCCCTTGCCAAGTGGATGGCCACCCTTCATGGTGATTAGCTTCCTCCATGTTGACTACTAGCTTGGAATGTCTAATACAGGTTGCTGCTGGAGTTCCTGACCTGGCAGGATGCACGTGCCACACGGTGTTGGACTCTAACTCCCTTTGCTCCCTTTGGTTGTCCCCAGACCCTGTGGTCAGGCTGTTTACTAACTGTGTCTATCCCATCCCAGTGGGAAAATCAAGTTCTTTCTAGTTGTTTCTCTCACACTGCAGCTAATGGGGAATGCCTGGCTGTGTCTTGAGAAATGATTGGTGGAAGCAGCAAAAGTCTTCTAGTTGCTATGGAGTGTTAACTGATGAATTAAATTCTTCCTTTTGATTTGAAGGACACGGTCCTAGAAGAGAGTCTTGCTCTTGGAAAAAAAAAAAAAAAAAAAA
>NW_006408521.1:24001476-24039886 GCF_000296735.1 Chrysochloris asiatica
TACCAACTACTAACGGTGTGCAGAGGGGTCTTGGTTGCCAAGCTGGCTTGGATTCCCTTAAGACAAAACAAAACAAACAAAAACTACTCAAACTCACAGCCATTGAGTCGATTCCAACTCACAGAGACCCTTTATACAAGGTTTCCAAGGCTGTAAATCTTTATGGGAGCAGAAAGCCTCATCTTTCACCTGCCAAGCAGCTGGTGGGTTTGAATTGCTGACACTGCAATTAGCAGCCCAGTGCTTATCCTACGGAGGTGGATACGTCTGATTGTACAAGAGTAGCAAGTAGAGCCTTGGTACTCACAGCGGCATCGCATCATTTTGGAGCATGTTAAAGAATGCAACATCTGGGATTCACCCTAGCAACTCGATTCAGAACCTGCCTTTAACATGCTACCCAGGTGATTCATGTGCACATTAAAGCTTGAAGCCCCGGGTCTGGGTCAGCGTATCTCAGAGGTATCTGTTGGCCACCTTCAGTGGAAACAACTGAGCCCCACCCAGACCTCCAGAATCAGAATCTCTAGACAAGACATCTAGGAATCAGCATTTTCAGCAAGCTCCCAAGTGGTTTTAATGTTTACCCAAATGGAATGCCCACCCCTGTGCCTTCCAATCATATCAGGACGCATTAGGGGCCAGGTGACGTGCTGTGTTCTAAGTCCAGTTTGCAAGGACGTGGATGATGCTTGACTCTGCCTTTAGGGGTTTGTAACAACATCGCTACCATTGAATGCAGAAAACCAGCTGTGGTCTGAATACCTGGAAGGATCTTAGTGACTAATTCATAATGCATTTGAGTCTCCCTCCCACATTAGTGAATATACATGTTCCCTGAGGGTGGAGAAGAACAAACACTCTGTCCTCCCAGATTTCCGCTGGAGTGGAGTAGATTCCCACTCCAGGAAACCACTTGTTCTTTCCAGCTACTGGGCCGAGCCCAGCCCATGGGTCACCCTCTCTGGCTCCCTGTGCAAAGCAGACAGAAAACCAGCGAATGATTTCACTAGCCTTTTCCTATAAACCCTCCGCTTCCTAGGGCCAGCTGGGCCCATCCTTGGGCAGCTCTGCCCCAAAGTTCACCTCCCAATACACAGGTCAGAAGTGGGGTCAGATGGAGCGTGGGCGTCTGCGAGCTCTCAGGCCTTAGGGGTGGTGTAAGCTTTCTTCTTTTCTTTGTGATGTCTGCATTTGGTTCTTCCAGAAGGGGAGAGATACACACACCACGCTCTTTTAGAGATGAGAGGAAAGCAGCCAGCAGCTTTTGAAATTCACTGTATGACAAGCAGAGATGGAGCATCGTGTGATAGGAGTCCAGCTGGAGGTCTCCGTTGATTCTAAGACCAGAGTACACCTTGACCGTGATCCTTTTAGTGGGCTAACCTGACCTAGATCTTGGCACTCAAAACACAGAACCAAGGTGGAACCACATTTCACTTGTGGCCCTGCCTCATTGTCAGCGTGCAGTCTGCAGAGTGCTTGTCCACACTGATCACTGGACCTTCTCAGTAATCCAGGGGAGGGCTGTGCATTACCCTCCTCTGCTAATTTAAATAAAATGTTAGTAATCTGCCCAAGTCACCCAGCTGTAAAGTGGCAGGGCTGAATCTTGATTTGAGGTCCTCTGACTCTACATTCTAGTTTCTTTTTATCTATCCACAAACCAAAAACCAAACAACAACAAAATCCAGTTGTCATCCAGTAGATTTTGACATATGGCAACCCCATGTGTGTCAGAGTGGAAATGTGCTCCCGAGTTTTCAATGGATGATGTTGCTTTCTAAAATAATCACCATGCCTGTCTTCTGAGGGGCCTCCGGGTGGACTTGAACCTCCAACCTTCCAGCTGATAATATTTAGCAGCCAAATACATTATCCGTTTGGATCACCCAAGGACTGCTTACCCAGCCATAATGCCTTATTTTTCTCCTATTTCTGAGCTAACATATTATTTTAGCTAGACTAGGGAATCCTTTTGGCAAAGTTCTCTCTGAATTATACGGGGAGTGTATGGCTGGCACATGATATCCTTCAGCAGGTGTGGTGGCCAAAAAAAGAGTTACTGCTTCTTTCACTTTGTGGCTCTGGCAAATTCTCTGGAGTGGAGCTAAAAAATCCGTGCCAGATGGCTCTTGAGGAGGAGCCTCTATGGCTCGGCTGCTGTGGAGACACTGGGAGGCGTATCACTCACTGCAGCTGAGGGGACGTGGCACAGCCACGCTGGACCTCAGGCCACATAAGCCCCATGGCAGCACACACCTCACTCGGCTCAGCTCCACTTCCCTGAAAGATGCTAATTATTGACATAAAATGAAGGAAGAGGCGATGTAGCAAGAGCAGTGTCTAGGAGGCATTGCTGCTCTTCCTTAGCAGCGCCCCCGTCCCCCTAGCTTGGATGTAGATGGTGACAGAACACAATGGTGACAGCTCCAATAAGGCTCCTGCCCACATGATCATTAGACCCCACAGACAAATGCAGACCTGTTGTCAGACATGACAATCTGGGTATTATGAGTAACTGAGGCATTGTCCTGCTTGCTGGAGGAAGCCCGAGCGGGAATTCACAATGACCTTCCAGAGGTCTTGGATGAATAGAGGGGTTCCTGGCAAAGCCTGCTGGGCCATGTTCAGGAAGGAGTCAGGCACTGCTGAGGTGTTATTCTAAGGACCCCACAGTGTATGAGTTGGTGCCACACTAGTGCAATAGACCCAGTCTGTCCACAAGAGACCACCAACTGGGTGGCTTAAAACTACAGAACTGTATTCTCTTAGATTCTGGAGGTCAGAAGTTTGAAATCAGGTGTCAGCAGGACTGCTCCCCCTCCTGAGGCTCGGTGGTGGTGGTGGTGGTGGTGGTGGAGGTGGTGTGTAGTGGGGTGCTCTGTTCCTAGCTTCGTTTAGCTTATGGTGGCTGCAGGCATTCCTTGGCTTGTGGCTGCATCGCCCAAACCTCTGCCTCTGAGTTCACACTGCCACCTTCTCCCTCTGCCTCTCTGTTTTAAGGATAGAAAACTCACTGCCATAGGGTTGATTACAACTCACAGCAACCCTTGGGGTTTCCAAGACTATAAGTCTTTCCAGGAGCACAAAGCCTCATCTTTCTCCCATGGAGTGGATGATGAGTTTAAACCACTAACCTTGCAGCTAGCAGTCCATCACTTAATCAACTATAACCTAGGTGATTACACTTAGGGCCCACCTGCTTAATACTGGCTAAGCTCTTCCTCTTAAGATCCTTAAACTTAATTACATCTTTTTGCCATATGCTCACAGGTTCTGGAGATTAAGACATGGGTATATTTTGGGGGCACCACCATTAATCCACTAAACATCCCTCGGGATTAACACTATTTTCCCATAAAAGATGTTGCCAAGTTGATTTCTTCTCACAGTGACCTCATGTGCCAGAGTAGAACTGCCTCATAGGGGTTTTCAGGCTGTAATACACACAGATGCTGATCACCAGTCTTCCACAGAGCCACTGAGTAGGTTCAAACCACTAACCTCTCAGAAGCCAAGTGCTTAACAGTTGTGTCACCAGGGTACCTTTAGATGTCCACTAACCCAAAACAAAAAACCAAACTCACACCATCGAGTCGACTCTGGCTCACAGTGACCCAATATCGGGTTTCCGAGACTGTAAATATGGGAGCAGGCAGCCTGATCTTTCTTCTATGGATTGGCTAGTGGGGTTGAACCCCTGACCTTGTGGTTAGCAGTCCAGTGCTTATCCTACAGCCACCATTAAGATACAACTGGGGACCTTACTAAGTCCTAAACAGCCCAGTAAAAGTCTCTAGGGCCAATATTTGCATTCCCTTTCATAAGCAAAGGTTTTTCAGTCTGTGTTCCATAGAGTCCAAGGGTTCCTCAGAGGGTCCTCAGGGACTTGCAGGGGGAAGAGAAGTAGGCTGTGACCCCGGCTACCTTACACTACAGCAGTTCCACACAGGTCTGGTTTATGAGTTAGGGTACTGTCTACAGTTTTCTGTTGTTGTTCCAGAGGGTTATACTAAGAAATTGAGGTTGGAAAGCTACCGTTCTTTACTCCACTGCCCTGCATTGTTTGGGAAGGAGCCCCAAACTCTGAACCTCCTCTCCATCCTTTATTTATTCTGCGTCCTTGGGCAAGTGACCTCACCTCTCTAAGCATCCTGCTTTTCACCTGGGCAATAGAAATAATAGTTTCTGCCTCAAAAGGCTACTGTGCTCAATCAAGAAAGGCTATTATTTTCCCTGTGTTCTTCAATGGTTTGTGAGTATCTCTACAGCTCAGTCCCCTTGGTATTTGATCTGGGACCTTTTGAAGCAACGGTGTCTACCCAGCACAGGTGAGTCAGGTTGTTTTTCTCTCACTAGAGATTCCAGAGGGCAGGGATGATGTCAGCTGTGTTCTGTGATGGTAGGTGGGCCAGGACCATGACGTTCAATCTTGGTTCTTCTGGCTCGTGTGTGTGTGGTCATCCCTGCTATGCGTGGTAACAAATATAGGGCACTGGTCATTCATTGCCTTCGATAGGAAGTCCCAAAGAGGCTGTGATAACTACACTTGTCAAGGCTGGGCCATGGAGGGAGGTGTGGGGGTTTCTTGACAACTTTGCTAACCACAGAATTTAGCTACTGATATCTGTGGGGCTCTGAATGAAGGGCTCAGTGGCCATGCACAGTTTGCCATTACTATTGTTAAGTACTGTTGAGTCAGTTCCAATGCATAGTGACCCTATATAGAGTTTTCGAGGAGCGGCTGGTAAGCTTGAACCACCGACCTTACAGTTCAAGCTGAATTAACAGTCCGGGGCATAACCCACAGCGCCAAACACCTAAATGGCAAACTGAAGCTTATGCTTATTGCCAGAGCCATGGCCTGTCTCTGTGAAGGGCAGACAATCCCATGTGCTTCCAGACTGAATGAAACACAGGAGCTCAATATACATTAAGTCCTGGGCATCTAATGTCCAACTTATAGACAACCAGGACTTGCCCTGTTATGTAAATTTGCCCTCACTATGAAATGCCCTAACCAACTCCTACTTCTATTCAACAAATTTTTCATCTCAATCATCTTCACTTACTGCACATGTGTGTAGCTTTTAAACCATTGAGAAAGCGTCAAGCCTTTTCTTGCACTAAAGTTGGATAAATAAGAACCACATCCACCTGTTTCAACTTACCTACAAATTCACCTCAAAGACACACTTAAGCACAGATCTGGTTTGTAAGTAACTTGGGGACTGCTTGTATTCCAAATACAGTTGTTTTAACCTTAGGTTTGTAGTGGGCTTTAGGCTGTGTCTTAATGACAACCTAGCATTTGTTGATTGCTTTCTGTGTGCCTGGGATTGGGCTGAAAACGTTTTATGTATATAATAAGCCTGTCAACCCTTTTTACAGATCAGGAATTTGAGGCTAAGGAGGTCAAGCAAGCGGCCGGAGGTCACTGAGTTGTGACGTGGGAGGTAGCGCGTGGTTCCAGCAGGGATTGGGGGAGTCTGCAGAAGCTAGTCTTACAACCCAGCGCACTATTCAGTTCGAAGGCCAGTGCTCTTGGAGAAATGCATTCATTCACCCTGTTTGCTCTTATGCATCTTTACTTTTGACAGGACTTTGTCTTTATCATTAAAAATTAAATGTTCTCTTCAGTAACAATGGTAATTGCGCAAAACACATACAAATAAAAAGCCTTACTGCTACCACCAAAACCCAAACAAACGAACTAGGTCTGATCCTCTAAATCATAGAAGTCTGCAAGTATAGGCTCTCCAAAGAAATAAAACAAAAGACTTAGAGCAGCTCCCTGAAGGCAGAGGGGTGCGCCAGGCTCTGCCGGGTAACAGAAAAGCTGTCAGATGGAGAACATGGGGCAGAGAGAGCACTCTGGAAAATGCACATCAAGAAGCAGGGCCTTGATTTTAAGAGGAAAGACACCACTCCTTGGGGAGAAAGTAATGCTCCCAAAAGACAAGGGTGTAGCTGGCCACTGCGAGCACCTTGTGTGGACGTTTTAGAAAGAGGAAAGAGTGGGAAAGAGAGTGAGTGAGAATAAAAACCAAACCAAACCAGTTGCCTTCGAGTCAGTTTCACCTCAGAGTAAAACTATGCTTCACAGGGGTTTCAATGGCTACTTTTGGGAAAGTAAATTGCCAAGTCTTTATTCCATGGCATCTCTGGGTAGACTCAAAACCTCGAACCTTCTGGTTAACAGTCAAATGTGTTAACCAAGTGCATCACCCAGGGACTCCTGATTATAAAAGGAGTGTGTTTTTATGGTAACCTTGGGAAGGTGGGCTTGTTCCTAGCAACATCAACAACCACCACATCAGCATCATTAACAGCAGCAGTTGATGCCTACTACCTGCACTTTACCTGAATTATCTAATTTAGTTTTCACATTAACTCTGTAAGTTAGGAACCATTATTACCCCTATTTGACTGATGGGAGCACTAAGGTTCAGCAAGGGTAAGCAATTTTCCTGAGGTTGCAGAGCTGGAAAGTGACAGAGCCCTATTCAAACCAGCCCTGTGGGATTCTGGGACCTATACCCACACAGAACATTCTCCTTGCTGTTCACTCAGTCTTTTGAAGGTACATACCTTTTTTTTTTGGCATATTAGGGACCGTCACCTGGCATTGTCTGTGTCTATTATATTAGGATGAAATGGAACCCCCACACCTCGGAGGTTGAACTTAAAGTGTGTGAGAAGTCACTGACATGAGTGGGGGAGGAGATGGTGTATGAGAGGCTTAGAAACAGGAAGTGGTAATGACATCTGTTAAGACCTATTGTAGAGAGAGATGATGGGACCCCTTCCTGTGCCAATCAGAAGTGGGCTTGACTTTGGAGGGGATGGGGTAGGGATGGAGGGACTGGGGCTGGTCTTGTGACATCTTCTCTTCATTCCTCTGTCTCTGTACCACCCTCTAGAACTGAACAGGGGGAAATCTCCTCCTTCTTTGCCTCCCCTTGCCTTTGGCCAGGGCCTTGTTGCAGCCTTTGAAGATACATGGGGCTATTGGAAACAAGATACCCTGAGAGAAAGAGGCATTCCATGATAAAACTTTGTTCTAGCAGCTCCAGGGCAGCTGGGGTGAAGGATGCCATTTAAACATAGAGCCCATGACTTCCCAGACTAGGGAAGAGTATGGGCACATCATATGCTAGTTGGCAAGAGAAAGAAGACAATTTCTTCTTTCTCAAGGACGTTTCAGTGCCGTTAATGGAAATAGCAGTGGGGAATGTTAGAAATGAGTCACCCTTTTAAGAAAACTGCCATCTCTTGATGTGCTGATCTATACCCGAAGCCACACTTGAGGGGCTAAAGCATGGCCTTTTTTTATCTGACAGGAACAGGAATGGGTTCTGGTTCATGGTCACCCAGTGGCCTCGGACCCATAGTGAGCCCTTATACCCACACCTTCTTTGCCAGAATATACAGCCAACTGGTCCCCCTAGGGAACAGACATAACATGAAAGAGAAGCAGAGAGAATCCACAGAGGTGAACCTACCAGGAATATATTTCATGGGTCCTAAAAAGCAGGGACCCTTGCCCCTACTGGTTCAAAGGGGTCTGTTCTGGGGTTAATTCTTACTCCAGAGGACACTAAGACAAGACTGGGGCCTCTCTCTGGAAAATCTGAAGTTCCGAGGCTGGTATTACCATAGAGTATAAAAGACTATCAAGCATCATGTGACTCTTTGGAACAAGTGAGGCTTTGGATGAGGCCTGGTATAGATAAAGGAATTAAGTGATAGAATGAGTACCAAATGGCTGCAGATCTGGGGTCCCAGAGCATCTCCAGACCTGATGATTCTCTAGGGGGACTCACAGCGTCAGCAACTCACCATACTCATGGCTGAGATTTATTACAGCAAAAGGACAGAACAGAAGAGAAGCAAAGGAGTAAACCAGTGATCCCAACTGCCCTCCCAGAGTACTGCCGGCTCAGCTGGGTTTGAGAATTCATTGTGGTGACCACACAGAACTCAGACACCATACTCACAGCGATGGGGTTTATTAGGAGAGTGAACCGTTACAATTCAGGGGCAGAAAGGTTCAGGGCACAGTTCTTACAGTCAGGACAGCCTCTCTTCAGTTGTGCCCACAGGAAGGCATCTCTCTACCTGGCCAGTGGTACAAAGTTCTTTTAGGGCTACCGATAAATGCCCACAGGGCATACCACGCCATCATAAGCCTCAGCCTGAAGGCTCTCGGCTCTAGCTCCCTGAGACAGCAAACCTAGCCACCCAATTAAGTGTCTGGAGGTACCTCACTCTGCAAGCAAGCCTCCTGCCCAAAGTCACTCAGCTGTACTTGATCCGCGGGCTGAGCAGCCCACTGTGCTGAGTCCTGCTCTGGCTCTTGGTGCTGCTGCTCCTCTTCTGTGACAGGTCTCTGTCCCTAGGTTGAGGAGATTCAGTGTGCAGGGGTCCAAATGACATGCTCCACTCATGGCTCTTCTTTGATGGTCATGAGATCCCATTTCTGTTACTGAGATGACTCATTTTATAACCAAGGTACAGTTCCAAGTATTCGTAGTTAATCATCACTCACGACTGCATCATGTAATCCTATCAATATCTTCTACCTTCTCTTACCCAGACTTACCAGGAAAAGTCGTTTGGTGGGAGGTACAAAGACATGACTAGAAGAGACATATTTAAAAATTCACTGCTCTGCAAAAGGAAAAAGGCACATGCAGTGAAGTCCAAAGGAAATCAAGTGCAAGCTTCCAAGAGTCCTCTCCTAGTGGTTTCACCCCACCATCACCATCTACTGCCAGCGAGTTGATTCCAATGCACAGCCACCTTACAAGACAGAGCAGGACCTCTCGGCTGGGTTCTCAAGGCTGTAAATCTTAATGGGAGCAGATCCTTCATCTTTCTTCTTCAGAGTGACTGGTGGGTTTGAACTGCCAAGCTTTTGGTTAGCAGCCCAAGGCTTAACCGACCACACCACGAGGACTCCTTGTAGTATCACACAGAACACACCTAATTCTTCCAGAAAGAGTTGAGACAACATGTGTGAAGTACTGTGGACCAGGGAAGCTCACCTGAGACCCAGTGCCCAAACTTTTGATTTGCAGCTGGTCATATAGGCCCAGGAGGTACCCAAATTCCAGACTCCAGAAGAAAAGCAAATAGTCAGCATAAACTATATTTTTTATACAAACAGCTTTGGCATAGTGGGTCACTCTGCTGTTAAGGTATTTTATACTATTCTGCCGACATGTTTAAAATGCTTCAAAAAAATTTTTTTAAATTTGAAATCATGTCAATGATATTAGAAGATATAAATGATAAGTCTGGATCTTGGGGCAGAAGGAAAGGAGGGGAGGGAATTCAGTGATCTTGGGAAAGCAATGACCCTTGTTATCTGCTGCCAAGTTGACCCTGGACTCCTGGTAACCCCACGGGCAATGGAATGAAATGCTGCCCAGTCTTGCAGAGTCCCCACAACCGGTTGCAGACTGTACTATTGGGGTCCGTAGGGATTTTCTCGGGCTGATTTTGGGAAGCAGCTCTCCAGGTCTTTCTTCCCAAATCGTCTTCATCTAGATGCTCGGCTGAAACCTGTTTAACATTGCAGTGCCCACAGTCTACCTGACAGGGCAGTGGGTGCCCATGAAAGGCACTGACCAGGAAGTGAACTCACGTCCCCGGTGTGGAAGATGAAATCCTACTAATGAACCACCAAGGCCCTCTGTTAACTTCTTTAGGGCTTTACACACCCAAAATGCATTCTCCTAGTTCTTTCTCCTTTTCATGTGGTGATTGCTAAGGAATTAAAACATTTAAACATAAACACCCCAATGCGCCTGTGCATTGATCCCATACCTTCCGTGACAATCAGCAGCTATCTGAGGCTTGTACCTAATTCTAATGGTAACTGCTTAATTTCCATATATACTTAGTGTATACGTCTTCTTTAAGTCTACCCTCTTTGATGGTGTCTTTTTTAGAACACAAGATCCCAGAAGACAGTTTCAGTGCCTTTAACATGTTTCAGAAAGCCTTGGAATGTCACTGTGCTCAGGAACCAAGCAAATCCCTATTTCTGATGTGTCGCATCCATGCCTGGTATTTTTCTCTCTCACAATTTCCCATCTGTAGATGGGCCACATGTCACAAGGGCTGGGACTGGGTCTCTCTGTCCAATTTCTAAGTCAATGCTCCAGGCAAGAGAGGTGGGAGAATCAGAGGCAGCCTTCTCAAACGAACAAGACCAAGAGAGGAAGATCCCAGCCTAGGAGAAGTTTCTGATCCATAGAAAGCAGGACAGTCTGCATCAGTAAGAAACACCCAGACCCATTTTTCAAAACTAGCAGCTGTAAAAGAATGAATGCAGATCACCGTTCAGTGCACACACGCACACACACACACACACATTCCATCCTCACAGAGCATCGTATCACAGTCATTATTAAAGAATATTATTTCAGAACATGATATTATTAGGCTATTGATTGTTGTTGGTTTTGATGTCTAATTCAGTAACAACTCGAGTTATGGAAAGCCTTCAATGAAATGGATGCTTTGAAGCCCTGCACCAACATCCCAGTTCTCCACTGGGGTTCACCAGGTGCTTTGGCAATGCTGCGGGGACCAGAGGCTCCCAGTGCCTCGAGGTTCTAACAGGGGAAAGGCAGGGCCTGGTGCTGAGCCAAGCTCTGCGGTCTTTCAGCACAGAAACTGGGAAATGCAGAGAGTTCCCTACAAATCCAAACAACATCCTCTCCCTCTGTCACCACGCATTAAATGATCCGGGACCAAAATTCAATACACACCTCGGGCACTCTTGCGGAACAGTGCCGGCACATCTTGGCAGCATCAGCATCCAGGGAGGATAGGAAAGCAAGAATGCTTCTTCTCTGGACACAGAGATAAAAGCAAAGACCACACTGGAAAAGTCCAGCTCAGGCAACAGGACTAGAGGAGACCTAAAGGCACAAATCCAGCCCACACAACAACCTGGTGGCTCCCATAACCCCAAAACTAAAAAAACACTCACTGCTGTCAAATAGATTCCAGCTCATAGAGACCCTATAGGGCAAAAGTCATATAGAAAATCCAGGACAAGTGCCCCTGAGGCCAGACTGAGAGGCCACTCCTGTGTCCCTGACTTCCTTGTTGTCACCATCTCGCATTGATTCCACCTCTAAAACATTGCTAAGACCCAGCGCCTCCACCACCCCTCCAAAATCAAACCCACTGCCAATTCCAACTCATAGGATCACTGTAGGACTGAGTAGCTGCCCATAAAGTTTCTAAAGCTGAACTCTCTAAAGAAGCAGACTGCCACATCTTTCTACCACAAGTGGCTGGTGGATTTGAACTGCCAGCCTTTTGATTAGCGGCTGAGTGCTTAACCACAGCACCACCAGCACCCCATTTACCATTCATGGTTGGTGCTTATGTCTTCATTCCTCTTCTTAAGGTTGGTCCCACGACCAGCAGCATTGCCTGTGAGTTTGCCTAAAATACAAATGTCTTAGGCCTCACCCTACACCTATTGAATGAGACACCCTGAGGCTAGCGCCAAACAATTTTGAATGTTCATAGTTCTATCAGGGGATTCTGATACACATTTGAGTCTGAGAACAACCAGCTTGGCCTATTGCAACCGTTTCTAAAGATCTCCTGCCTCTAATTCTCCCCCAACCCTGCCACCAGTGCCATCCTTCTGAATCACAAACCTGGTCAGCATCAGTGCCTGACAAAGCTCAGTACACAGTAGGAGCCCAATAAATACTGACTGACCGACTAAATGAAACATTACTCCTGCTTTTACAACATTGGTGGCTACTCATGGCTGGTAAAATATAAGGTAGCATAGTATTTATCTCATTGTTATTTCTTGTTAGTACTATTTTTATTAATAGGTATCATTAATATCATCTCTCCAGGCTCTTTCATAAACACCATGTATCATGATGTCTGTTCGTTTTTTCTTTTTTCTTTACCCTCTCAGCCCTGAGAGGTAGAGGTAGGTAGATGACCTTTACAGGTGAGGAAATTAGCTCAGAGAGTTGATGCAACTTGCCTAAGGACATGTAGAAAGCAGGTTTCAGACCTTAAGTATAGTGGTGGTGTGCCATGGAGTCGGTTTCAACTCATAGCGACCCTGTACAGGGTTTCTGAGGCTATAAATCTTAACGGGAGCTGAAAGCCTCATCTTTCTCCCATGGAGCACCTGGTAGTTTTGAACTGTTGACCCTGAGTTTAGCAGCTCAATCCGTAACCACTACGCTACTAGAGCTCCTTGACCTTAAGTATTTTTCCTTCCAAAACTGAATCTTGATGACCATCCTACGCTCCTCCAATGCTCTCTCATGCCTCTTAAGCTTTTTTGCTTATGCTAGTCCCTTTTTCTAACACACCTTTTCCTCTTCTCCTACCTGGACAATTCACAATCTTCTAATGCCCAGCTAAAGCGACATGTCCTCTGTGAAGTCTTACCTGGTCCTCAGATAATACAGAATGAACTACCTGCTAATTATACTAAAGGTCCACTGCATTACAGTGGGTGTCTTATAAACCAGAGCCACTGCCAACAAGTCGATCCGACTGATAGCGACCCTATAGGACAGAGCAGACACATTGCATTACGTAAATCTGCTGCATAAGACCTCTTTAAAGTGTTCAAGAGCAAAGGATATCAGTTTGAGGACTAAGGTGAGCCTGATCCAAGCCATGGTATATTCAATAGCTTCATATGCATACAAAAGTTGGACAATAAATAAGGAAGACTGAAGAAGAATTGATGCCTTTATGGTGTTGGAGAAGAATATTGAAAGTACCATGGACTGCCAGAAGAACAAACAAATCTGTCTTGGAAGAAGTACAGCCAGAATACTCCTTAGAAGCCAGGATGGCGAGACTTCGTCTGTCATACTTAGGAGATGTTATCAGGAGGGACCAGTAACTGGAGAAGGACATCATGCTTGGTAAAGTGGAGAGACAGCAAAAAAAAAAAGGGGGGGGGGATGACCCCAACAAGATGGATTGGTGCAGTGGCGGCAACAGTGGGCTCAAGGGTAAGAACTGTGAGGACGGCACAGGGCTGGGCAGCGTTTCGTTCTGTTGTGCACGGGGTAGAAATGAGTTGGAACCGACTCGAAGGTACCTAACAACAACAACAAAAAGGACAAAGTACAACAAGGCTGTAAATCTTAACAGAAGCAGATGGTCACGGCTTTCTCCTGTGGAGCAGCTGGTGGGTTCTGAGCACCAACGTTTCAGTTAGCAACTGAGCTCTTCACCACAGAGTCACCAGGACCCCTTGGTACCTTACAAGGGCCAACCCTCACCTCCTAACCCCTGCCCCACCCCATCGGTTTTTGCTAAAGTGCAGTCCTCAGATCACCTGCAGCTTTCCCTAGGGAGCAGGTGAGAAATGCAGGTCCCCAAGCTGTGGACTTGGAGTGGAGCTTGGAAATGTCACTTTCATAATCCCTTCTTCCCCCCACCCCACCCTACCCCGTGATGATTCTGCACGCTGAAGTTGAGGACCACTGCCCTGGATCCCAAGCTTGTCTTGTAAACATGCTCCCCTCCACTCCCAGCAAAGGCACAGGAACTGCCACTTGACTTGTGATCAGAAAATAAATGAATAAAACCCTTTTCCTTGAAAAGAACTAGGTGGGGTGGGGTGTCCCATAAAACGCTCATAGGAGAAAGGAGCCACAGCAGAAGCAGCCTTTCCAGATGTGGCACCAGCTGTTGGCACATAAGAAACAAGCTCGAGTGTGAAGAAAAGACACATGTTTCGAGCCACAAAAACTTGACGTATCGACTTTGGCAAGGCTTGTCGACCAGGCAGTGCTGATAATGTTATTAACGCTGAATGTATTTGCCTGACCTTATCAGGCTGTATAAAGAGCACAGCAGTCTAATTAAGTTCAGATGCCAGCCCCTCTAACTTCTTTTTCAATAGCTACGGAGCCCATCACTTAGTCTGATGTTCCTGAAATGATTGGTCTTTAAAACCAAAGGCAAGTTGGTCATTAGCATGTATAAGGTGCTTGTCCTGATTTGTGGTAAGACCGATCTGGAGCCCAGAGATGGTGGGTATTTCATTCTACTTGGTGTCACACCAGCCAGGCTGGTAGGAGACCTGGCTTATCAACCCATCACACTCACCATCAGGCTCAGCCCTCTATTCATTATTCATACAGATTAATTGGGAGGGGACACTGTGGATCCAACGCGCAGATGATACAAAGCTGGGAGAGGAAACCAGGTTATTGGTGTCAGAGCCAAGATCCAAAAGGGGCCTGTGAGTCAGGGGTGATTTATTAGGGGCTGTTGGAAAGTCTTAACATGTAGACCATCTCCACTCTCAAAATAAACATTCCTCAAAGCCAACAAACACAGTAAACACTTCTGTAGTACTCACTGGGTGCCAGAAAGATCCCTGGGTGGATCAAAGAGTTAGCACTTAACTACTGAGTCTTGGTGTGGTGCTCTAGAACAAGCACTGGACGGCTAACCACAAGGTCAGCAGATCAAGCTGCTCCTCAGAAAGCCTATACAGGGTTGCTATGAATCGTAATCGATTTGATGGCATGAGCAAAGATGTCAGCTTGAGGACTAAGGTGCGTCTGACCCAAGCCATTGTATTTTCAATAACTCATATGTATGAGAAAGCTGGACAGTGAATAAGAAAGACCATAGAAGAATTGATGCTTTTGAGTTATGGTGTTGGAGGAGAATATTGAAAGTGCCATGGGCTGCCAAAAGAACCAATAGATCCATTTTGGAAGAAGTGCAGCCAGAGTGCTCCTTAGAGGCCAAGATGGCCAAACTCATCTCCCATACTTTGGACTGTCAGGAGGGACCAATTGCTGGAGAATGATCTCATGTTTGGTAGGGTGGAGGGTCAGAGAAAAAGAGGAAGCCCCCCCAATGAGTTGGATTGGCCAAGTGGCAGCATCAATGGACTCAAGCGTGGCAACAGTAGTGAGGTTGGCTCAGGATCGGGCAGTGTTTCGTTCTGCTGTGCTTAAGGTTGCTATGGGTTGGTACCGACTCGATGGCACCTAACAACAACAAACAATGACAACAACAACTAACCAAAAGGTTTGAGCCCACCCAACTGTACCACAGAACAAAGACCTAGTGATTTGCTTCCATGAAGATTATAGGCAAGAAAATCATATGGGAGTTGTAACAATGAGTTATAATCCAATACTACTTTATGTTTCTAAGTCTGTTCCAGCACTGGCCACTGTGAGCCTTTAGCATCCCCTCATCATTGTGGTTCTATTTGAGCACTTCCTTACTTTCTGGCACCATAAGATGCTCCCAGGCTTATTTTGTGTATTTCCTGCCACAGTAGTAGGTAATCAATCACTTCTCTAAGGAGCCGTGCTTCCTTTAATTGGTGAATGGTAGAAACCACGGTCTGGGCTCTAGGTGTGCTCACTGGTACTGAAGTACGAATTGCTTCTCGGTTTTCTCATCTAAGAGAGCAAGGATACATACATAAGGGTGAGTCTTACTGAGAGAACTTGTCTGCAGCTATTCACTGATCTTTGAAAGCATAGGAGCTCTGATAGCGTAGTGGTTACCAGTTGGGCTGCTAGTCTCATGGTCAGTAGTTCGAAACTACCAGTGGTTCCGCACGAGAAAGATGAAGCTTTCTGCTCCTGTAAATATTTATAGCCTCAAAAACCCTATACAGGGTTGCTGTGAGTTGAACTGACTCCATGGTACATAACCACCACCACCATAATCCACTGATCTCAAACATGTTGACAATGGGTTTGGTTTTCTGACGTTACACTAACCTATGGATGTATACATCAGGGTCCCTATGAGTTGGAACTGACTGAATGGCACCTAACGACAACAAGAACCTCTGGCATTGTAGTGGTTACAAGTTGGGCTGCTAACCTCAAGGTCAGCAGTTCTAAACTCCTAGCCATTTTTCAGGAAAAAGATGAGGCTTTCTGCCCCTGTAAAGATTTACAGTCTCGGGAACCTTATGCAGGGTCGTTATGTTGAACCACTACCACCAATGACAACATACTCATTTTATCTGTAATCATTTATATCTACATAAAGCTAAACATGAGTTTATGCTGTTGTCTCCAACTCTAATCCATTGTCATATGAATCATTATATCCTAAATAAGACTGGATTTTAAACAACCTAAAAAATATTCTGTAAATGTGGAGTTGGTTGCCTCTCAAGGTAGTGAGTATTTCGCTACTGAGTGTATTCAAGCAGATAAAGCCACTACAAGGAAAGGGGTAATTTGGTGGGTGGAACTGGAAACGTAAGTTCAATTTGATTATGTTCAAGGTCCCTTCCAGCTCTATGATTGCTGGAACAGACATGCCATATAAGGAAAGGGTATATATGGCTTCCCAGGAGGATTTATTGTCTTCTACCTCTCAGAAGTCTAAGATCTGGGTAGGGAGAAAGAGCTAGTGTTTCAGCCTTGCATTTAGGACAAATAATGGAAGCACTACTTTAACAGGTAGGAAATTTATGGCATTTGCAACCCAAAGAAGGAAAAACAAGCTTAAAATATAAATGAGGCTCAAAAAGGTTTTAAATTCACAGATGACAGAGCCAGAATGGATTATGAAAGGGGAATGATGCTGGCTGTGAGAGGGACACTTTCCAGGGAGGTGACATTTAAGGAGTTAATCCTGATGTCCCTTTGAGAACCCTGGGTGTGCATTGTCTTTATGTTTTACTACCTTATTCCAGGATCTGGTTGGAGAAAATGGGGTAGCCCAGAGTTCAAGAGAAGGAGACAAGGAATTGATTGCTCTGAATACATGGGAGGGCTGAGTTCCCCAGGAAGCCCGTGCCGCCCTAGTTTTAGGATGATCGCCCGACTCAGGAAACAGGGGATCCCTTCCTAACAAATCTTGCTTCCTGCTAAAGCCAGATCCAATAAGACCGTGAATCCAGAGCTCTCAAGGAAAGAAAGGAGATGAAGAAAAAGAGAGACTTCCTCTTCCAGGGGTGTTCACTACAAATACAGATCATGAGCTCCATCCTCAGAGATTTTGATGGAGTACTGGAGATGGGCTTAAGAACTTACTTTTAAAAGAATCTCCCCTAGGTGATGTTGATACTATGAATTTTTTCAGCCACAGCTGAAGCTATGCAGAAGGTCTTAACACTAGAGTTTGCTTAGGACATTCCCAGTTTATGCTTGCTGTACTGGGCATTAGTAGCTCTATCCCTCCCCCCCCCCCCCCCCCCACTCCCACAATGTCTAAGGTGATCTGACTTGGGCAACAAATTATGTGGTCACTCCACTTAACAGTGATGTGTGCCTGAGCTTCAGGGAAGGAGTTATTTATCTGTAGAGCTTTCTTCTTGGTCAGACATTGCCATTCCATCCCAGTTCCAATCGGAGCATACCTTCCCCTTCAAAATTGAGAGCTTTCTTGGGGATGGGGAGAGGTTCATGTTGGGGTGGGAGAGGATTTTACAATCTCCTGGGGTAAGGGATTTTGGGAACTATAGGAGAATAGATTGGTAAACCTCCCCAGGTCTTTTCATGCCCCCAACTCCTGATCCCTTAAGAAACACTACTTAAAAGAAGAAGCTGGCAGAAAGAGCCTTAAGTCTCCCTTTAGGTTCCCTGACCTTCCTTTCTTTCTCCTCCAGCCTGCATTCTCCCCTGTCAATATCAAAGGGCTGCCAATGTGCTTCCCCCTGTTGATGATGACTCTCGAGATTAAAGAGTTTGCTGATCTTTGGTCAAAAGTAACCATGGAAATCTGAGACATTAGTCATTGCCTGCTGGGGATCTCTGATGGGAAGCTCTCAGATTCACTCCACGTTCAGGAGAGATGGAATAAACCACAGGCCACCCTACAGAGTCATCGATCCAAAACACAGATCTGATCACGTCTTTGTGCCCACTCTCTACCCATACAGAGTCTGGTTACACATAGGGTGCCAAAACCATACCAAAAGGTCAAGATCTCTCCTGATATTAGAGGCACCAGGCGCAGTTAGGCGCAGTTCTTCATCCTTCTCTTCTACCCATTCTCAGTCCTTTGGAGATTTCAGACAGTATCAGAGCTTTCAATACTTACAACTCCTGAATTTATATCTCCACCCCAGACCTCTTTCCTGAACTCCTCACTCATATATCCAGCCGTCTACTTGACATTCTTCTTGAATGTTTAATCGACATTTCAAACTTAACTTGTCAAAAACTGAGCTCCCAGTTGCCCCTCTATGTCTACAACTGCTGTCTTTCCTTTCTCAACCCCAGACTTCCAGGTGCTCGGGCCAAAACCCTGAAGCCTTGTTTGACTCCTCTCACACCCACATCCAATTCATTAGCAGCTCCTATTCACTCGACCTTAAAATATATACAGAACCCGGTTATGTCTCACACTTCTCCTGCTAACCTCATCTTCTTTCATCTGGATTACTGCAAGAACTTCCCAACAGTTCTCTCGGCTTCCCCTCTTTCCTTCCTTCAGTCTAGTCTCAACATAGAAATCAGTGTGAGATCATATGGCCTCTCTGTTCAGAAGCCCTCTTGGAATGGTCTTCTTCTCACTCAGAGAACAATGTCAAAGACTGAGCAGTCAGTCAATCCTTGGGGCTGGCACGATCTGCTGCTCTGAGCACGCTAGGACATAGTCTCCACTGCTCTCCCCTTCCTCACTCTGCTCCAGCAATGGCTCCCCAGCTGCCCGGACTTTGGGGCCTTTGTATGTGCTATAGCTCCTGCCCACGATACTCTTCCTCCAATAACCACTGACTCACTTCCTCTTTTCCTTCAGGCTAGATTTAACTATACCATGTGGTCTTCATCACTTCCTATTGCCCTTCTACCTAATGTAATACATGGAGTCCCTGGGTGGAGCCCATGGTTAACTGCTAACTGAAAGGTTGGAAGTTTGAGTCCACCCAGAGGAAGAAAGACTTGGCAATGGATTTCTAAAAAAATCAGCCACAGAAAACACCATGGAGGGTAGTTCTATTTTGACACACATGGAGTCTTCAAGAGTTAGGATCAACTTGACAGCAACTAGATGGTTGGTTTTTTGAACACATCTTATATTTTACTTATTTATCTTGTTTAATGTCTTTCTCCCTCACTAGGATATACACTCCCTGAAGGCAGGGATTTCTGTCTGATAACTTACATCATTATTTCCAATATCTAGGCACGGCCTGAGGCACTCCAAGAATAGTTGCAATTGAATGAATCATTAAATATAAGGAACACATATAAGGGGTCTTCAAAAAGTTTGTGGAAAAATTCCCTTATCTCTTTGTTCTATTTTTTAGGATTTTTTTGAAGCCCACTTATGTAAAGTAATTAGAAAAACAGTTCATCTTTAATAGGAGAATGATCAGAGGACACACACATGGCTAATGAAGATTTTGAAAAAGTTCACCTTCATTAGGAATGCTCAAAGAAATGCAAATTAAAACAGTGACATGTTATTTTTCTATTATGAAAGTAACAAAAAAAATAAACCAAATAACACTGACACATAAATTTGTATAAAGTTTTGGAAAGTATAGTATCAAGGCAATATAGTATCAAGGGCCTAAAAATTTCTCAAACCTTTTGATCCATGATCAGGAATCTGCACAAAAGCTTATGCACAGTATTTTCAGAGATGCTATAAACGTATTGCCTTCGCCTTGACTCTGACTTATAGAAACGCTATAGGACAGAGTAGAACTGTCCCCTAGGGTTCCCAAGGTTGTGGTGTGGCACTGGAGGATAAGCACAAGGTTCAAATTCACCAGCCGCTCCTTGGAAACCCAATACAAGGTGGCTATGAATTGGACCCCACTCGACGACACTTAACAATAACAGTCTTTACTGAAACAGATTTGACATCTTTCTCCTGTAGAATGGCTGATAAGATCAAATTGCCTAACTTTTGGTTAGCAGCTAAGCACTCAACTATTGTACCACCAGGGCTCCTTATCTTTCCTTTTAGTGGTAAATATTTGAGTTCTTCTTTGACAGGTTTTCACCTTACACGGGTTCCAGCTTTTGTTGGTTTCACTGTATTAGCTGTAGATGTTATGTGCCCTGGAGTAGGTTCCAACTCATGGCAACCCTGTATAGGGTTTCCAAGGAGCAGCTGGTATGTTTGAACCACCAACCCAGTGCTTATCCTACAGTGCCATGCTAGTTTTCATCAAGTTGGCTCACACTCCTGGTGGCCCCATGTTTGTCAGAATACAACTATGCTCCATAGGGTTGTTAATGGCTGTTTTCTGGGTAAATTGCCAGTCATTTCGTCTAAGGCACCTCCAAGTGGACTCAAACCCCCAACTGTTTGGTTACCCCCTAGGCACATTCATTGTTTGTACTACTCAGGGTTCCTAGAAAGAGAAATGGTTATAGAAACTGTGGAATTTCCATGTAATGGAATATTATGCAGTCATTAAAATGGTATTTACAAATACTTAAAAAATATATTTTAAAAATCTTTACAAAAACTGGAAACTTCTTTTGTATAATTTTCAGTCAGGAAGCAAGATACAAAATTGGAAACAGGATGAGAACTCAAATTTCAAAAGAAAAATACATAACCATATTTTTTCATTGATTCTAAGACAGACCTTTTCTTACAGTTTCACCTATGTGAAACGGGCTGTCTTACTCCCTCTGATAAGATGTCCTGGGTCAAGTGTAATTGCCTACTCTTAGTGGCTTTCAAATGAAGGAGTCTTGATTTAATGAAACAGCGTGTGAAAAGAAGACTAAAAGTGATATGCCAAAATGTTAACAGTAATTATGTCTGTGTTTTTCTTTAAATACATATATGTATATATTTAATTTCTATAATAAGCTTGTAAGATTACTTTTAGAATCAGAGATTAAAAAAAAAAAAAAAAGCCTGTTAAAAATCTCTCTTCAGTGGCTGTTCCTTATTTGACAGGGTTAGCGTAAACACCCAGCCCTTGTGCCTGCTGGCTCCTGCCTCACTTTAGAGCTCTCTCTCTCTCCCAGTCTGCCCTTTACTCTGTTGTTGGGCGCTGTTAAGTCAATTTCAACTCTTGGCAACCCCATGTGACAGAGTAGCACTGCTCCATAGGGTTTTCTAGGCTAAAGATTACAGCCTTAGAGACCCTACCAGGCACTTCTACTCTGCCACAGGGGTTGCTATGAGTTGGAATCGATTCAACAACCGCAAGTTTGATTTTGTTTTTATCTTTATGGGAGCAGATCACCAGATCTCTCTCCCACAGAACCACCAACCTTTCATTAGCAGCAAGAGCTTAGTGTCACCTGGGCTCACTCTACACACCAGCCAATGATTCCTGTTCCCCTAACAACAGCAGTCTTTCTCTATCTGTGGGAAAATACTCTTCTGTCTGTCTGAAAGGCCCTTCCTGCCCCCTTCCCCTTTTCTGTCTGGCAAATCTCTATTTCGTTTCCAGACCCATCTCAAAAATCAGCTCCTTTGTGAAGACTTCCTGATAACTTCCCATCTGGACAGGTCAAGGCTTAGGCCTCTGTATTTAAAAAACAATTTATGCCACTTCTTCCCCTTCTGGTCCAAGCTGTTTGAAAAGGACTCTACTCTTCCAATGTCCACTACCTGGTCACAGCTTAAAAATGTGTGACTTTCTTTCCACTTCTGATGTCTCCTGGGTGATGTAACCAAGTAATATGCTTAATCGCTACCCAGAAGGTTCAAGACCAGAGGTGCCTCAAAAGGCCTGGTGACCTACTTCTGAAAATTCAATCACTGAAAACTCTTTGGAGTTCTACTCTGACACATACGGGGGTCGCCATGAGGTTGAGACTTTTCTCTAGGATCACTACCACAAAGCTGCCAGTTGCTAATTCTCAGTCCTCCTCTTCAATGAAATCTCTGACCTGTCTTGACCTGTGACTGCAGTGACCCTCACTTTTCTAGAAGGTTCTCCTCCACCAACTTCTTCCTGGAGAATCATGGGATCTTCCTTTGGACAGTCACCTGGATGGAGGCCAGTGTTCCTGATCTTCCTTCCTTGCCCCCTGTTTTTTTTTTAAACTAGGGGGCAGAAGTCTGTGAATAGGTCCTCAAGCTGGATGCACACTTCTGTGATTACGGAGGTAGGTACAGTTTACCTGTTGGGGGAGGGGAGGAGGAGCCCCAGTAGCCCTTGTCTCATAAAAGTCCCTGTTGTTTAAAAAAAAAAAAAAAAAAGGTTAAAAGGGACTGACCTACTCATTCTTTGGGTGACCTCATCTACTTTTGATTTGTAATTAAAATACTACTTATGTTTTAATTCTCCCTTTCTGTCCCCCCCCAATTCTAAAGGATGCAAACAGTGGTGATATTTCTGCAGGGGGAGGAGGCATTTCTTTTAAATCACCTCTTGGCTGCTCTGCCTACACATAAGTGTGAAAGGAATCCAAAGCCTCCCAGGGCGTGGGTGTGGATGTGTGAAGGGGCAGACAGAGTGGAGCAAGGAGTGGCCATGAAATGAGACCCAGTGTTACCGGCAGCCTCACTGTTGTATGTTTCTTGTGATCACAACGAGACGCAACTGCTCTAACAGCAGGGCCAAGCTGCTTACAACTTAGGAAACGAATTAGAGATAACAGTGCTCAGAGTATTTGAGTAGAATTCCCTCTCAGGGACTGTCAGGTCAGCCCTTTCAACACTTCCCAATTTCCCTTAATAGAAAAAAAAAAAAAAAAGAAAGAAAGAATAAACAAAACAACTCATCTAAAGGGGGCGACATTCGTAGTGGTGACGAATCGAGCTGCAAACCGCAAGGTCAGTAGTTCGAAACTACCAGCTATTCCGCGGGAGAAAGATAAGGAAGGCTGTTTGTTCCCTTAAAAAGATTTACAGCCTCGGAAACCCTGCACAGGGTCGCTATGAGTCGGAACCGACTCCATGGCACATAACCACCCCCAAAGGGGAAGACATTGCTTTGGTGGGCGTGTTTGCTGTTCAACTTGTTGTAGATATAAAATGGATTTCAGCTCTCATTCTTCTGCCTCCCCCTCCCCACGCCGTTTCCCCTCCTCCGTCACCCACCCGGCCTCCGAGCGGCAGCTGCTTGAGAGGGGTGGCCTTAGGTCCCGGGCCGGCTCTGCATGGCCTTCCACTAGGGATCAGAGAGGACAAGCTCAGATCCTAAGGCCGGCATTTAAGCGCCCTGCTCAGAGAGGAAAAAAAGCCCCTTTCTTCTGCTTGATATATTTAGTAACGACCTTAAAGAGTCTGCTAGGCTGAATGAATTGGTGCATCTCGCTGCATTGGAAGCAGCTGCCACGGCGCAGACAGGAGGAGGGAGACTGGAGGGGAAGCGGGAAGGCGGCGGCGTGCGGGACAAAGGGAGCGGGAGGCAGGGAGAGGAGAGGGGAGACCGGGAGACCGGCGGCGGGAGGAGGCAGGGAAGCAGGCGCGGGCGGCGCGCCGGCCTGGGATCGATTCCAGGGTGGCAGTGGAGGGTCAGTCCGGGAGAGGGGCCGCAGGCAGCGGGGGCGAGAGCCTTCTGTTAAATCTGGTTAAATGACAGCACTTAAGGGCCATGTGAAGGAATCCAATTTGCTCCCCTGGATCGTCTACAAATTTATATGTCGGCATTTAACACAAAATGCTCCTGGACCAATCCCAGGGCGGAGAGGGACCAGGGGCCTGGTTGACAGATTCCGCTGGCCTAGCTCCCCCCAGCGAGGGAAGACTCTGGGAAACAAACGGCTTCTCTCCAGACCCGCCTACTGGCTGGAAGGTTCAAAGTCTGCAGACCTCAGAGCCATTGTGTACAGAGATACCGGGCTGTGTGTATGTGTGTGACTGTGGAGGGGGGAGGGGAGCGTGCAGACCTCCTTTTCTTCCTTGGCTAGGGGCGGGGGAGGGTGGGGATGGGGACTAGCAGAGATTCCACATTGCTTGGCACCAAGAAGAGAACACTGACCCTATAGGTACTTTGGCCCAGGTCAGGACCAAGATCCCTCTTCTTACAGAGGAGGTGGGGTTGCTGCTAGCTGGCATCATCGATGCTAGCGCATCGCTTTTGCATAGTTCTAGATGGGCTCTTGGTGCAGATGACAAGAGGTCCACCTTCCTCTAGGTCCACACAGGCTCACCCAGTGTTCAGAACACTGGTTGAATTTCTGGTGCCCACCCACCCACTCACCTATGTGCCCCTTCTGTCATGCCCTACAGCAGGGCATCTCGGCAGGCTGAGATCCTGCTCAAATGCAGCTTTCCCACCTGGGAGACCCTTCGGAGCTTGATGGATGAGGAACCAGCTCCTGCTGCCTCTTGAGGCACAAGGGTCACAAGTCATAAAACTATGGAAGAAAGAGGAAATACCTCCCTAGTGCATTCCCACCCTCCAGCTGATGTCACAGTGTCCCTAAAGAGACCATGAACGCTGAGTCCAGAGGTTCAGAGGACCCGAGACCAGCTGAGCTGGCCTCTGTGGACTGTAAAGACACTGGGGGCGGGGCACTCCTGACTGGAGAGCTGTTCTCAGCTTTCTAGAGCTCAGAAGGCAGGCGGCTGGCTGCAGTTTGCTCTCATTTAGAGCCTCGCTGATTAGGTGGCTCAAAAGCCTGTAGTGAGGGAATAAACAAACATCTTCAGTAGGTCCTCAGTGCTTACTCTGCTTCTAACAAAGCTCAACAGAGTTGATTAGAGATTTAAAAATGAGGGCGATGAAAAGGCAAACTGAATGTCTTCTACACAGAGCCAACAGTTTAATAGTTACTGGTGTGCTCACCCCAGGCTGTCAGGGTTCAAATCCCAGCATTGGGATGATAATCTAAGTGCCCACCTCATGGAATGAATGAGAATATCAAATGAGCTCACACCTATTAAGGCACTTTGAACAATGTTTGAGACATGTAAGAATTTAACAAATGTAGTAGTGACTGTTAAACATTTTTTTTTTTCTTTCTAAACATGTGTATCCCCTGCTTGAAATTCTACCTATTCCATGGGCAAGTCAAATCCATTACCAATGCTTTCACAAAACCTTTCCAGATTTCTCCAGTGAGAATAAATCTCTGCTCCCACCCTTGTTCCTGCCTCTATTTCAGAATTTACCTCATTCTGTTTTGCATATCAGATATTTGCTGATATGTCTATAGGTTCAATGACAATGGATTACAATCTCTGGACAGCAGAGACGGTACCTTATACATCTTTATTTTTCCTCAAGTGATTAGCAAAGTTCCTTCACATAGCTCAATAATTGTTTGTTGAATTGAATGCAACGTAGACAGATACGGCCCAGCCAATCATTTTTATTCATTAGGTAACCCCAAGATGATCCCTGTAAAAGATGTGGAGCAGACATTCCCTACGTGTCTCAGAGTCTTGCCGGACCTTCAGGATGTCACAGGAAAGGTGGGGGGGTTTGCTGAGTATTTCTAAGCAGTTGGTATGCACTTGTAGTCTACCACCAAATTAGTACGGGGTTTGCCTGGAATCTCTGGGTAAGTTCTAAACAGCTGGGCTGTTCAGGTGGAGTCCTGGCAGCTGGGAGGGCCCAGGGTAACTGATAAAGAGGCCTCTACTCAGGTTCTGTAAGTGTGTGACAGGTTCTGTAAGTCGTTAACAAGCGCTCATCATGACAGGAGCTGACTTGTGATGTCTGAAAGGCTCTGGTCGAGGGGAGGGCAGAAGTTCCAGGAGTGACATGGGAATAAGGCCCAGGAACTGTAATTGCAGCTCATGGTCTTTTTTTAGGACCGCTCTGCTCGCCCAGTGGAGCAGAGCACGGTGAAAGGTCCCCCAAATCAAGTCCTGTCAGTTTCTTCCCTGAGTGGCATTGACGAGTGCAATGACACTTCTGCTGTTTTAAAGAAAGCCAGCTGTTTACAATCTATGCTCATTTTTCTTCTTTTGCTGGGGATAATCTTAATAAAGGTGAATCTCCAGGTAACAATCCAAATTTGAGACCGGAGAACCCTGGAGAGAAGATAGAGTTTCCAATCAGCTCTGAGGTCCTGATAGATCAAGGTCTTATTAGCCAGGCAATTAAGAGTTAGGAGGCAGTAACGCCATCCTTGGAACCCTAACCAAGAGGAGAAATATTGGCTTTATGGAGTTGGCTTTTGCTATGGAGACTGCAAACCTAAAATAACTCAACAAGTTCTCTATCGAAATTGATGAGTACCCCATGAGTGTAAATCAAAGTGGCAGAGAGCCAATATGCTGCGATCATCAGTATGTATGGCCTGACCAAGAGGCTGCATTGAGGACAAAGGAGGGCTTTTACAGCAGCCGGGATGCCAGCCTTTCTGGTGTTTGTAAGAGGGAGTGTGCACTGCTTCTTCCTAGGGTTTTACACCAGTGTCTGGAAGGACTTCAACTTTGTATTAGATTGTTGGGTAAGGAGTTGTTGTTAAATGCTGTTGCATCAATTCCGACTCAACAGCAACCCTGTATAGAGTTTCCAAGTTGCAGGTGGTGGATTTGAACCATCAGCCTTATTGTTGTTAAGTGCCGTCAAGTCAGTTCTGACCCATAACGACCATGTATATAGGGTTTCAGAGGAGCAGCTGGTAAGCTTGAACCACCGACCTCATAATCAAACCGACTTTGCAGTCCAGCACATTAACCCATAGAGTCACATGAGCCCTCCATGGCTAGTTAGTAGTCCAGTGCTTATCCTACAGTGCCTCACCAGGACTCCAGGGAAGGTTAATTCCAAGGAAGAAGACTGCCTGATTAAGCAGCCAGACAATGAAATACTCCTCACTCCAAACCCCAATTCTGACCAAATGGTCATGTTGATATTAAAAACGATCTATGGCCTTTCCACTCTCATACTTGAACCAGAAGCATTGCCTGAAAGCTGATCAGGAATGCAGAGTCTCAGGTCCCACTCCAGACTTATCCAATGGGAATCTGCATTTTACCACTGTCCCCAGCTGATTAGGGGGAATTAGTGAAATACTGACTTAAGCGCCATTATTTAGGAGCCCCGTCACCTCTGAAGTATCCCTGTACCTCCATCTCAGTTTTCTCATTTAAAAAAAAGGGGATACTCCATTTCCATTTATGACGTTGTTGTTAGGTGCCGTTGAGTCGGTAGTGGCCCTACGTACAACAAGAGGAAACACTGCCCAGTCCTGCGCCAGCCTCACAATTGTTATGTTTGAGTCCACTGTTGCAGCTTCTGTGCCAAGCCATCTCATCGGGGAGTCTTCCTCCATTTCACCGCACCTCTACTTAACCAAACATGATGTCTTTTTCCAGGGACTGGGACCTCCTGATAACATCCTAAGTATGTGAGATGAAATCTTGCCATCTTTGCTTCTTCCAAAACAGTTATGTTTGTTCAATATTCTTCACCAACACCATAACTCTTCTGCAAGGGAAAAAAAAAAAAAAAAAAAAGCAACCAACCATTCCTCCCACAGCCCTCTCTACTCAGCTGGGTTAGAAATCTCATTGAAACGGCCACACAGCACTCAGACAACACTCACAATGATGAGGTGGGTTTATTAGAGAAATGGACAGGTTACAGTTCAGGGTTAGAAATGCTCGGGTCCCAGTTCTTCCAGTTGGGACAGTCTCTCCTCACCTGGGCAATGTTTTAGGGCTGCTGATAAATGCCCATAGGACACACCGCTCTACCATAATAAGCCTCAGCCTGAAGGCACTCAGCTCTAGCTTGGTGTGTGAGCAAACATAGCCCCCTAACCCCAATTAAATGCCTGGAGGGACCCCACTCTGCAAGCAAAGCCCTCCTGCCCAGCGTCACTCCGGTTTACTTGCTCCACGGGCTGGGAAGCCCACCAGTCTGTCTCATGCTCTGGTTCTTGGTTCTGCTCTTGCTCTCCTGCCACTCCTCCGGCATCACCGTTTTCTGTTCCTGAGTCAAAGAGGTTCAATGTGCAGGGATCTCTGCGTCCAAAAGATGCACTCTACTCCTGGCACTTCGATGGAGTGAGATCCCTCCTCTTGCTTCTGAGCTGGCTCATTTTAACCCATTGCTAGAGTTTCAAGTTTTCACAATTACAATGATCTCTGTTAACATTCACAGCTGAATCCTGTCATCCTATCAGTAACTTCTCCCACTGAGCCTTACTCAGACCCATCAGGAAGAGTCGTTTGGTGGGAGTTACAAAGACTAAGATTTATAATTCACTATAACACATCTCCAGTCTTCCTTATTCATTGTCATGTGCATATGAGGTGTATGAAAAGACCATGGCTTGTGGGTCAGGTATACTTTAGTCTTCAAAATGACATCTTTGCTCTTTAACACGTTAAAGAGATCTTTTACAGCAGATTTCTCCAATGCAGTTGTTGTTGTTGTTGTTGTTAAGTGCCGTCGAGTCAGTTCCAATTCATAGCAACTCTGTATAGGGTTTCTGAGGAGTGGCTGGTGGGTTTAAATTGATGGTCTCGCGATTAGCAGTCCAGTGCGTATCTTACAGCATTGTTGTTGTTGTTAAGTACCGTGGAGTCGGTTCCGACTCAGAGTGACATTACACAGGGTTTTCAAGGCTGTAAATCTTTACAGGAGCAGAACAGCTGGTAGTTTTGAACTGCCGACCTTGAGGTCAGCAGCCCGATTCATAACCACTACGCTACCAGAGCTCAGGTGCTCTCAAGTTGGTTCTGACTCATAGTGATTCTATGAACCAGAATGAAACACGGCCCAGTCCTGAGCCATCCTCACAACTGTTCCCTGTTTAAGCCTGGTGTTGCTGCCACTGTGTCAATCACAGCCTGTTGGGGGTCTTCCTCTTTTTTTGCTGATCCTCTGCTTTACCAACCATGATTGTCCCTTCCCAGGGACTGGTCCCTAATGACAACATGTCCAAATTACAAGAGAAAAACTCTTGCCATCCTTGAACTTAAATTCCAACAGATTTGTTTTGGTAGTCCATGGTACATTCGATATTCTTTGCCAACATCATACTTCAAATGCATCAATTCTTCCATGGTCTTCTTTTTCATTGTCCAACTTTCACATGCATATGAGGTGACTGAAAATGCCATGGCTTGGGTCAGTCCTTAAAGTAACATCTTTGCTCTTTAACACTTTAAAGAGGTGGGGTGTTTTTTTTTTGCAGAGTTGCCTGTTGCAATATATCATTTGACTTCTTGACTGCTATTTCCATGAGCGTTGACTGTGGATCCAAGTAAAATGAAGTCATTGACAACTTCAGTCTTTTCTCCATTATTATGATGTTGTCTATTGGTCCAGTTGTGAGGATTTTCATTTTCTTTAAATTGAGGTGCAATCCATCCTGAAAGTTGTAGTTTTTGATCTTCATCAGTAAGTATTTCAAGTCCTCTTCACTTCCAGCAAGCCAAGTTATGTCATCTGCATATTGCAAGTTGTTAATGAGTCTTCCTCCAGTTCTGATGCCATGTTCTTCTTCATATAATCTAGTTTCTCAGATTATTTCTTCAGCATACAGACTAAATAAGCAATGGTAAAAGGATATAACCCTGTCACACTCAGTATCCCCTTGTTGCCCAATGCAGTTCAGCCTTCGATTTTTTTACTTATTCTTCCACGAGTGTTGATTGTGGATCCAAATAAAGTGAAATTCTTGACAACTTTCACACTGTTGATCCAGTTGTGAGGATTTTTGTTTGCGTTGTAATCCATCCTGAAGGCTGCAGTCTTTGATTTCCATCCGTTAGTGCTTCAATTCTCTTTAGTTTCCCTAGTAAGGCAATGCTGTAAAGAACTTTATACCCTCCTCCCCAAAAAACCCCACCAAAAACCAAACCCTTTACCTTCAAGTGGACATGGATGCGCTTATGTGATACAGAGTAGAACTATTGCATGTGGTTTTCCTGGCTGTAATGTTCACAGAAGCAGTTCACTAGATCTTGCATGGTGTCACTGGTGTACTTGAATCGCCAAACTATTGGCACCACTCAGAGACCTAAAGCACTTTATAGTGCAAATAGTGGCGGTATACATACCATCCTATTTTTCCAGTGCCCCAAGCTAATTCCTTTCTTGGAGTCAATCACTTCCTCTAGCCCTCATTTTTTTTTTTTTTTTTTGCAAAATCTCAGTCATGACAAAGGTTCTTCCCCCATGTCCTTGAATAACTAGCTTCTTTTGTCAAGTATCAGCTCAAATCTCTGTCCTTCAAAAAGGCCTTCTTGTTCCTCCCCGTCTTAAAGCCTTATACTCTCTACCACATCACCCTGTCTTACTTTCTTCATATCACTTAATACTCCCTGAAATGGTCTTGTCCTTTTTGGTTCAGTTGGTGGTTCCCTATAAGAATGTATGCTCCATAAAAATAAGACCCTGGTCAGACTTGTCTACCATTCTTTTTCTAATTATGAGAGCATTGCTTGACATTCTATGGGCATTAAATAATGTTTATTGAATGATCTGATGAATTATTTACATATGGAAATGTGTGCAAGAACATACAATGGAGTGGGGATGGTCTTTTTTTTTTTCAATGTTTTATTGTGAATAATGTGATAGTTTACATGGGAAAACATTAGTTTTACATTCATCCTATCGTATATCGTTTCATTGCCATGGTTACAATCCCCTCCATGCATCATCAACCAACCAAAGGGTATGCACTACAAGCCTGCCCCCCGGTCATCAGCACACAGCCCCTCTCCCTCTCTGGGTCTAGAGTCTCCAGCTGCTCCAGGAGTGGGGATGGTCTTTGAATCATTTGTGTGGATGCTTCAGTGGTGTCCCCATAAAGACATTCTTGTTCCCAAATACATATCTGCACTGGTCAGGAAGCACGGCTGGGTCCATACTTGGGCCCATGTGGCACATAAGTTCAGTGATGGCCAAATTGCTAAAGCAGTGGTCCTCAAAGTGTAGTCTCCTGACTAGTAGCATCAGTAGCACCTGGGTACTTGTTAGAAATGCACATTCTTAGACCCCCACCCTGGGTTTACTGGATCAGAAACTATGGGGATAGGGCTCAGCAATCTGTATTTTAACAAGCCCTCCAAGAGGTGTTTGAGAACCACTGTGGTAAAGGGATAAGAGAATCCTATGAAGCATGTATCTGCATAAGCTTTTGGTGTTCAGAACTAGGAAGGACTGACGTCACACCCTGCTGTTTATTTTGCATTCCTTTCTTCAGCACTTATGTGACTCTCTCTGATTGCAAGGCTTGAAGTTAGAGACAGTTGGTTGGCACCAAATGATTCTTCTTGTCCTGGTGTTTCTTTTAGAGTGAGTCAGGCTGACTTAATTTTAATCAACTGAGGCAACAGAGCGGTGGTTCTCAAACCTGGCTCACTTTAGAGTCAGGAGTGCTTAAAGATTCTGATGTCTAGGCCCTACTCTAGTTCAATTAAGTCAGAAGGTCTTGGAGTAGAGCCAGGCACCAGTATTTAAAAACCTCCATGATGACGCTAACTTGTAGCCAGGGCCAAGGACCCCTAGTGTTTTGTGGAACACTGTCTCTCCCAAGCTTGCCTGATAAAGGGGGCACTTGTTACAACTACCGATTCCCCAAGTCTCTTCCCAGACCACCCAACTGAGAAGTCCCAACAGCCTGGGGTGCTCTCCTGATAACAAATGCCCCAGAAGATTCTTCAAGCAACTTGGGGCAAGCTGGTCAAATGGGATTGCCTTCTAGCTTTGCAACTTAAATTGGCCTCAAGAAAATGTCTTACCCTGAGTTTCCTCAGCTATACAATGGGAGGAATAGTAGTATCTATCTCAAAGGATTGTTGAGGAGCAAATGAGAAAATTCATGTAGAATGCTTAGCACAATTCTAGGCCCAGAGTAGATGCTCAATGAATGTTACTTGCCACCTGCACCTGTATAAGATGGGCCCTTGCACTTGCTTTGATTTTGGTTTGGAGAAATATTTGAGTCCTGTTTCCCGTTAAATAAGAGTCTATACCTACCATTTGCTTTTAATACTCCAGAACCTTCAATGCTATAGTCTTCACTCCAAAAACTCCATAATTTGCAAAATGAAGGCATGTTGTAAGCCACCAGCAGTACTGCCTGTAAGGAAGTCCTGAGATTCACTTCCACAAAAGTTGCAATTGCAATTTTTAAGAATAATGAGGAGACAGAGGAAGTGAATGACTCCAAGTGTCACAGAAACAAACCAGGTTGGAGTTTGGAAGACACCTCATATCATGTAGTCCAATCACCTCATGTCACAATTAGAAGTAGAAACCTTCTAATTTTTAGCACACTGACACCAACTTGTTGTTAAGTGCCATCGAGTCAGTTCCCACCCATAGCGACTTTGTCTAGCATTTCCGAGGAGCACCTGGTGAGCTTGAACCACCTACCTTGTGGTTCAAACCGACATTACAGTCTAGCACATTAACCCACAGCACCACACCAGTACTCTGACACCAACTTGTTGTTAAGTGTCATTGAGTCAGTTCAGACCCAGAGAGACCCTGTATAGGGTTTCCAAGGAGTGGCTGGTGAGTTTGAACTGCCAACCTTGCAGTTCAAACCAACTTTACAGTCCAGCACATTAACTGAAACCCACTTAGAGGGAGAGAAACAGAGGCATGTACAGCCAGGGCAGAAGCTCAAAGAAGGTTGGCACAAGGAAGAAGTGGGGAAATGACCCCATGACGGGTGTCTAGTAACCCTTCAACATTTCATAACACATCGATTTAAACGTCCCCCACACAGAGTAGCTGCTGGCTCCCTTGTTATTCCTGGATGGAGAGTTGCTAAATAAGAAGGAAGCTGTTGCTGAGCTCTGGAAAGAGCATTTCAGAAATGTCTGCAGAAGACAATTATTGAGAAACATGTTTTCAACTCTATCCTGCAATATCAGACAAAAGAATCTGCAAAATCCCTCTGATTTTTGACAAGGTGCAGAAAATCATCAAGTAGTTTTAAAAAAAAAAAAGAAAGAAAGAACCAATAGAGTTTCTGCTAAAAATTTCCAAATTAGGTACAGAGAAACACATAATTGGCCTACCTGTTCTCATGCTGAGGAACTGAGATGTTAGAAAAATTATTGGGTGACCCCATGAATGCTGTGGCTATTATTATTAAACGGTTTCCCTGATGATAAACAATATGCTTTGTGCAAATTTAGCAAAATTTAGAAAATACAGAAAAGCACAGAGAGGAAAATAAAATTCATCTCTTTATCATCCACCTAGAATAACTATCAATACTTCAGTGTATTTTCTTGTAGTCCCTTTTTGATGCACATTTAAATGTTTTGTAAAATTGCAACTATACTTTATCAATTTGTATATTCTGCTTCTTTCCCTTAGTTACAATATCATGAATATTTCCCTCATGTCCTTAAATATTCTTTAAAGAAAAAATTTAATGACCACATAGTATGTCATCATGTTAGTGTTCCATAATTTACTTAACCATTTTGTTATAAGTAGGCATTAAAATTGTGTCTAGTTTATTGCTACTTTAAAAAACTGCAAAAAAAGACAGCTTTGCACATACAGTTTTGAATGTATTTCTGATTCTTTTCCTAGGCTTATAGAAATAGAATTCTAGGTATTGAGCATTAGTATTTCTAAGGATCTTAGTACTTTTTGACAAATTTCTTCCCAGATGTTTGCATTCCCACTAGTTGTTATTAGGTGCTAATGAGCTGGTTCCAACCCATAGTGACCGTATGCACAACAGAATAAAACACTGCCCAGTCCTGAAGCCTGCTTCAGCCCATTGCTGCTGCCACTGTGCCAATCCATCTTATTGGAAGTCTCCCTCTTTCTCACTGATCCTCCACTTTACCAAGCCTGATGCCCTTCTCTAGGGACTGGTCCCTCCTGATAACATGTGCAAAATATGGGAGACGAAGTCTGGCCTTCCTGACTCCCAAGAAGCATTCTGGCTGTACTTCTTCCAACACAGATTTGTTTGTTCTTCTGACAGTCCATAGTACTTCCAACATTCTTCTCCAACACCATAACACAGATGCATCAATTCTTCTCTGGTCTAAAAACATCCATCTCACCACACCTTTGCCAGTACTGACTAGTACAGTTTGTCTAAATTTTTGCCAGTTTTCTATAGAAAGCTAGACTCTGATTTCATGCCACATTTTGCACAAATTCTTAGTGACTTTGTATGGTGTTTTGTTTGTTTTCGTATTGGCCATTTGCATCTTTTGTTAAATTTTTGGTTATGATCACTTTAAGAAGTCACATCCACAGTGAATGTACACATAGTACGTTATAGAAAACCCCAGCCCACAAGACAACTCATGAGTTGTTTCCTTCCAGCATCTCTCTGTGGCTTCAAGTCCCTAAGACTCATAACTGGCTACGTTCACCTCTTGCCAGTGGCAAGAAAAATTCAGAAACTATAATCCTATTCTTTTTCACTTTATCTGATTTCATAAAAGCCTCTGACTCACTCTGTTGGAAGATATTCATCAATACAAATGTTCACCAAAATGTGTCAACCTTTATTTGATCTAAGATGCTCTACGGACAAAAGTCTTTGACAACAGGTCCACTTTCAGCCCCTTCAAGGTCAACACAAAAGTCAATCAAGGTTGGGATTTTGTTCAAATTCACCTTGACATGGATTTTTCTGAATGGTATAGGTTATGTTATTAAACATCTCCTAGCATGAAGTGAAATCAGACGGTGGGCAGTAAATCTCTGCTGACTCTGAGGTCGAAGTAAAACCCACTCTGATCGAATCAAATCTCATCATCAAGCTAAAACAGTGCTGCTGCTACTGCTTTAATTTCAGTAACAGATCTTCACACAACTGTCAACATCATTACCAAAATACATCAGATAATTGGATGAAAGTGCAACACACGAAGACAATCCTAATCCCCTGTCATCAATCTCTAGCCATCCCCAGTTGACAATTCAGATTAAGGGTGAGCCTCTTGGGGACACACTTTGTAGATCAACCTCACAAAAGAGCAATGTTAACCCTAGAAGCACCTCAAATGTGCAAATTCTGGCACTGGCCAATTGAGAAATAGGAATTCAAATAGCAATACAACACTGAACAAAGTTTGTGGTTTAGCATATCTGTTAAGGGATCACAAAAATATATACCAGAAAGAGTTGAAGGAAGTTGAGAAGTTGTTACTTATGGAAAGTTTTTCAAATACACAGGCGGAAGGAGCAAGCAATTTTTGATAAGTAAAAGCCAAGGGCATTGAGCAATGGTCAGTCAGTGGCAATTCTTCTGGGTAAGCCATTGTTGACTTCCATTTCTAGACTCCCAAGATGAATACTAGATGCTTACTGAGGTGACCAAGCATGCTCGGGAGAATGGCAAACAATATTTTTGAGAATAAGTACCAAAGGAATATGAAAAATGCCAAGGGGCAATGGTGACAGTCGCTATAGGGAAGAAGCATAAAGAGTTAGAGCCAGAACAACCTGAAAGTCATCTCATCCACCTCCAAATACTTATTAAGAATAACATACATGGTGTTGTTATGTTGGAGTCTTGGTGTGGTGCTGTGGGTTAATGTGCTGGACTGAAAACTTGGTTTGAATCATAAAGTTGGCTGTTCAAGCTCACCAGCTGGCTCCTTGGAAACCGTATATAGGGTTGCAGTGGGTCAGAACTGACTCCACAGCACTTAACAATAACAACAACATGTTGTTCTAGTCACTGTGCTTACACTCAAGAAAATCAGTTCAGGAAGATTAAGTCATTTGTCCAAGGTCAGGCAGATAGTTAAATTCAAGACATCTACTAAAAAACCAGCATTTCAATTTTTTATGACAAGAGATAGAAAAAGAGTGTTTGACAGAAATGAGTTACAGAACAAATAAATAATCCAGGACTGTCTTTGAGCCTGCCAAAATGTGAGCTGCTTCTCTCCCTCTCCTCATTGTGCTGTGATCTTTTGATCACAAAGAGATGGAAATTGCAAGACACCAAGAGTAGGAAGGCAATTCTAAAAGTTGGATACTTCCTTTTTCCCTATCAAAAGAAACATCAAGAACTACCACATTTCTCCTACCCTCAGCCTGAATGTGGGATTCTTCAACTGTCTGAATGGTCCAGGAGTCAGGATCTGGCAATGGCATGGGGGTAGATGACTGAGGATTTGTTCATGTTGTGGGCCACATCCAGATGAAGGTAGGATAAGGTAGGAAGTGTTTCCACCCACTCTACTGTTGCAATTTTTGGCCCATTGAGTGTCATCCAAACATTTGTACACACATACACACATAGTGTAGTGGTATGAGTCAGGCTGCTAACCTCAAGGTCAGCTGTTCAAAACTATCAGCTGTTCTGCGCGAGAAAGATGAGGCTTTCTGCTCCTGTAAAGATTTACAGCCTCGGAAACCCTGTACAGGGTCACTAAGAGTTGGAACCAACTCCCCGGCACATAACCCCACCACCACCAATCTTATTTTGGTTAATTTAAAGATAAATTTTGCCATTATCCAAGAGAAACAGCATGAAGTCTAAGCAAGGAGCTTTAAAGCAGGTCTCTGCAAATAGATATTTATGTGCTCTCTTGTTTTAGATTTGCAGCCCATCCTTGGGCAGAAGAACAGAAGCATCTGCTTCCCATATGAAGGGGAAAAATCATTAATGTCTGACCATGTGTAGGGGACTTTCCAAAGGGTCTAATTCTTGGGATTAGAAATATGTCTCCACCACGGTCTATGACTTTTAGACAATAAGATGGGCTGTTTAGTAAATATATCAGATTGTATCCATTCAAACAAGTATCCCTTCCTTATTTGAACAGTCATCTCGAGATGCCAGATTTGTCTCCCAAGCCCACTGCTATTGTTTCAGGCACTTTGGGGACTCCCTTGAGAATCTTCTTCAAATTGGTGCCACATTACTTGGAATAAGTACAATGGTGGCAGAGCCCCATCCTGTGAGGCTGAATTTTATTTTTGGAAACAGTCAAGAGGCTTTTTGGTATTTGTAGCCAAGCCCAATGAATAACCAGCTGATTGAGCTTGTAATATTGTTTTGGATCCAAATTGAGGCATGGTTATAAAGTCACATGTTCTCAAGTGGTATGGAGACAGTCTCTCAAGGTCATTTCAAATGTGGAGGCCCAGCACTGTCTGAGCAATGAAAGCACCAGGGACTCGGTATAGGATCTTCTTGTAGGGCCCTGATGCAGATGTTTGAGTTAATCTGGTGCAGCACTAACAGAGACACCACAAACGAATGGCTTTAACATACAGAAATTTAAATCTCTACGGGTGCGGAGGCCTCATCTTTCTCCCATGCAGCTGGTGGTTTTGAACCGCCACTGATCCTGCAGTTAACAGCACTTTAGGAGAGTAGAAGTCCAAATTGAGCCTTTCTCTCTCTGTCAGCTCTGTCTGGAGGAAGGTCCTTGCCTTTGCTCCTGGGCTTCATGTGGCTTGGCATCTCTCTTCTCCTTCTCTGCTTCTTTTGTTTGCTTGTTTAATCTCTTTTAGATCTCAGAAGGAATTGACTCAAAATGCATCTTACATTAATCCTGTCTAATTAACATAATAATGACAAGCCATTCCCAAGGGGGATTATGAATAGAGGTATAACCAAAATAACCAAACTGAACAGGATAAGCACTGGACTACAAACCACAAGGTCAGGGGTTCACACTTACCAGCCACTCCATGGAAGAGAGATGAGGCTATCAGTTCCGGTAAAGATTTAAAGCCTCGGAAACCCTATACAGAGTCGCTGTGAGTTGGACAATAGGACAGAATAGAATTGTTCCATAGGGTTTCCTAGGGTGTAACTCTTTATAGAAGCATACTGTCACGTTTTCTCCACCAGAGCAGCTGCTGGGTTTAAACCTTTCAGTTAGAAGCCTAGCTCTTAACCCACCAACACTCCTTAAACACAAATATAGAGGTTAGGAATTACAACATATTGTTCAGGATCTATAATTCAAACCATAACAGAAAACAACACAAATGTGGGCAGAGGATGCTCAGTGGGGTTCTTTGGTTGTAAGCAACTGAAATGACTGCCTGACTTTAGTGAAAAGTAACTTGATTGACAAGTTATGGGGAAGCTTCAGGTTTAATGGAAAAGCCAAAGGACCAGGCTTGGAACAGACAGTGATAGAAGGAGCCAGAAACCTCTGACAGTCTATCTCAGGTGCTGCAGCTAAAATGACTACATTTCAAATGTGCCTTCATTCTT
This sequence comes from Chrysochloris asiatica, assembly GCF_000296735.1. Classification (NCBI taxonomy): domain Eukaryota; kingdom Metazoa; phylum Chordata; class Mammalia; order Afrosoricida; family Chrysochloridae; genus Chrysochloris; species Chrysochloris asiatica. Next base: position 24,039,486 of record NW_006408521.1, read on the forward strand.
GCATTGCTCTGTAAAATCAATGATTTGTTCATTTCAAATGCCTTCTTTAGACAGCATAAGAGATGATTATACAAATGGACCTCAGCACATGGAATACACAGAAATCAAATTGACTACATCTTCGGAAAGAAAGAATGGAAACGCTCTATATCATCAGTCAAAACAAGGCCAGGGGTAGATTGTGGAACAGACCATCAATTACTCATAAGCAAATTCAAACTGAAGCTGAAGAAAATGAAAACAAGTCCACGAGAGCCAAAATATGACCTTGAATATATCCCACCTGAATTTAGAGATCATCTGAAAAACAGATTTGATACATTAAACACTAAAGACCAAAGACCAGAAGAATTGTGGGATGACATCAAGAACATCATACATGAAGAAAGCAAAAAGTCATT
>NW_006408521.1:24041681-24046937 GCF_000296735.1 Chrysochloris asiatica
GGCAGGATCAATGCACTCAAGTGTGGCAACAGTTGTGGGGGTGGCCCAGGACCAGGCAGTGTTTCGTTCTGTTGCACATAGGGTCGACTTGATGGCACCTAACAACAACAAGGGCGCCTTCCTACACCTTGGCTCTGCCTCTTGGTATCTAATGGAAGACCTCAGGGATTCTTTGGGTTCTACAGATTGAGGACAGTCTTCCCTGATTCTATTTCTCCAAAAATGTCTACAAAAGGGAAGAAGCAATTGACCACAAAAAAGGGTAGTTTTAGAAAGAGAGAGTAAATGCCATGAACAAAAGAGTGATAATTACGTCTCACAACTAAGTTTACTATTATTACTGTTGATGTTTTGGTAAATGCTGTGGAGTCAGTGTCGTCTCATAGTGGCCCCGTATACTATTTCTGAGGAGCAGCTGGTGGATTTGAACCAACAACCTTGTGGTTAGCAGTTCATGCTTATCATACGGTGCCATACCAGGACTCCGCTATTATTTTTACTACTATTGTATAATGCCATGCATAATGTTAAATTTTAATCCACTCATCAATATTTTTCTCACTTCGCAACTTACGTTGACCTCATTATCCACTTCCAGTTTCATATACTGATGAAGGCTTTCTCCTTTATCTTATACAACGGGGCTTCAAAAAGTGCTGGAGAAAATTCCATTAACTTTTAATTCCATTTTCCACAAATTTTTTGAAGTCTCTCATATTGCCCCAAAATACCTTGGCCAGTGGTCTGATCTGTTTTCCCCAGGCAGAGCCAAACCCTGTTTCTTTCTCAAGTGCTCCTGAGTCTGGGACACAAATTCTGTTCTCGTCTTCCTAATGAAGAAAGCAGGTGCTCTTCCCATCTGCAGACATGTCTGCCACAAGTCACATCTGGCTGCCAACTGAGGGCACACTGCGCAGCTGCCACTGTGGATGAGCTGGGGTCTGAGTGAGAATGGCATTTGGTCAGTTCAGAGATACACTTGCCTCTGCAAAGTGACAAGGCCTCTGTGAGGAAAACATGTGCACACTCCAAGAAAAGCAGCCACCAGCCTGTCCTGGGGAAAGCCACCCCTCAACTCCTGCACATGGGAGAAGGCCATTTGCATGCAATACACTGCTAATATGCAAGGCCAGCCTGAAGGCCCACTGGACAGTAGCTCACACATCCATTCCAGCTTGCCCTGCAAACCACCAAGAGCTCCAGGGAGACCATTTGACCTCAGTGCCTTTAGCCAGGAAGGGACAGACCATATAGCTCACTTGCTTTTCATGGAGGCTCTCTAGGAAGTTCTACCAAGCCAGAATGCAAGAAAAAGACCCCAGAAGCCTGCCTCCACCTGCTAAAATGCTGTTTTGGGAGGTTCTGAAAGTTCTCAAGGCTTCAATGTGTGGGCTGGACTCTAGGAGGGAGAAAATGGGAAGGAAAGAAGGGGACACCAGTGTCTCTGATGGTCCCTGGAAGTAGGAGAAGGGCTGCTCAGGAATGAAATGCACGGAGAGAAGAGAAGTTAGCCACCGTGCAAGTGAGAGTGGAGGGGCTTGCGTCCAGGGGCCTCACCTCTCTAAAGTCTCAGTTTCCTAATCTATAAAAACAGAGTGTGATCACCTCTCTTTTAGGATGGGATCTCTTAGAGATACAGTCTGAAAACCATCCAGCCCAGTGCCCACTCATGGCAGGAAGGGCTGCACGGGACTGCTAATCCCAAGGTTGGTAGTTCAAACCCACTAGGTGCTCTTGGAAATCCTATACAAGGTCACTATGAACTGAAACCTACTCGATGGCACTTAAACAGAGTCATGTTTTCCAGACTCAGAGATTTCAGGAACAATAAAATTTCAGAACCTAAACTTTGGAGCACTCACACAGGATTCCCAATTTACCAACTAAGGACATTACAGAAAGAAACATAAACTACCATCTAAGATCACCATTAAAAAAATAAAATAAAATAAAACAGGGAAGATATAATTTTAGGATTAAGAAAGAAGCAGTCCTTTAAATGGAATAGTTTTAACTTTGCAAAAAAAAAAAAAAAAATACTGCATCGTCCTTATTTAGTGAAAACAGCTTTCTCCCAGCCTGACTCTTCCCAGAGACCAGCATTTTGGAACCAGATACTGAGAGGAAAGGAGTTTGAAACTTGGAGCCAAATCGGCCATAGTCTATTTCCAGTGGTGCCATTACTAACTGCAATGGCCTTCAGCAGAGGCCTGACCACTCTGTCTCACCCCCTCCTTTGCAAAATGGAATCCAAAGTGCATTCTGTCCTTCATACTGAGAATGCATGTGAAGGATAGGGAACAGAGTTTTGGTACGCAGTAGGTGCTCATTAAATACCAATGCCAGAGCCTCTCAGAGTTTGAGAGAGGTTGTTTGAGCCTCTCAGAGTATATTAAAAAATGGTAACACATCAAAACATGGCTGTCAAAATTATTCACGTAATTTAAACGTATTCATATAAGAAAAAAGATTTGTAATACATCCACACACAGATACAATGAACAGATGTATACAGAACCTCACAAATCTAACACTTTTGAGAGTGAAGTTGGGCCCAGCAGCTCCCCAACGCCCTGTGATTAGGTCCTGGTTAACTCATTTTAAGCTGTGGTTCCCATGGCTGTTCACACTCTTGAGACCTGGATTTTACTCCTCTTTTTTTCTCATTTGTTTTTTTCCTTGATTGGAATTCATCTGGAACATTTCTCCAGACCTCCATACCTTTCGTTCCTAATTCTGAGTATGCAAATTTTCTTAGAAGTCTAGCTGGTGTCTTCTTTGCATCACTGGATCTCAATAGGTTTGAAAAGAACTAAAATGAAAGGTTAGAAGGAGAGATAAATGGGTGCTGAAGTGGATCATTTAGCTGGGAGATTCCTGGGCAACTAGGGAAGAGGTCTGTGCTGGAAGCCCTGGGGGATGGTGATGACGGCACACCAGCACGGGGTCTCTGAGACTGTCCCAAGAGCTGCACACTTGTGCACATGTGCGTGTGTCTCTGCGTGTGCCTTGCTTCCCTACAGCGATTCAAGCTTCCCATTTCTTTGTTTTCTGCTTATCTTGCCCATTGGAATATCAGGCCCATGAGAGCAGGGACCATAAGTGTCTTGTTCACCTCTGTGTCTCTATGCCTAGAACAGGATTGCGCACACAATAGTTTGCTGAATTAAGTGACTGGGTCAGAACTGTTTGTCTGATCAGCATTCTTCCCTCCTGGATCTAGGAACTCAAACCACCTGTTACTGTTGAGCTGATTTCAACCCATGGTGACCCCACGTGTGTCAGAGTGAGCTGTGCTATAAGACTATGGCCTTTCAGAAGCAGATCACCAGGCCTTTTTTCCAAAGTGTATCTGGGTATGTTTGAACTGCCAACCTTCAGTTAGTAGCTCAGCACTTAACCACTTGTACTATCCAGGGGCTCCACTGGATCTAGGAACAGAATCCTGTTTATTGGGAAGCTCCATCCTTCCCCACTTCTTGTATGGTTGGTTCTTCTGCGCCACAGGAATGGGCATGCGGTCACCCAGGATCCTTTTCTTAAAAATAGAGCTTTTTCTCTAGTGGCCAGGCTGGGATGATATATGCCCAGGAGCTACTGGCAGTTTTAGTTCCAGACCCACTGAGAAAGATGCTCTGAGATAATTAAGCTGGCAGGCCAAGGCACAGATGCAGGGATGAGAGGCAGAAAGACAGGGAGAGATCCTGGCCATGTTTGGGCTCAGATTCCTGCAGTCCTGATGCCTCCCTGCTGGCCCTGTGTCTGCTTTCTTGATGTTCAGCTGATCAGATTTTCTCTGGGTTATGTGAGTTACCCCAGGATTCCTCCAAAATGTCCTTTTATCATGGTGGAGTGTGTTAGCAATGGTTCATTTCTATTGTGTTACAACAGACTCGATCGATGGCAGTGGGTTTGTTTTTCTGGGAGGACAGAGCTATGAAGCAAGCATTATCAGGTATATTATTATCTCTGTGGAGTCCTGGTGTAGCACTGTAGAATAAGCACTGGACTGCTAGCCACAAGGTCAGAGATTCAAACTCATCATCAGCTGCTCCTTAGAAACCCTACACTTGGTAGCTCACTGCAAGTTGGAACCAACTCAACAGCACTTAACAACATTATCTCTTCAGCTAAGGAAACCCAAACTCAGAGATTAGGGAATTTAAGGTTGCACAGCTAGGAAGACAAAGAGTTGGAGTTGAAACACAGGTTTTCCTGTCTCCATCATTTCCCTCTAACATCTTGTATCTATTTCTTCTCTCCTCTTTTTTTCTCCTTTTCATACTCCTCTGTTCTCGCTCCCTTTCTCAGCCTATTCTCTTAAGTTTTCTCAGTCTCTCTTTCCCCTTAACTCCATTTTTGTGATTGTACACAAGCCATATTTAAAGACCATGTTTTCCAAGTATCAAGATACCTTTTTAAGGTTAAAAAACATCTCCATATAATAGTAGCTGTACTTGAGCATCTATTGATAAAATGCTCATGCACAGATGGATTCTCAGCTGCCTTTAATAACTCTGTGACCCCTAGGTAGGCATCTACTACTTTAGAATATATGGAAGAATCCATATAACCATTCCTCTTCCTGCTACCAGCTTGGTTTGTCACAATGTAAAACAGGCTTATAAATGCCACAATAGAGCTTTTTCTTGTTCACCTTATGCCTGGAGGCTACTAATTTCTTCTGAAATGTGGTCTTTTGTCCCTCCTTTAATATGTTTAATTATTTAAAAAGGCATGAACTATGATACTTACATTTTATATATCACCTCTTGATTATTCAGGGGTTGATTAATACATGGACTGCCCAAGTCATGTCCTTCTCTTTTCTGGCCCCATTTTGTTTTATCATTCCATTTCTTATTAGCATCTTTTAGCAAAAATGGACAGTGGGAATGAGAAATGATTTTGAGTACAAATCATGAATTTTGATCAAAGATATGGCTGGAGAAAGTTGAGATTATTTCCAAAATACGAATTTTTTAAATTCACCCGGCATATTGATTCACTGTGAGCTCAGTGAAGACAGGATTTGCTCTTGTTCACCACTAACCTCCAGGGCTCAGCAAGGTGTCTAGCAGATGGTGGTTTAATAAAAATCCTTTGTAGAATGAATGAATAAGAGCTGACTAACATAATAGGAGAATCCTGGTGTGGCGCTGCGGGTTAATGCACTGGACTGCTAAGTTGGTTTGAACTGCAAGGTCAGTGGTTCAAGCTCACCAGCCACTCCTTGGAAACCCTATACAGGGTCGC
>NW_006408521.1:24047037-24048104 GCF_000296735.1 Chrysochloris asiatica
CAGAGCTGAACAGAAAATTTCAAAGGTCACCCCGAGAAGACAAAGCCAAATATTCCAACAAAACGTGCAAAGGTCTGCAGTCAGAAAATCAAAAAGGAAGAACATGCTCAGCAATTCTCAAGCTGGGGGAACTGAAGAAAAAATTCAAGCCTCGACTTTTGTTATTGAAGGATTCTCTGGGCAAATTATTGAATGATGCAGAAAGCATCAAAAGAAGATGGAAGGAATACATAGAATCACTGTACCAAAAGGAAATGGTTAATGTTCAGCCATTTCAAGAGGTAGCATATGATACAGAGCCAATGATACTGAAGGAGGAAGTCCAAAGTGCATTGAAGGAACTGGCCAAGAACAAGGCACCAGGAACTAATGGAATAAAAACAGAAATTTTTTCAAGAAAGTGAGGCGGCACTGGAGGCCCTCACTCATCTATGCCAAGAAATTTGGAAGACAGGTATCTGACTGACTGAATGGAAGAGATCCATTATTTGTGCCCATTGCAAAGAGAGGTGACCCAACAGAATGCGGAAATCATAGGACAATCTCTATGATATCCCATGTGAGTAAAGTTTTACTAAAGGTAATACAGAAATGGCTACAAGCATACATTGACAGAGAACTTTCAGAGGTTCAAGCCAAATTCAGAAGGGGACATGGAATGAGGGATACCATTGCTGATGTCCGATGGATCTTGGCTGAAAGCAGAGAATACCTGAAAGATGTTGACCTGTGTGTTATTGACTACACAAAGGCTTTCGATTGTGTGGATCACGACAAGCTATGGACAACATTGTGAAGTATGAGTACTACTGAACACTTAATTGTGCTCATGAGAAATCTGCATCTGGACCAAGAACAGAAAGAACATGGGAATACTGAATGGCTTCAAATTAAGAAAGGTGTGCGACAGGGTTGTATTCTTTCACTATATGTATTCAACATGTATGCTGAGCACATAATCCAAGAAGCTGGATTATGTGAAGAAAAACGTGGCATCAGGATTGGAGGAAGACTCATTAACAACCTGCAATATGCAGATGATACAACCTTGCTTGCTGAAAGTGAAG
>NW_006408521.1:24054434-24105435 GCF_000296735.1 Chrysochloris asiatica
AAGGTCAGTGGTTCAAGCTCACCAGCCACTCCTTGGAAACCCTATACAGGGTCGCTATGCTTCAGAACCAACTCGACGATACTTAACAACAACAACAACAACAACAAAATAGTAGGGGAGTCTTGGTGTGTTGCTGTGGGATAAAGCACTGGACCTCAGGTTGGTTTGAACCACAAGATCGGTGGTTCAAACTCACCAGCCACTCCTTGGAAACTTTATACAGGGTCTCTATGAGTTGGAACAAACTCAATGGCACTTAACAGCAACAACACGGATGAATAAATGTTCTACTAGGTGGAACATTTATTTACAAGCCAACTTATTTTAGGATTGCATGTCTGAAGACGACACAAAAATGTTTAAATGGCTGTTTTAAAAATCAACAACTGAGAAAAATTCTAAAAAAAAACTTCTATGGTGTCATGCTATCTCATTGATGGAAAGGAGAGACAGTGAGAGATACCCGGGTTTCTGAGATAAGAGTTGGTTTGGGTAAATTGCTCCTGTTATAGTAGGCATTAAACAAACACAATAATCTCTGACACATTAACTAATATTTGAGCACTTAGTATCTGCCAGATGCTGTGCTACGGAATATACAAGTCTTATCTCATTTGTGTCCAACACAACTTTGTAGGTACTATTATCTGATAGGCATCAGAAAGTTACTAGTGTCCCTTGAAAATTTCTTTAGCATTCCAGTTTTTTCACTAAGAATGAACTTCTGTTCTTTTGACTTCCTGGCTTTTAAATTAAAGATTTTATTTTTTCATGAAATGTTAGCTATGTTTAAAAGATTGACTTAAGATTTTAGATAAATCCGTGGGAACTTTGAGATGGGTGTTATTTTACCAGCTCCTGCTTTTTGACATTAACGAATTATCTGGAAACTTTTATAATGAGACTTGCCATACATTTCAGAGTCATCTTAATTTGTGAAAAGTAAAATGGTGCGTGTGTGGATGGCAGATGTCGGAGGGCAGGGCTCAATCTCTGGGCCTGGTTCCACTATCTGAGTGCTGTCCAGGAGCCTGGTGCTGAAAAGTCTTAGTGTTTTAATCAACGCCCTTTCAGAACAGCCAGATGGAGGAGTACGGTGTGTGGTGGGGAGTGTGTAGACACAGCTATAACCTAGTTTACCACAGTTTCACTGGATAGGGAAACAACATTGAAAGATGCTAGAGAAACTTGAACTGGAGCTCATCTTATTTGGAGAGTTGGGAGATGTGACAGTTTCTTCTTCCTTCTTCCATAGTCTACTTTAGCTTGGAGAAAAGGATTTAGACAACAAGTCTATGATGGGAAAATATGTTTAAAAAAATAATAAAGCTCATATTTGTACAAATGGTTAGTGGTGCATTTGGAGGAATTTCACTGGGGAATCTTACTGCTTCTCCAAAGTGTCGGTAACCAGAAGTAACCAAGAGTAACCAGAAGTAATCAGAACTGGAGGCTCCATGATGTTGTCAGTCTCTTAGGACTGCTCAGTCAACAGTTATTATGGTTTAATGAGAGGGTAATGACCACAGGGATTTTGGCTGTAGCGAGTAAGAGCAGATCAAACACAGTAACATCATAGAAAAATTCCGTAGGAAAAAAAGCCATATTAACGACCCATTGACATCCATTCGAATCTGACTTACAGCAACCTGAAGGACAGAGTAGAACTACTCCACAGGATATCCAATATTTTATAAAACAGACAGCTACATTTTTCTCCTGTGGAGTAGCTGGTGGGTTCGAACTACCAACCTTTTGGTCACTGTACCACCAGAGCTCTTATATTATCACTACCTCACATGAAACTGAGTGTTCACTTCACTGGGGAAACCAACCTAGTAAGTATGTTAAACATGGGAGTGTCAACAGAATACCAGGCAAAGCAGATCCAGGGCAGAGCTCCAAAACTCAGAACAACAGAGATAGGGATATTTTAAAAGTTTGAAGGCTTATAACTAGTGGAACTTAAAACTGAAGTAAGAAATCACGTACTTTTGGATCTCCCAGGCTAGGAGGCCCAGAGCCGACATCTTGGGCAAGACCAAATGGCAAGACCAAGTGGGGGAGCAGACACACCATGTAAAAATGCCGCAGGAACCTTGGAGCAAAGGTGAACAATACACTTTGTCAGTTTTGCTTTGTTCTGATTATCTTTTCTTTTTTTTTTTTTTTGGTATCTGGTCATTGGAGCCCCCACTGTTTGTGCACCTCCGTTCTGGTGACTAGAGGGAGAGCCTGAGCAAGTAGGCACCCCCCCCCCCATTGGTGGGTTCTTCCGCCACGCACGCGCACAGATACTCAGCCCAAGAGCAGGCCCTGAACGTTTGTTTTTGTTTTAAATATGGGAAAGGGCAGCACAGGGCTGTAGAGAGGGAAAGAGAGTTTAAAAACAAAACAGGCTGACAATTAAATTAAAACCTGAGGTATAGCATAACAACCAACAGTGGCATCTTGAAATCTCTCTGGCAGCTTTGAAAGCAAGAAACTCCCTTTTCTGTGATTATAGACTGCAGTATTCAGTCTCGTTTTTGTTGTTGCTGTTTTTCGGGTATTTTTTCTTGTTTTTTGTTTTGTTTTGTTTTTTTCTGCTGGCGCTGTTTTGTTGTTTTATGTACCCCTTCTACCTTTGGGGGACCCTTTATCTCCATATATTACACAAGAAGAGTCAGCAACTGCTGCCATATAGCCAAGCTACAATCACACTCTATAAAACACCAAAACCCAGGCAAGAACCAATACCAACTGCCATATAGCAGGGAGGCAGACAACACCTGTAAAAGTTACTCTGAGTTAAGCAATAAGAAGAGTGAAAAGGGAAGCCCACATCCTGATCACATCTTCCTGGAAGCAATCAGAAAGCATAAAAATTATCAAAACACATACTTAATTAAGTATTAAGGCCACAGATAAACACTAAACATGTCCCAAAAGCAGATGCCCATATCAGCACATGTCCAGAGACAAGATAAAATGTCTGAGACAAATGACCTAGAGGTAGACCTGGACTCCATTCTGGAAGGAGGACAGGCTTTGGAAATGCCTGAGAAGGAATTCAGAAAAATGATTATAAAATGTTTCAAAACACTTTACAATGGAGTTGAGAAAAATAAAGAATAAGTCAGAAAAGCATTACAGGAACAATCAAATAAGATCGATACAGCATTGGGAACATGGGAGTGTCTATAGCATGTAACATTCTGACCTATTGTTTCCATATATGTTGTATCTGTCTTATGACTGATCTTAAGACTGGTACAGGAATAAAGGGATCATATTCCTATATCTACCCAATTACTGAGCACATAGCTATGCACACAACAGTTACAGAAACTTATTTATTGAATTGATTCATATCAAGGCTAAAATCCTTAGAGCAATCACTTCTGAACATAGCTTATATTTATTTTTATTAAGCCCCTTACCTAAGATCTTCTATCCATTCATCAGACCCCTATCTATTTCATTTTATTCATTCACTGAACATTGACTATGTTCTAGGCACTGCAACCACACTGATGAAAAAGATAAAACTCCAGCCATTAGGAATGTGTAATTTAACGTGAGAGAAGGAATTAAAAAATAATTATTGATCAACAAGTGTCAAGAGAATGCTTACTATTTAATTAGGTACTATTGTGATATTTCTCTGCCTCAAGTTTCTTTGAAAATCTGATCCAGCTAGCAAAAACACCTTCAGAAACATAATATTGATCACAGATTGTCAACTGCTTTTACATTTCTTAAGACTCTCCCTTCTGACTAGAGAGCCTCAATACCTCCTTGAGGTCCATGGATGGTTATGTTCTGGTCTGCAGCACAGCACCAGACAGGGTGCTGGCTCTGACCTGAAAAGGAACGTCCCTCTTCTGATCTATAAGACATTAGTTTTGTTATCAGATGAGAAGGTAACTCTAGGTAAGAGGTAGAGGAAGATTTATTGGAGCTGTTCATGGATGCTCCCAGAATTGAAGGCAAGTTTCAGGATTTCCATAGCTCTGGGCAAGGCCTGGTGTGGTGCTTTAAGTATTGGACTGTTAACTGAAAAGTTGGCAGTTCAAACCCACCAGCTGCTCTTGAAAACCCTCTACAGGGCCACTATGAGTGGGAACTGACTGAACAGCACATATGGCTGTAAATATCCTATAGGTAACATGGAAAGGCAGCTGCTGAGGGGGAGGGAGTCCAGCCACACATTTCCATGGCTGACATTGCCAAATACCATTGACCTTGCATGGTATTATCTCTGCTGGCAACCACCTCTGACTCTTGACTCTTTTCTCTGATGCTTCTCCAGAGATGCATAATCCAAGTGGTCTGGTCTGACCACTCGAGTGCATGTGTCTTACTGCACATATTTCTCTAGACACACAGACACCTTCCTTCTCTATACTATGCCCGAAGCGTCCACATTGCAGAGCTCATTCTATTTTGCAAGGAGAGTGCCACCAGCTCTGAACATCTAAGGGGAAGAGAGAACCTCTTCGGCATACTTCTTTAGCTGCACTTGCGTTCCCATGGTCTTCTGGGTAGTGGGAAGAACGTAAGCTTTGAAGTCTTACAGATTCTAAATCTACTGAGAACTCCAGACATCTGTTTCCATTTGTAGGGTAAACTAGAGCTTCTGAAAGGACTCTTGAACTACAAAACAAGTAGGTCTAGGAGAAAATATATTTTTATCAGTGGACACCATTTCTGTGAAGCATGCTATTTGTCCCATATTTTAATCCTGTTCTTTGTTCACTCTACCAGTTATTTATTATTGTTGAGTTATTATATACCGATTTATTTGTATATGGTGTTGTTGTTAATTGCTATCTGACGCATAGCGAACCTGTATAGGGTTTCCAAGGAGTGGCTGGTGGGTTTGAACTGCTGACCTTGAGATTCAAACCAAACTTGCCGTTGAGTGCTTATCCACACCAGAACTCCATTTGTACATAAGCTTATCATTTTACTGGCTCATCTTTCATGCTTTCATTTCATGATATATCTCCTTTATCTGAAAATATTTTTGTTATATCTCTTTCCCTGTAAGATCATTTCACTGCATTTAAAATTCCAGAATGATTGCTATTATTCCAGTTTTCTAGTTGTCATTGTTGCTGTTGAGATGCTCTACATCAGTTTAAATGTCATGCTTTTGTAGGAAATCTATGTCTTGACTCTATCTCTTTTATCTTTGGGGCTTTGCAATTGTACTACTATGCTGTTGTGAAGTGCCATCAAGTTGGTTCCAATTCATAGTGACCCTATGGACAACAGAACAAAACACTGCCCAGTCCTACGCCATCCTCGCAATTTTTGCTACATTTGAACTCATTGTTGCAGTCAATCCATCTTGTTGAAGGTCTTGCTTCTTACATTTTTTTCTGACCATCTACTTTACCAAGCATGATATCTTTCTCCAGGGGCTGATCCCTTTTAATAACATGTCCAAAGTACATGAGACAAAGTCTTGCCATTCATACTTCTAAGGAACATTCTGGCTGTATTTCTTCCAAGACAGATTTGTTCACTACTATATGTATAGAGTCCTGGTGTGGCACTGTGGGTTAATGCACCAGACTGCAAAGCCATTTGAACTGCAAGATCAGCGATTCAAGCTCACCAGAAGCTCCTTGGAAATCCTATACAGGGTTGCTATGGGTCGCTATGACTCAATGGCACTTAACAACAAATATGTATAGATGGGGAGTATGGTGGTTCCATATGATAAGCACTGGGTTGTGAACCACAAAGCCTGTGGTTCAAGTCTGCCAGCCACTCTGTGGGAGAAAGATGAGGCTTTATGTTCTCACAAAGATTTAAAAGGCCTCAGAAACTCTATACAGTGTTGCTATGAGGTGGAACTGACTCGAAGGCAATTAGCAACAACAAGAATAAATATGTATAGATAGGAATCCTTGTAGGTACTGTAAGATAAGCACTGAATGCTAACTGCAAGGTCAGTGGTTCAAATTCACCAGTTGCTCCTCGGGATCTCTAAACAGAGATAATATATAGTGTCTCTCTATATAGACACTATACAGTGTCACTATGAGGTAGAACTGAGTCAAGAGCACTTAACAACAACATATGCATGGATAATTCATGTCTCTTGTCAATTCTGAAAAGTTCTCAGTTACCATCTTTTTAAATAGCATCCCTTTCTGTTCTCTCTAGTCTCTCCTTCTGTGGTTCCATTCAGACATGTCAAATTTTCTCATTCTAGTCTCCAGTCTCTGACTTTGTCTCATTTTATCCTGCGGCATTCTGGGTAATTTTCTAGATCTATCTTCCAATTCACTAATTCTTACTTCAGTGGTGTCTAATCTGCTAAATTTTTATTCCAAAAACTGTTTCTCCTTTTCCAAATCTCCCTAGTAATTCCTGTGTTTTACTGCTTACTCATTTTAGTGAGTTCATCTTTTGTTCCTTTAAACATTTCATACAGAGATATGAGGAGACTTCAAAAAAAATTTGTGGAAAAATTCCATCATCTTACCATTCCATCGTTCTACAAATTGACAGTTTTAATACTTGAAGACTTTGGGGGTTGAAATATGTTCTTGGTCATTTTTTCACTTCTTAATCAAGGGGGCTTGCCTCCTTATCACATTTGCTTGATCTAATACTGTGAGAAGCCCGTGGGTCTAAGTTGGAGATGCTTTGTACCAGAGAGGATTTGCATTCAAACGACTTCTGCAGAGGGCTAGGGAGTCCCACTGACCTAAGAACGCTGCAGCTCTCACTAAGGGCCCTGGATTACTAGAAGATTCTAGGTGCAGCATCCTGACCTTGCTCACAATTTAAGGGTTGGTAATACTCTGCACAGACCACCTGTTTACTACTCATAACTTCCTGGTCAAGTTTCGATCACTTTTGTAGAGGTGAAGAAGGGTTGTTCTTGGAGATTTCCCTATAGTTTATGAGCCCAGTAATGCATTAAAAATACGTTTTTCTCAGGATCTACTTGTTTTGGAGTGGAAGGGTGCTTAGAGGATCGAGTCTTCTCACACAAATGCAAACAGAAGTCTGGGCTTTTAGTAGGCCTGGAAGGGTTAAGATAATTCTGGAGTTTGTTAAGTTAAAATTTAACAAATTTATATAAAATGAGTTCTATGAAATTTCAAAAGAAACCACAAAAAGTACAGAAGCAGAGGGCACAAACCCCAAATCAGTAGAGGAAAAAAAGGTGGGGGGAGGGGTCAGAGGAATGTTTAAAAAAAAACAAAAACTTACTTCCTTCTCCCTAAAAATCCCCCAATCAGTTTTTAAAAAGCATTGAAAATATAGAAACTGAAAAAGTAAGATAACAGAAACAAATTTCAACATATCAATGTTCTCATTAAATGCAACTGGATTAAACTCAGCAGTAAAAGGACAGAAATGGTCACACAGTTGGGAAACCTTAAGATATGTATATACTGTATATGAAACATATATGTAAAATATAAGAACTTCAAAATTTCAAAGTAAAAGTATACCTGGCAAATACTAACCAAAAGAAATCTGGGATAGCTTTAATAATGTCATCATCGCAACAGCAAAATTAGGGATGATAACAGTTCCATTCACCAAGAAAATATAATTCTAAAGTCATACCTAATAAATTATCCTCAGTGTATTTTCTTATATATACAACAATTGACAGACTCACAGGAAGAAATGGACAAGCCACCACCACAGAAGGAAATTTCAAAGTGAGTCTCTCAGTATTAATAGGTCCAGCATGAAAATGAAAAATGATTATGATTCGAATCACCCAACTATTAAGCCTAACTTGGTAGGCATATATAGAGTAATCGATCCACGCTTTACTAGCTCCATGACCCTTAGTGGCTCATTAGGCCTAGTTTCCTCATCTGCAAAATGGGGACAATACTACCTACAGTGTTTCCGAAGGAAAATCTTTGCTGGTTAAATGCAAGGTGCCAATTGTAAGTCACATCTCAATTTTAGCAATGTGAAAATATACAAAATTTAAAAAGTGTGTGACTTAGAATCAAATACAAAATATATGGACTGCAGTGATAGTTAAAATAAGATAATAAAAGCCAGACACGCTTGGCCTTTGCTCTTCACCCCTTGCTAACTTTAGTCTACCAAGAGGTAGGAGTGAGCTAGGGGAGACTCAGAGTGGGGAATATCGGTTATAAGATTCTTCCCATTCTGGTGTGTTTTTCTAAATAATCTCTTCTTCAGAGAAAAAGAAATTCAGAACCATAGCATCTTTGTAAGAACACGATAAACTCACCCAGCTTACCAGAGCAGTAGGGCTGGGGAGGAGCAGTGGGGGGATTAGTGCTGAGAGGGAGGCTGGGGTCATATCTGTCTCCAGAGAGGAAGTGATTCTGAGAGAAGGACAAGAGCCAGTCTCTTGGTTCAGGCCCGTGTGCCACAAGGTCGGGAGGGCTGGCCTCAGCTCAGCTGGTCATGTGACTGAGCCTTTGGGAAACCAGAGTGGGGTCCACAGGACTAAGAGGGTCTTCCAGTCAGCCCACCACTTAAAAACTGGGGAGAAGAGAGACTTATGGGAAAATAACTAGAGACCGTGCATACTCGACTTTTTGAATGGATGAAAAATTCAGACTACTAAAAGTAGCTTTGCCTTTTTCAGCAGAGGCAATTTTGGTGCCTTTAATTATATTACTATTTTTGAATGGCTTTTTATAAATACTTTTCACTACTTTGTGAAAATCACTTTTTGTTGTTAAAATGCTTTCAAAAAACTAAAAAAAAAAAAAAAAAAAACCAACAAAATTCAAATAAACTGAAAGTGGTCATCAACTTAGTGAGCCTCTGCCCCCTAGTTAGAAGGGATGCCTCCCACTTTTCCATATAAGTCCAACTCCAAAGTCTTTGAGGTTCCCAGTCAGATGGGCTTCTTTCATTTCCAACCTCCCAGAACATTCACATCTCCCTGGTGATGCCCAGCTTCAGACAATATGGGGATGTTTGTCCCCACCAAGGACAGGAAAATCTTTAAGAGCCCTGACTTCTAATCCCGGCTAGTCACCCCACAGCAGAATACCAAACAGTACATGAAGGGGGACTGGATGGACATCAAGGTACAAAGTATGGACCGTTTCCAAAGCATGCATGCAGGGATTGGCATTGATTAAAAACAATACTTTTACTGGCAGTATATTTCTTTTATTCTTGTGAAATTATAAAACAATACTGTTAAAATTCTCTGAGGTAATGGCTATTCCCTCTCTGAAAAATGACATCATGCATCCAAGCGTTTAACTTCCTGTTGTGGCTATAAAAAGTCACTGCATACTTAAACATACTGCCATCAAGTCCGTCCCAACTCAGAACGACACACTGCCCGGTCCTGTGTCAGCCTCACAATGGTTGCTACACTTGAGCCCATTGTTGCTACCAACCCACTGTGACAGTCCACCTCCTTGGGGGTGATGTTACTCTTTTTCACTGACTCTCCACTTTACCAAGCATGATATCTTTCTCCTGGGACTGGTCCCTCAAGATAACGTATCTGATGTATGAGAGACAAAGCCTGGCCATCCTGGCTTCTAAGGAATATTCTGGTTGTACTTTTTCCAAATCAGATTTATTTGTTCTTCTGGCAGTCCATGGTACTTTTAATATTCTCCTCCAACATAGTAACTCAAATGCATCAATTCTTCTATGGTCTTCCTTATTCACTGTCCAACTTTCACATGTATATGAGGCAATTGAAAATACCATGACTTGGGTCAGGTGCACCTGAGTCCTCAAACTGATATCCTTGCTCTTGAACACTTTAAAGAGGTTGTGTGCACCAGATTTACCTAATACAATACGGTGTTTGATTTCTTGACTGCTGCTTCCGTAAGTGTTGATGGTGGATCCAAGCAAAATAAAGTCTCTGACAACTTCAATCTTCTCTCCATCTATCATGATGTTATTTATTGGTCCAGTGGTGAGAATTTTTGTCTTGTTTACACTGAAGTGCAATCCATACTGAAGGCTGTAGTCTTTGATCTTCACAAGTACTATATGTTATGAGTCCAACGCTGCTCTCACTGGGCCAAAATCAAGGTGTGTTCCCTTCTCGAGGCTCTTGGGGCAAATCTCTTTTCTTACTTTTACACTTTCTAGAGGTTGTCTGGCTCCTGGTGTGGTGCTGTAGAGATCAGCACTGGATTACAAACATCAAGGTCAGTGGTTCAAACCCACTAGCTTCTCCTCAGAACTGATGCAACAGCACTTAGCAACAGGAGGTTGTCTATGTTCCTTGTCTCGTGGTCCCTTTCTCTACCCTGAAAGCCAGTGAAGACAGGCTGAGTCCTCCTCAGATCACATCACACTGACTTCCTCTTTCTGCCTCCTTCTTTCCACTTTCAAAGATTCTGGTGATTACATTCGATTCTACTCACCTGGATAATCCAGGAGCAATTGCCCAATCTCAAGGTCATTAATTTACCACATTCACAAAGTCCTTTTTGTAAGGCAAGGTAACGTATTCATGGGCTCCAGACATTAAGATGTAGGCATCTTTGGGGGGTATTTTTCTGCCTACCACATCTACTGATAGTCTTGTGTGTGTGTGTGTGTGTACATGACTGGGGCAATCAGCTCTATACTGGTCACGAGGGCCTTGATTTGGGACTGGGGCAGGATCTGCCCACTGCACAGAACTGGGAAGAAGGGCAAACAGTTGTAGCTATGGCCTCACAGAACACATCTGGCAAACCTGCCCATGTACTGCTGAATGCCTAAGTAACACTGTAAGAAATCTATACGAAGGGGTTAAAAAGTTCGAGTTCCTGCTCCATCTCAGGTCTTATTAGTATTCAAAATCAGGGGCAGCCTATGCTTAACCGTGGCCGAAGAGCTGGCACCCCGCAATCATTCTTCCACGATACCAACGACAATGAATCTCAGGGTTAAAGGTGACCTATTTAAGAAATACATTTTCTGCTGAGGAGGTTTTAGAAGAAGTCTTTCAGCAATTTGAATCAGAAAGTATGGAAGTTCCCCAAGCCAGTTTTTAACAGCAGCAGCTTCGTTTGCAGATGCAGAAATTTAGACTCTTTTCTCCATCTTGGAGTTGTTAACTATTCCTAAACTGATAAAGGTCAACCCCTGGAGCATGTGTGGCTGTCCACGTAGTAGGCACTTGAAGAGCTGTTGAGTGGGATTATCACAAAGCTTAGCTTTTATTTCTAGGTTATAAATAAGTAGGAGAAGATTGAGAATGGTAACAATTTGGCAATATCTACTAAGATTAAATGTGTATATATCCTTGATTCAGCATTTCCACTTCTTGGTATCCAGCAGGGAGAAATATTTGCATATGTATATAAGGATGGGATGTGAAGTCTTATTTGCAGTGATCAGAGATCAGACACAGATTAATGTCACATGAGGTAGGTCATAATGACTATGATGCATTCATACTATGCAACTTTAAAAAATAAGATAGATCTGTCCTGGTGTGGGGCTGTTCTTAGAAATGTTGAAGTACAAAATCAGCAGTTCAAACTCACCAGCTGCTCCTCGGAAACAGGGTTGCTATGAGTCCGAACCAATTCAAAGGCACTTTACATCAACATACCTTTGAACAATGAACAAGTTATTGAGCAAAAAATCCAGCAAGCTTTGGAACAATTATCCATATCAATTTGATTCCTCAAAAAGCCTTATGTGTGTTCTGGGAGGGGGTTGAGATGGGAATGAAGCAAGGATGAGGAATTGGCATATTATATAAATATTTGTACAATAAAAATTTCAGTGTTTGTTTTTAAGTGCCGTTGAGTCAATTCCAACTCATAGTGACCCTGTATAGGATTTCCAAGGAGTGGGTGTTGGGTTTGAACCACAGACCTTGCCTAAGTGTAACACAAAGTAATATACATTTTATATAAAAACAAGAGAGCTAGAAACTGAATGAAATCATACAACATTTTAACTTAAGGTCAAAATTGATGATTGAGTCTATAAATTTTTTTTTACAAAGCACCAGTTCAGACTGAAAATTCAAAATTTTTATTCCCGTTTTGTTAAAAGCATGCATTTGTATATTTACATAAGCCTCATATGTTTGTGTATGCTACATGTATTTACCATACTCATCTATCTATCTATTGGTTATTATTAGCTGCTGTCGCGTTTATCCTGACTTGTAGCAACCCCACTGTTACCAAGTAGAGATGCTCCACAGCGTTTTCTAGGCTATCACTGTAACAGAAGCAAGCTGCCAGGACTCTTCTCCTGCTGTATTACTTGGTGGGTTCTAACAGCCAACCAGAGCCCAGATGTGGTGCTGCAGCATAATGCGCTGGACCAAAAGGTCAGTTTGAGCCACAAGGTTGGCAGTTCAAACCCACCAGCTGCTCCTCGGAAACCCTATTCAGGGGTACTGAGTCAGAACCGACTCGAAGGCACTTAACAACAACAACAACCGACCACTGCACACAAACCATCTGCACCACTGGCACTGTGGGCTAACGCGCTGGACTGCAAGGTCAGTTTGAACCGCAAGGTCAGCAGTTCAAACTCAGCAGCTGTTCCTCATAGCTGACTCATAGGACCCTATACAGGGTCAGACCCACCAGCTGTTCCTCAAAAGCCCTACATAGGGTCAGTGGGCACCGGAACTGCCTTGATGGCAGTTCACAACAACAATCATGACAGCCTCATATCTACCTCTATATCCTACATGTTTCTATATGTTGATAATAAATGCTGTTTTGTTTAATCATAGATAAATGTCTCATTATCATTGTTCTTATTATCTACAATGGTAAAAATATCTACGTGATCCTGATTAATCTGGCAATTGAATACGGTGTGTCTTTTAAATAATCCAATTAACTTTAATAAATTAAAAATCACGTTTCCTGATATAGGTGCAAAATTAAGAAAAAAAATAAACCACTGCTTTACAATTTGTAGCATCCCTTTAAATGAAACCCTTCCAAGTGTGAAGAATGCGTTAAGGTTTTATCCAATGAATGCTCTTTGTGTAGAATAAACTGATCTAACTCAGGATTCAAACTTTACAACCACTACAATCTTTCCACTTGAGCACATTTCTTGTTGGAGACTGAGAGGGTAGAGGGGTT
Source organism: Chrysochloris asiatica (assembly GCF_000296735.1). Classification (NCBI taxonomy): domain Eukaryota; kingdom Metazoa; phylum Chordata; class Mammalia; order Afrosoricida; family Chrysochloridae; genus Chrysochloris; species Chrysochloris asiatica. The sequence goes on from NW_006408521.1 coordinate 24,067,490, forward strand.
ATCTCAGACCTCTGGGGATGTCCCAGGAAACAAAAGCTGCTTTAAAGGAACTGTAAAAGATTGACACCGACAGGAATTCCTTCCCAGACTACGTGTGACTGTAGATTGGGAGTTTAGTTTTACTAAGAAAAGGGGACTTCATTGGGTTTTCTGTTTACCCAGGGAGCCAGTCCTGAAGACCTCAGTGGTCTGTGCGTGCGCAGACGTCTTCAAGGGTGATCAAATCCTCCCCTCACCCTGCAGAGAGGAGGCTGTGCACAGACTGCAATCATGCACCTGCCGGTTAACAGATAAGCCCTCCATATGCAGAGGCACTCGCCTGGCTGTGGCTGAGGCGCTGAGCCGGCCCCTTCCCTCCCCCAGCCCACAGAACAAAGGGCGGTCATCTGCTGCTCCTCCCAGAGTCTGATGCACGCTCATGCCTTCCATCACAATTAACTCCAGAGTCTGAAACACAACACAAACTCACCAGCAACATGCTCAAAATCAATGCCATCAATATCCAGAGCGAGGATACCAAAAAAAGAAAAACAAAACAAACCTATTCAAAGAGTAAATACTCAAAGCAACAGGGCTGGAGTCAGCCACATTACAAGGTCAACAAATCTAAAGACAAGTTCAAGTACAGGGCACCTTATAAACATCAGCAGAAGAGCTGGCATTATACAGGTGCTGCCTTTGGGAGACAGATAATGAAAGATCTACAAGATAACAGGGAGGGGGGCTTTCATGAGTTGGACCACTGGTGTGCCAGATAAAGACATTCAAATTCAATTTAAAAAAAATTCAACTTGGTCTACTTAAACAGAGTCAACAGTCAGAGAAGGAAACAGAGTTCAATAAGACAGGTGTGGTTGTTAGTTGCCTTCAGGTAGATCCCAACTCCTGGCCACCCCATGTGTGCCAAATAGAACTGACCCAAAGGGTTCTCAAGGCTGTGACCTGTCAGAAGCAGATCACCAAGCCTGTCTACCAAGAAGCCCCTGGGTGAGTTTGAACTGCCATTCTTTCAGCCTATAGTAGAGTGCTTAACCATTTATGCCACCTAGGGACTCCATGACAAGTGTTGTTGTTAAATGGCTGGTGGGCTTGAACTACAGACCTTGTGGTTAACTGTCCAGTGCTGTTCCTACAGCGCCATACCACTTTAGGTGGTATGAAACAGAGTAAGAGTCAAGCTCAGAAATGTTGCCAAGGAGTTCTCATGGGATAAAAGGAAGACAGTGATGCTAGCTGTTATTATTGGAAAGGACAGTAACCACTTGGTTGATCATTTCAAAGGCAACAGCCAACAAAAACAGAATAAAATGGGTTTCTTAAGCTCTAACATAGAGCCTTCTGATTAACCAAAGAGGTTCTTCTATAAGTAACCATTGAGCTAGATTACAAAAAGAATGCACACATTGCTTTGGAAGGCTCTAACTAAATGTAGCTCCAAACAGTAGAGGTATGGTCTTATTGAAAGGCAAATGACCTCCCAAGGTCCTGATTTAAATATGTCTCTATAGTCAACTCTTGGTTATCCAACCTAAAGGGAGAAGACATTGACAAATCATCCTAAGCTGAAGATAATAAAAAGTTATATTTGTCTTTGGAATGTATTTTGGTACTTAAATTAGAACGTGTCTTTCTGATGCTCTGAGAATTCACAATGCTTCACAACAGCCACAAAGCCTGACCTGGAGCTGGGAGGCTGCCCAATTTCACCACCCTGTCCTCTGTATAACTCTTATTCTTTATGGAGGGTAAGCAGTAGCATCTTTCAGAATAAAGTCCAGCAACTGAGGCTTCCTCAGACAGGAGCTATCTGGCTCAGCTCTCTCCTTGGAGAAAGGAAAGGAGGTCTTTCCAAATGGCTAATCCAGGATCTAGATCCAGGATGGTCTGATTCTTGTTTCTATAGGAGGATTCCAGAGTTCTGCAGGACCCTCAGTTAGCAACCAGCTAGACAAAGTTTACACACCTGCCTTAAAATGACTACAGAGAGAATGGTCCATTATGTCTAGATTCTCTGCCCTAGGGGACACAACAGCTAATTTCTTGAGTTCCTTGGAAGAGAAAGAAAAAAAAATTTAATTGAAAAGGAAGAAGTAATGAATGCCCAGCATTTGGAGAGAAGGAAGCTGCATATTCAAGAGATCAGTTCCTTGAAATCCAAGGATGCATGGGGTAGAGACCTGCCATGCCCATGTGCAGACACAGTGCCCAGAAAACTGACCTCAGCCCATGGGCCGATCTGGGCTATCCATCACTCCCTATGAGCTGGAAGGGACACTGAGACACAGAAACTCCTGGTACCAAACAGTTCTGCCTCTTCCCAAACAATCCCAGGCCAGTACCAGCCCTGGGGGTCAAACCCTTCTCTCGGTTCTGATTTTTACAGCTGAAAGATGAGCCATGAGGAGGGCAGTACACCCATCCCTACTATTTCAGCATGTTTTTGAGATAGATGTCATAAAAAAGGTAAAGTGATTTTTTAAAATTTTTAAAGTAAACTGTAAGAAACTTTACAGAAACTGGATTCACATAGGTAAGTAACTTGCACAAGGTTTGGGGTTGTTGTTGTTGAGTGCCGTCGAGTTGGTTCCAACACATAACGACCCTGTATAGGGTTTCCGAGGAGCAGCTGCTGAGTTTGAACCACCGACATTGCAGTTCAAATGGCTTTGCAGTCTGGCACATTAACCCACAGCGCCACACCAGGACTCCAAGGTTTGGGGTGGAATGTATATAAAACCAGGTCTTTCAAATTCAAAGTCCAAAATTCTTTCTACTGTTACACACAACAGCTACAAATAATATTACCTGCCATTATTTTGTTCAGTGCTACCATAAAAGCGCAGGCCTCTGAGAATGAGGTTGACTGGGCCCTGTGGTGTTTTCATTTATTGATTGTTTTGAAGTGATTATTAAACTTGGTACAGTTTGGCAGAGACTCTAGAGTTAGGGAGCCTAGGGGTTTGATCTTGACTCATTCACTTACTATGTACTTGACAGCGAGCAGGCCACTTAGCATCTCAGAATCCCAATTTCCTTGTCTGTAAATGGGGGTGATACTATACTACACAACGTCTTCAAGAGGATTAAATAAGATGATGCAAATGAAAGGCTTACCACAGTGCTTGGCACATATTCTTGTTGCTGTTATTAAATGCCATTGAGTTGGTTCTGACTCATAGTAACCCGATGTACAACAGAACGAAACACCGCCCAGTCCTGCACCATCCGCACAGTTGCTGCGACGCCATGAGTCCATTGTTGCTACCACTGTGCCGATCTATCTCTTTGGGGGTCTTCCTCTTTTTTACAGTCCCTTCATTATACCAAGCATGATGTCCTTCTCCAGAGACTGATCCCTGCTGATAATATGTCTCAAATATGACAGACGAAATCTGGCCTTCCTGACTTCTAAGGAGTATTCTGGTTATACTTCTTCCAACAAAGATTTGTTTGTTCTTCAGGTAGTCCATAATACCTTTAATATTCTTCTCCAACACCATAACTCAAATGCATCAATATTTCTACGGTCTTCCTTATTAATTTTCCAACTTTCACATACGTATGAAACTACTGAAAATACCATGGCTTGGGTCAGGCGCACCTTAGTCCTCAAAATGATATCTTTGCTCTTGAACACTTTAAAAAAGGTGTTATGCAGCAGATTTGCCTAATGCAATACATCACTTGATTTCTTGACTGCTGCTTCCATGAGTGTTGATGGTAGATTCAAGCAAAATGAAGTCTTTGACAACTTCAATCTTTTTTCCACTTATCATGATTTTACTATTTTGTCCAGTGGTGAGGATTTTGGTTTCTTTATTGATATGCAAGCCATACTAAAGGCTGTAGTCTTTGACATTCATTAGAAAGTATTTTAAGTTCTCTTCGCTTTCAGCAGGCAAGGCTGTATCATCTGCATATTGCAGATTGTTGATGAGTCTTCCTCCTATCCTGCTATCACGTTCTTCTTCAGAGAAGCCAGCTTCTCGGATTATTTGCTCAGCATATATATTGAATAAGTATTATGAAAAGAATACAAGTCTGGTGCAAACCTTTTCTGATTTTCAACCATTCAGTTCCCCCTTGTTTTGTTCGAATGACTGCCTCTTGGTCTATGTACAGGTTCCACATTAGCACTATTAAGTGACCCAGAATACTCAGACTTTGCAATGTGATCTATAGCTTTCATGATCCACACAGTTGAAAACCTTTGCATAGTCAATAAAACACAGATCAACATCTCTGCTTTCAAGCAAGATCCATCTGATGTCCACAATGATATCCCTCATTCTACATTCTCGTCTGAATCCAGAACATATTAGTGCTCAATAAATAAGCCTTATCAGTAGCAACTGGAAGAATTTACAATGCACTGTCACAAATAATCACCTAATGAGGCTTCAGGACAAGAGGGCACTCTAGCTGTTTACCTCCATACAGATGATAACTGAGTCTCAGCTAATAAGTGACCTACCCAAGGTCATGGAACTAGAAAGTTGTAGAGCTAGGGAATGACTCAAGCCATTTGGATTTCAATATTATGCTTTTCTTTCTACACAGTGTTGCTCCTTAGGAGACAATGGAACAGTGGGCACCAAGGCATGGCTTAGAGGTTTAGTCATCCCCCTTAATTTCCATCTTGGAAATGGACAATGTTTAGTCTCAGTAAGGTGCTATGCAGTTACTCCTTTGAGTGCCCATTCCACCATAACTGTCACCCTTGAGTTCCTCCTATATGCTCAACTTTGGGGTGGAATGTATTAAAACCAGGTCTTTCAAATTCAAAGTCCAAAATCTAGAGGCCATGGGTAAAAAGTAACACTTATATAACTAAGAGCTTAAATATGAAAAGAAAAGAGTATCTTGGAGCAGAGCATTCAAATTTGCTCCCTGGAAAGCTGGTAGGTCAAACATCCTTCCTCTAAAATGCCTTCCATCCCAATTCACTGGTTTAGCAAAAGACAAGGATAGGGTAACTGAGCCACAGATGACCCCAGACCTATGTGTATTGCCATAAGTTAGTGGGTTTTGGAGTTACTTGTTAAAGCCTTATTGCAGCAAAGACTGACTAATACATCTTTCTGACTCAGGAAGGGAGACACTTACCCTGCCACAACGATCTCAAAATCCCCGTCATGGTCCACATCAGTAACTGCCACACCATAGTTGAGCTGGGTGGGGTTGCTGTCATAGTCAGGGGGCAGAACTGAGTTGGTGACTGCAGTGAACATGGGTTCAACCCGCTGGGATTCCTCAGAGGGGGGCAGAAGCCACAACATCAGGAGGAATAGTAACATCCTCAGCATCTGAAACCCAAAGTTACAAATGTTATTGGAAGACCCCGTAGCCAAAAGAGCCCAGAAAAATCTAAGCTAGGTCAGTCCGGTGCTACCTTTCTCCCCTATTCCCAGAGGGCTTTGCAATTCCTAAAGCAAACTCAAACCTGCTGTCATTAAGTCGACTCCAATTCATGGTGACCCACTATGTTTCAGAGCAGAACTGTGCTACATCGGGTTATCAGTGGCTATAATCCTACAGAAGCAGATTTCTGGTTTCTTTTGCTGTGATGTTGCTGGGTAGATTTGGACCACCAAGCTTTCAGTTAGTAGGCAAATACAGACTCCTGCAACAGCCAGGACCCTATCCTGACATTTTCCCACAGACATGCCTTGACCACCCCTTTAAAACTGTAACTGCTCCCCATCATCCTTACTCCGCTCTGCAGTTATTGTTTTTCCTTAGCACTGATCAGTTTAAAATTAGGAAAGGTGTGCGCTAGGGTTGTATCCTTTCACCATACTTATTCAATCTGAATGCTGAGCAAATAATCCTAGAAGCTGGATAATATGAAGAAAAATGTGTCCTCAGGATTGAAGGAAGACTCATTAACAACCTGTGATGTGCAGATGATACAACCTTGATTTCTAAACGCAAAGAGGACTTAAAATAGTTACTGATGAAGATCAAAGACCACAGTCTTCAGTATGGAATGCAACTCAGTACAAAGAAAACAAAAATCCTCACTACTGGACAAATTAGTAAAATCATAATAAATGGAGAAAAGATTGAAATTGTCAAAGACTTCATTTTGCTTGGATCCACTATTAACACTCATGGAGGTAACAATCAAAAAATTAAATGATGTATTGCATTAGGCAAAACTGCTGCATAAGACATCTTTAAAGTGTTCAAGAGCAAAGATGTCAGTTTGAGGACTAAGGTGCACCTGACCCATGAGACTGTCTATTGAAAATACCATGGAACCATTTTCAATAGTCTCATATGCATGTAAAAGTTGGACCATGAATAAGAAAGATCATAGAACTGATGCATTTAAGTTATGGCGTTAGAGGGGGATAGAAACGAATAGCCGAAACATGATTATAGAAAGCTTATAAGCCCATCTTCAGCCTGTAACTGATTGGAATACCTAAAAAGGGTGCTAGAACTTGCCCAGTGAAAGAGGCTTCTTGTGGAGCCTTTGTAGTGTATAAGACCTTTAGGTGGAATCCTGATTCCCATCCAGAATCTTCTGACGTGGGAAATTTCCACTTGAAAAGACAAGCAGACCAGCCTGGAGCAGCAAGAGGAACAGAAGATAGTTCTTGAAAGAAAGATCAGAAGGAAAAATCAAAAACAAAAACCACTGGAGAGCCATCAAGGCAAGCAATCAAATCCCTTCAGAGAAAACCCTCATCCAAGACTGAAACTCAAAGGAATACACACGCAGACATGTAATCTTGCTGGCAACCACACTGATCTACTGATGAGTGGAGTGGGGGGAAAGCAGCAATGAAGATATGGGCTGAGTCCAACCACGTTACATAGACTCCCGTCAACCTGGAGAGTATGGTGAGACCTGGGAACTCCTGAGCCCATGGACAAGGACACAGCCACAGAGGGATAGAGCAGAGAATGAAGTGATGAGCTGATAAGAAGTGAGGAGACATGCACAAGAACACCCATGCTTGTAGAAAGTACCCATTTGACCTAGCTTCAATGGCTGGATGATCAGAACTTGACTAGAGGAAGAAAGAAAAGGAAAAAAAATTCTTTTTTTTAATAAATAAAGAAAACAAGTGTAATTCACTACAATTTGATGAACTTGACCTATACTTATGGATGTAGTAGCTTACAATACCAACCCAAAGGGAAGGAATCTACACAGCAAGGATCATTCCCATGCCCTCTGTACACAGGGTTGATAGGGTTGAGCAATTTAGACACTGGCTACCTAAAATGTGGGGGGAGGCACAAAGTGACTGGCTTAACAAGTTTTCAAGAGGGAGTTTAGTTTCAGAGGGTGCAGGGGAAGGTAGAATCTCCACTGAGGGGTTTTCATTTGTTTAGATGGGGCTGGTGAAAGGAGATGGGGATAAGACTCTTATAGTTCAACAGTGAGTAACTGTTATCATGACTGATTGTGATTGTTGCAACTGTAAAGATAGAGGTTTTGTAGCAAAAAGAGAGGAGTGGGTGATCTTGCAGTCTAGGAGCAGAGGACCCTGGGACCATCAAGGGAGAAGAGTGGGAGCAGAGTGTGGGACCTTATTCAGAGAAGCAGCAATGCCATAGATATAGATGGAGGCAGAAGTGATGACATAGAGAGATGGAGCGGCTGGAGACTCTAGACTCATGGAGGGAGAGGGGCTGTGTGCTGGTGGCCAGAGGGCAGGCTTGCAGGGTATGCCCTTCGGATGTTTGAATGATTGTATATTCCTGAGTGTTTTGATGTACATAAAAAAAAAAACAAAAAAAAACAGAGGGAATAGAAGCAAATACTGTTGAATGAATGATGATGCATGGAGAGGATTGTAAATGTTGCAATTAAATGAAATAAGATAGGATGAGTGTAAAGTTGATGTTCTCCCATGTAAACTATCACTCAATTCACAATAAAAACTTTAAAAAACCCACAAAAGTTACGGTGTTGGAGAAAAATATTAAAAGTGCTATGGTGTACTTTTAAGAATATTAAGCGTACCATTTGCTTGCCAGAAGAACAAACAAATCTGTGTTGGAAGAAGTACAACCAGAATGCTCCTTAGAAGCCAGGATGGTGAAGCTTCATCTCTCATACTTTGGCCATATTATCAGGAGGGACTAGTCCCTTGGAAAAGGACATCATGCTAGGTCAAATGGAGGGTCAGTGAAAAAGAGGAAGACCCCCAATGAGATGGATGGGCACAGTGGCAGGAGCAATGGGCTCAAGCGTACCAATGATTGTGAAGGATGGTGCAGGACCTCACAGTGTTTCGTTCTATTGCGCCGAAGGTCACTATGGGTTGGAACCAACTCAACAGCACCTAACAACAAATATACCATACTGTGTAGTCTCCCTAATGATTATGCTTATGATTTATTGCTGTTCTCCCTCTGCTGGGTTCGAAGTTCCATGAGGGCAAGAATCTTTGTCCTGTTTGTTCACTAATGCACACCAAGCCAAGGATAGTGTCTGGCATATGACAGGCATTCAAGATCTATTTAGTGAATGAATGAATGAACTATAGAGTCTAAACACACAGGCAGTGAAGTCAGACAGACTTTAGTAGGGATTCTAGCTACTCCAGTGAGGTACTACAAGTTTAGGAACCTCAGTGTTTTCAGCTGCCGATTTGGGAAACACATAGCTTGTAGGACTGTTATGTAAGCTAAGATAATATAAGGAAAGAGCTCAGTGTGGGGCACACAGTAGGTGCTTAATAAATGAAAGCTATTATACAGCACTTAACAACGATTACTATCATTAGAAGAGCAATTTAATGAACACTCAAGAGAATCTTCAGTCTTCACATGAATGTAGACCATAATTGCTAAGTTACAGGAGATATGGCCATGGTCAAGGGTTTCTTGAAAAATGTTTTATGTTAAGACCTGTCACTATGCTTGTAAGCACTGGGAAATAAATGTCTTGTTAATCCCCACCCATAATGGGTGACAATAGACTTGAAGCACTTTCTATACTCTATGCGAAGATAAAGGAGGCCCCTTCCGAACTCTGGGTGAAAGAAAAAACCAACAGATTTCCACACAGCCCAGGGGTGGGGGGCTAGGCCCCTTGAGTAGCCAGGTCTAGAACCACCAGTTGAGGTGATGAATGGTGGTCCAAGTGTGGGAACATACCCCAGAGAGCACATGGAGAAATCTGCAACAGCAAGTTCTTGAGCCAACATCCCTCCCCAGGGCAGTCAGCCATCACCTCCAAACCAAGAAGCACGCTGTTAGGGGATGCATTCCAGCAGGATCTGGCAAGCAAGTGCATCATTCACTTGAAGAAATTAAACCATTGCGCGTGAGTTTTATTATAAATTAATTATGTATAATCCATTGTATAATGCATTATTATATCTCTAACATAACTCAGGGTGTTGCCAAGCAGCCTGGGGCCACGGAAGCTGCTGGTGCACACACACACACAGCAGACAGATGAGAGTGGCCAAGGAGGTAGAAGTCCTCCGCCCCAGTGAGCGAGAAGAACAAGGAGACACTAGAACGCTACAGATGGAACCACACTGAGCCTGCGCCCTCTTGCCTACAATTGGAACCCACAGAGCATTCTAGAGGCTCCACTAGAACGAGTCCCACAGGGGCTGCCTGGGTTCAATCCCAATGGGGAAAGCAGTGCCTTCCTGCCTCCAGGAAGCAGCAAATCTCTTCCTGATGGAACTTTTCTGCTGGCTTGCTGGTATCTGGCAGACAAGAGCAAGGCTGAGTGAGGAGGATGTCTTAATGAAGGGAAGAGCAAGGAAGACATGAAGACTGTCTCCCCATACAGAGACACACACTCCTGCCAGCAAATGAGCCTGCTCCAATTCAAGGACCTAGAGACCAAAACGGAGAGCACTGGCACCACCTTGGAAACCAAATAAAATTCCAAAGTCTCCCTAATGCCTTGTTGGAGAAGCAGCCGGCTTCCCAGGGGCAGCCAGAGGCACGGCTCCAATTGGAGGACAGAAACGAAATGTGGAGAGCATTCCTGGGAAGGAGGCCCTTCTACCATATTCATAGGACACATACGTGCTGGGTATAGCACTATCCGAGTGAGGTCATTCCAAATGACTAAGATGACAGAACAAAACAGCTTCTTCTATTGGGCGGTTTAATCGCTGAAAGCAATCCACATTAGCAGAACTCTGCAACTGACAGAAAGTTAGGTTGGATAAAGGGAACTCACAACTGGAGAATGAGCAGCTGGGGAGCAATGGGAAGCTGAAGAGCATTTAATAACTAGTGTAAACATACCTACAGTTGCACAGGGATCTGAAGGTCACTGGACTTCTAAGTCCAAAGGGATGACCCTCTACTGCAGGGGCAGCAAACGAGTTTCAACTTGAGCACCAAGTCCAACTGCTTGGAAAGAGTGCTGGGATCTGCTTACAACCCTGGCAGTGGGCATGGAAGTAAAAAGTGGCATTGGGCATACCTTCTAGAAGCTAGTTAGTTCCTCCCAGGCACCATGCCTGCAATTTGGGTCACTGCCACCAGGGAGACAAGTTCTATTAGGGTAATATGCGTCTAACTAGTAGAAATTTCCTAGAGAAGGCCACAACGGGGGCAAGAACCATGATCCAGCCTGTTGAGTTTTACTTTTTCCTCTGATAAGTAGAACTTTTAATTAAAGGAGGCGTATGAAAGAAGGAGCTACTCCGCATTATCCATTTCCAGATAAATAACCTAAAGCAAGCTGAAAAGGAAATAGCGAACCTACGGTCTGACCTCTACTTTGCCTGGTGACCTCGAACAAGTCACAATCTCACTGGGTTCTGGCTTTCGTCTCTAAAATAAGGGACCTGGGAGCAGATCTTTAAAGGTCCCTTCCAGCGTTAAATTTCTATGATGGATTAAAGGTGTTTTTTTTCAGAAGCCCACCTGTAGTAGCCCCCTCCAGCTTCTTCTACAAACTCCACACCAACCCGAGTGATTTTCCTTTCTGAGCATATTCAGCAAAATTTTGTTCAACATTTTGTACAAAATGGCTTTTCAGCAGAGTTTTAAAGACGTTCCCTCACAAGGCCAAAACTGAAGAGGAAAAAAACCATCGTTCGGCTGGCATGGGCAGACCAGTGGATCATTTCCCCTGGGATGGGGATAAGGGGGAACATCAGTAACATCTGGGAGTTTGTGAGAATTGCAGAATCTAAGGCTCCACCGCAGACCTAATGAAGTCAAAGGTGCCTTTTAGCAAGATTTCTGGTGATTGGAAGGCACCTTTGAAGTGTAAGGAACGCTGCTCAAACTTGACCCCATGTGTTACACAGTAGAACTGCTCTGTAGGGCATTCTTGGATGTGATCGTTACAGAACTTGAGTGCCAGGCGTTTCTTCTGTGGCACTTCTAGGTGGGTTTCTACCACCAACCTTTATGCTTCTTGTTAAGTGCAGTCAAATTGGTTCCAACTCATAGCAATACTGTATAGGGTTTCCGAGGACTGGCTGGTGGGTTTGAACCATTAACAATAAGCTAACAATGCTGATGTTTAACCTGTGACTCCAGGGGTCCTTGTTTTGTGCCACCCAGGGACCTGGAATCACCAGGGACTTAAAAAAAAAAAGTGCTGATGCCTGGGTCTTGTCCCAGATATATTGAGTTGGCATGGATGCAGTCTGGGCATCGGATATTTAAAAGCTCTTCAAGTGATTCTATTACGTTGCAAAGTTTGAGAAACACTGTTCTATTCCAGTGTTTTTGTGCCTCTTAGGACTTTAATATGCATGAATCATCTGGGATCTTGTTAAAATGCAGATTCTGACTCACTAGATCTGCAGAAGGGCCTAAGATACTAACAAACTCCCTGGTTCACAAACTATGCATTGAAAAGCAGAGTTCTAGCTGCAGCCCCTGAGTCATGGAAGCAGGCTGTCTACCACAGCAAACGTAGAAGGCTGGCTCCAGAACCTACCTGAGAGTTAAGGGGCTCAAATCATCATGTCACTGGATGTCATCGAGTCCATTCTGACACACAGTGACCCCAGGTGTCAGAGTCCAACTGTCCATACCACAGGATTTTCTTGGCTGGTATCTTTACAGTAGAAGATCACCAGCTCTTTCTCATGAAAAGCCACTGGGTGGGTTTGAATTACAACCTTTTGGTTAGCAGCCAAGTGCTTAATCACAGCTTCACCAGGGCTTTGAAATCAATCATAAAAACCCCAATCCACTGGCCTCTAGTTGGTTCTGACTCACAGCGACCCTCTGAGAGAGACTAGAACTGTTCCCTAGATTTTCCAAGACTGTACGTCTTTATGGGAGCAGACAGCCTCATCTTTCTCCGGCTAGAGGGTTTGAACTGCTGATCTTGTGGTTAGCAGTCTGATGTTTAACCCAAGGTGCTACCAGAGCCCCTCAAAATCAATCCTAATGCTATGCAATCCCCAGGCTTACTCGCAGCTCAGTTTAGCATTGTTGTTGTGAAGTGCCTTCGAGTCCGTTCTGATTCATAGCAATCCTGTATAGGGCTTCCAAGGAGTGGCTAGTGAGCTTGAACTGCCGACCTTGTGGTTCAAACTGACCTTGCAGTCCAAGGCATTAACCCACAGCACCACACACCAGGACTCCTCAAAATACACTTCCTTTTCAGCTCCAGGTCCAATAAACATAATTCATAGAGTGACAATGAGAGATTTTGACTCAGATCGGATAATGAGAGATACAAAGATGACAAGTGTTGGTCGGGTCAAGGAGGCAAAAAAAAAAGGGGTGCCCTGAAAGGGCAGAGCCTAGAGAGAATGGGGTTTGGGCAGGAAGTGTCAGGCTGAGATAGAGATGCAAACCAATGCGTTCCCAGAAACCATCATGGTGCCTGGTACCTTTTGTTTTTTACTAGAAATTGCTTGTAACTTTTTATTCCAAAAGAAAAACCAACCAACCAACCAACCAACCAACCAACCAACCCAGTGTACACCAGTCGATCCTACTGCATAGAGTAGAGCTGATCCACAGAGTTTCCAAGGTTGTAATTCTTCACAGACGCATACTGCCTCTCGAGAAGCAGGTGGTGGGTTTGAACTGCTGACCTTTAGTTTAGCAGCCCGATGCTTAACACACTGCACCACCAGGGCTCCTAATTTGTTGTACAGTTAGCTAGAAACAATTCTCTCCCTAAAGCAAAGTTTCTCAAACTGCAGTACATTTCTGAATCACCTGGAAATCTTGTTACAAAATGAAGATTCTGATTCAGCAGGTCTCGAGGGAGGCCTGAGTTTCCACATTTCTAACAAGCTCCCAGGTGATGCCCAAGCTGCTGGTCTACAGACCACACTTTTAGTCACCTGACTCTAGACCCGTGGTTCCAAACCCTAGCTGCCCAATAAATTCACCTCAGAGTTTTTAGGACTATACTGCTGCTCAGGCCCCTCCTCCAATTTCTAACTTAATTAGTCTGGGGTGGGGCCTGGGTGCTGTGTATTTTTAGAAGCTTCCGTATGATTTTAACGGGCAGTCTAGGTTGAGAACCATTACCCCAGACTCCTGGTCCCAAGATGGGAGTATACGCTGCAATTTGATTTGAAGTGAAAGATGTTTCTGCTACTGAAATCCATCACCAGCTTGTTGGAGGACATGAAGAGAAAATCAAAGAAGGGGAGATACAAAGTTTGGAGAAGAAAGTAGAGCAGGCTGGTCCCTCCCGAATCAGAAGGGCAGCATGCATCCAGAGTGACCTCGTGTTGTACATGCTTGGTCCCAGAAATCTGTCACACCACAGTGAGCATCTGAATCTTTGGGGAGAACATGTAGAAAAGTTAAAAATAGAACAACTGAAGAGTTGGTTGAATTAAAACGATTTGTTTCCTGGAATGCTTGTGTATCAAACACCTATTGTTGAGTGCCGTGGAGTCGGTTCCGACTCATAGCAACCCTGTACAGGGTTTCCGAGGCTGTAAATCTTTACGGGAGCAGAAAGCCTCCTACTGTTTACTAAATTATTACGAGTAGTCCTAGTGTGGAACCATAGGATAGCTAAGCACTCGACCTCAAGGTTAGTTTGAACCACAAGGTCAGTGGTTCAAGCTCGCCAACCACTCCTTGGAAACCCTACACAGGGTCTCTATGATTTGGAATTAAATCAACAACACTTAGCAACAACAACAACAACAACACTATGAGCAGTAGTCAAAGGCAGCAGTGGTACCAGAGTAACTACACAGAGGGATATGTACTTGTATATAAAATGATGTAGTGAGTTCTAAGAATACAAAGATGAAGAAACACTGGTCCTTGACTTTAAGGAGCTTTCCCAGGAGAAAGGGGAGCAGCCAGGTAATCAAAGAAGTGTAACACCCATGTATATACAATGGCAGGTGATCCAGAGGAGGTGAAGCTAAAGGTTAAACGTGGGAATGAGCAGAAGGGGACGGGAACCAGAGTGCCAGGTGCCTCAACAAACAACGTGTGAGCTACCCCTGCAGGGGAGGGGTCAAAGAAGGGTCTAACCAAGGAGCCGAGGTGGTAGCACTTGTGTTTCAGACAATAAGAATTACTTTGTAATAATAATTTCTTTCAAATGCTCTATAAGCAAACTTTTTTAACAGTCCTCAGTAGCATAAAGAGAGAAAAGAATGGGGGGAAAAAAACTCCACTACACTAAACCCCAAAGTTTGGAGTCAGGGACCTGGATGTGGATCTCAGCTCCACCTGATACTAGCTGGTGACCTAGAACATGCTCCTTAACCTTGCTGGTAGGTCTCCAGTGTCCTCGTCTGTAAGCTGAGGACAATATGACCCACTGAATTGCCAGGGTTAAACAGCTACGTGAGCGCCTCTCGCAGGAACTTCACATCTTGATTCTTTTCCTTTCTCTCACACAGTACAGCACTCAACTCAGTCTTTCTACATGACTGTGGGTCACATGCAGCCAAACTCAGTTTTCTGTGGCCTCAGGACCTTCCTGAATTGGGTCTGAAAACTGGTAACCAAGCAACCTGTATTCTTCAACGTGGGTCAGGCAGCTGTGGGTAGAGGCTTCCAAGGCAATTCTCAGGGCACAAAGTTCTTCATTAATTACCCAAAGAGTCACGGACAGCACCCCAAGTTCTTACATAGGCAAGCACCTCAAAGGCTTCAGATGTTGGGAGCAAGCCGGGAAGGGGCAGAGACCCTTTCCAAATCCTTGCCGGAGAGCAGACACATGAGAGAGAGAGGCAGCTGTGGGAACTCACCACCCCACAAGGGCTGGCCCTCCGGTTCTACCCAGCAACCAGCAGAAGAGCTGCGGACACAAACGCTGGAGAAGAGCTAACAGAAGCTGCTCTCGGCATTCACCCTAACACCACCTCCTGCAGACCCACCATGAGCCTGGAAGCATGCAAGGTGCTGGGGGGTGGGGGTGGGGTGCTTCTTGGTGGAAGGCCAAAGGGCAAAACTAGTCAACACTGGCAGTATAGGTGAGGAGTGTTGTAAAGGAGAGACCGCAGCAGGGTGGAGGGTGGAGGCTGGGGGCTAGGGGCTGCTTCCTAGAGGTGCCAGAGAGACCAGGGACTCATGAAATGATGCTTCTGAAAATGAGAGAAGAAATGGAGCCGCCTAGCCTTCTGTGTAAGGCTTACTAAGCATTATGAACTGCTCAGCCTTCCTGTTCTGTAAGATGGGAAACAACACTGGCTGGGTTGCTGGGAGGGAGAGATGAGATAATAGGCAGGGAGTTCTGGGCATGATGCACACCTGAAGTCTGTTGTTGTTATTGTTGTGAAGTGCCATCAAATTGGTTCTGACTCAGAGTGATCCTGTATAGAGTTTCTGAGGAGTAGCTGGTGAGTTTGAGCCACCGACTCTGTGGTTCAAACTGACCTTGTGGTTCAGTGCACTATCCCACAGTGCCACGTGGCAACAGCGATATTATTACTACTGCTAAGAAGTACTTGAGGAATTGAACCTCAGAGGTGCTCCCCTCCCAGAAGCAGGTACCAAATGCTGACTGGACTTTGAGGGATAATCTTGCTTCTATTATTAATTTGTCTAGGGACCAACGTCAAGAAGCTCTGGTAGCATAGTGGTTACGAATTGGGCTGCTAACCTCAGGGTCAGCAGTTCAAAACTACCAGCTGTTCCATGGGAGAAAGATGAGGCTTTCTGCTCCCGTAAAGATTATTTACAGTCTCGGAAACCCTGTACAGGGTCGCTATGAGTCAAAACCGACTTGACAGCACTTAACAACAACAAGGGACCCTAGTGGTGTTCTTTGATGCTTTAAATGTTGTTGTTGTCATTGCTATTAAGTGCTGTTACGTCGGCTGGTGAGTTTGAACAGCCGACCTTGCAGTTCAAACCAACCTTGTGGGCCAGTGCTTATGCTACAGTGCCACACCAGGACTCTGAACCCCTCATTATGCCTTCACATACATAGTCATTCTTTTAGCATGAAGTAGATGTTCACAAGCCAGTAGGTTATTGTTGCTTTAAAGTGCCATCAGGTCAGTTCTGACACACGGACCCTGTATGGGGTTTCCAGGGAGCAACTGGTGGGTTTGAACTGCCGACCTTTCAGTTAACAGTCTAGTGCTTATTCTACAGCACCACAGGTTAGAAATGATGAACAAGGCAGGGTCCCTGGCCTCAAGGATGTCCAGTCTTCCAGGATGAGACACAATAGAGGAGAATGAGTTCAGACTAGACACCAAGTCCAGATGGATCTCTAATGAGACCCGTGGGCAGGGCAGGCAGGAAAGCCTTTCAGGAGAAGGTGATTCAGGCTTCTGATGACATTCCAAGGGGATCTATGGATCAAAGGCATGATGTGACACAGCTCCTCACACATGGGTAATGCAGTTGCTGCTACTGGAGTGCAGGATCTGGGGTGCAGGGAGAAAGAGGGAACAGAGGAGGCTGACGATCTGGTCCAACCTGCAGAACCTGAGACGGGCATCTACCGTGGGCAGAGTCAGGCAGAAACAGGACCGTGACATGAGCAGACCTGAATTTAGAACCTTGTTCAGATCACAATGTGCAGGTGGCAGAGTATCACAGGGGGTATCTGAATATCGGGGTGGGGGCTAGGGGGCACTGGGTGACCTCCAGGGTTCTTTTCCAGGCCTGTGGACCTGATTTCTCCCACTACAGCATTTTAACTGCATTAGTGGACCTTGCTATTTAAAAGCATCTTCCTGGGAATCTTTTTTCGTGAAGCAATGATCCACTCCCTAGTTTGTCTTGGGTGGAAATACAAATTTTCATCTATTCTTTCAGCTTCAAGCAAGGTAAACCTGTACTGAGTTTACTGTTGCTGACTGCTGCAGGCAGAGAGGAGGTGGGAGGGGGCGATGGGGGGAGAGAGCAGTCAGAGGTGGTGAGGAGAAGCTGGCCACCATCTCATGGGGTAGCCCCACCTGGGGTCCTCAAACCCTGCTTGACCAGTGGGCACCTTTGGAGGTTCATACATCCCTGGTGCTACCAAGTGCTAGCTCTGGGAAAGAGCTGGAAGGAGAGCTGGCCTCACTAATTGAGATAAATTTGGAGATGCACTTTGGTTTTTTCTGGACTTTGAATTCTGTTTATTGTGTTTGTTAGTTGCTGTTGGCTTGATTCCAGCTCCTGGCGACTCATGTGCAAAGTAGAGGACTACTCTACCAGGGTTTCAAGGCTGTGATCTTTTGGAAACTAATCAACAAACCTATCTTCCAAGGTGCCTCTGGGTGGATTCAAACCTCCAACCTTTTGGCTAGTAGATGAGGGTGTTAACCGTTGATGCCACCCAGGGACTTCTGGAGAGACACTTGAATACAAGGGCTGCCTCTGCCCCGAATGGTCACCTACAGTCACTTGATCTTTGGCTCACTCAACGAGAACCTACTGAGCAAACACTGCTGTCAGGCCAGTTCTGACTCGTGTTGCTGTGAAGGGCCATCGAGTCAGCTCTGACTCATACCAACCCTATCTGTATAGGTTTCCAAGAAGCAGTTGGTAGGCTTGAATCACTGACCTTGTTATCCTACAAGGCCACACCAGGACTCCAATTCTGATTCATAACGGGTAGGGTTCCAAGGCTGTAAATTTTTACAGAATCAGATACCCTCATCTGTCACCTAAGGAGCCGCTGGTAGGGTTGAACCACCAACTCTTCAGTTAGCAGCTGAATACTTAACCCACAGAGCCACCAGGGCTCCTAAACACTGTATAGTCAAAACCAAGACATAATGTCTTCTCCCACACTGCTTTACAAGGCAAGGTTTCTCCATATGGGGGACTCTTATTTCTCTACCTGCAGAAGGGTCTTTGGATATACAAAACTTTTCAGATGAAAGGTGATGATTATGACTTTCAAGCAAGAGTCCGTTCTTAAACAGCAGGGTGGAGGGGAAAATCACATGACACAGACAGAGACTGCTGGCACCAATAGGCCTGTCCAACTCCTCTGATCACTTGGACTGAAACCGAGGCCTCCGGAGCCTTGGGACCTGCCGGAAATTCCTGGCAGGACCAAGGATGAAAGTCTATATGATACCCCTTCCCTTATCCCCCGTGTCAGGATAGGAGAGATGTAACCACAGTTCCCTGAGAGGCACCTTAACTGATTTAACCCAATCTTGATCACTAAGAGAACCAGACTAGGAATGGGCCCTCGACAACCAACACCAACCAAATAAACCAAACCAGTTGTCTCCCACTTGATTCCAACTCCTGGTAACCTCATGTGTACAGAGTAGAACTGTGCTCCATACGGTTTTCAATGGCTGTGATCTTTTGGTAACAGAGCACCAGGCCTTTCTTCCGAGGTCCCTCTGGGTGGACTTGAACTGCCAACCTTTCGGTTAATAGTCAAGAGGTTAATCTTTTTTAATCACCAAAGGACTCCCAAGTAATATGAACTGGGGTAAACAGGAAGGCTGTACCCACCAATCCTGCAAGAAACTATCTCTGCCCATCTAGGAGAAAATTCAGGCTCCAGGCCTGACCCCACCTTGGAGTTAGGTCAGGATTTATAAGACTTGGCAGCTCCATTAAGCAGGACTGGGTTGGGGATGGAGATACAGAAACGTCCCTGTGATCCACGAGGCAGCTGCTCTCCACTAGGTGGAGGCTTATGTGAGAAATGGGGTCCCTGCATCCCCACCTGCAGTCCACAACCACAGGATGCTCCCTGAGCTCAGCAAGCATTCCATGACCTTGTCACTGTACTTGTCGGGTGCAAACAAAGATAAGACTAACTGGAAACAAGAGAAAGGGTCATTTTACACTCTCCACATTCGCGATTCTTCTGTGGCTAATTAAAGTAATATGTCAAAACGTCCCTTGGAAGAGATCTTTAAGAATATGTCTGTTAAGTAAACAAGGTTTTACTAATTAATGACACGCCTTCCCGCTCCTCACAGAAGTTCCTTGCAGAAGTTCCCTGGGCCAAGAGGGTTGAGCACGACAGGATGGGGGAGAAGTTGCTACCTCTCCTTCCCGGAGGGAGTGGGGACAATCTAGTCATTTGTCATTTGTGGAGTTATCAGTCTCTCCTCCGGATGCTGATCAGATTTCCTGGGCTGGAACCAACTTGCAGGGCCAGGGTACTGGAATTTTTCCAAGAAGTAAACGCTTTGCTTCTTACGAAGTCAACATGATTTCTTTCAAGGAAAATTTTTATTTTATTTTTTTTAAATGCGTCTAGGGTTTTTGAAGGGCATAATCTTTAGAGATAACGATTATGATATACTATTATTTGCTAAGGCCACCACCCATACCAACTCACAGAGAGGCATGGCGGTGGGGTATGATTCGCCCAATATTATACAATGAGTCAGTGTAAAAACCAGAAATAGAACTTTTCAAACTCCCAAATTCTTAATAATAGCAATATTAATAATAGTCTCTTCATCATTTTCTGTTTTCACAGTCCACATTGAATTTTCACAGCAATTCTGGAGGAGTATGGGTAAATGTCTCAGGAGACAGCAGATTTCTCTTCTAGACCCAACTCTGCCACTCGTTTGCTGTGTGACCCTGACTGGTCCCTTCACCTCTCTGGACCTTTGTGTTCTCAATGTGCAATGCGGGAGTTGGCAGAGACTATTCCTCACACTTCTCTCGCCTCTAATACACTGTGGTTCTATGCCCAAATCCAGAGCTTCTCAACCACAGAACTATTAACATTTTGGACCAGATAATTCATAGTTGTGGGGAGCAGTCTGATGCAAAAGGAGCCCTGGGCACTGTGGGCTAGGTGTTGGGCTGTTAACCACAAGATTGGTGGTTCAAATCTCTGAGGAAGAAAGATATGAGACTGTGTGCTCCCACAGAGATTTCTATCTCAGAAACCCTACATAGGGCCACTGTGAGTTTGGGTTCTGTGAATTGTAGGATAGTTAGCAGTATCCCTGGCCTCTATCCACTAGATGCCATCTGAAGGCCCAATCCAGTTGTAACAATCAAAAATGTCTTCAGACATTACCAAGTGTCCCCTGGGGGCCAAAATAACCCCCATTGAGAATGACAGTTCCAGTCACTGCCCAAGGACTTCCATAAGATCAAGCTCATGAAGGGTTCAGTGGGGAAAAGGTCTCCCTATTCCCTCCTTCTCCCTAACCCCTTCACACTTTCCAAATACAACCTCCCAGTCCTTTGCTACTTCCCATTTTTAAATGCCTTAACTGGTCCAGGGTGTGTTTGGTGTGATAATGAACCAATTGATTTCGTACTTCCTCCTAAGGAAAGTTCACAGGTTTCTGTCCCCTAAGCAACCAGCCAGGCTCCCCAGAAATCCTTCGCAGAGCCCAGGCTGGCTTGGACGCCTGTATCTGCAAGCTGCAGGAGGCTGGGTGAGCACGGATTTGTCAGCACTCTTAAATCACTGGGCTCCAAGGAAGGCTTCTCCCAGCAGAAAGATCCTTTCTTAGGAATCAATAGCTCAGGGCCTTCCATCACATTCAGAATTATCCTGGGACCGGAAAAATGTCTTTTCCCCAAGCATGGCAGAACCCCCAAATGAAAACCCTGGGGTGGGAGAGAGAAGAAGGCAAAGAGGGAGCCCTGCCCAGACCTTGTCCATCAGTCCAGATTTTGCTGCGAGCAGAGGCTGGTGGGCCAACCTGGACATTCAGTCTTGCTTGCTGGGAAAAGTTCCCAGGGAGCCAGCTCCTTTCATCTGAATACCTCTACGTCTTCCCAAAGACCCACTGCAGAGCATCTCTAGATGTTCAGTACAGCATTAGCCCTGAACTATGAACCACAAGGCCGGTGGTTCAAACCGGCCACTCCTCAGCACTTAACAACAACTCGATGGCACTTAATAACAACAACAAAACCCCCATCAAGGCGTCATGGTGTGAGCAAGTAGCACAAGCACTGCATTACTAACTGTAAGGTCAGCAATTCAAACCCACCAGCCACTCCTCAGAAACCCTATACAGGGCTGCTATGAGTGGGAACCAACTCAACAGCACTTAACAACAATAATTCCCATTAAGGATTGCTGGCATATCATTTAGCATGGAGGGAAATTGAAGCTCAAGGTCCCTAAATCAGTAAGCTGGTTGGTTGGTTATGTGCCGTGGAGTCAGTTCTGACTCAGAGCTACCCTATACAGAGTTTCTGAGACTATAAATCTTTATGGGAGCAGAAAACCTCATCTTTCTCCTGCAGAATAGCTGGTAGTTTTGAACTGGTGACCTTCAGGTTAGCAGCCTGACTCGTAACTACTACGCTACCAGAGCTCCTTAAATCAGTAAGCAGAGAAGCCTAATTCTAACCCTATGTCCTTTCCATGACACTAGGCTGTCTTTCCAGCAAGGATGAGGTAAGGGTCAGCCGCCTGACAGGACTCAGGAATGGGAAAGATTTCTTGCCTAATGCCACTTCTCAAGCTCTATGCCCCTGCCCATGTGCAAACAGAAATCCTCCACTGTAGTCCTATTTTGTGAATGTATTTTCCTCTGGCCTTATCCAGAACTAGACCAAGCCTTGCGAACACAGGCACCGTTCTTTAGCTAAAGCTGAGAACAAACTGGTCAGGATCTTAAGCACAGCCTCTCAGAACTCTGCTTTAAAGACAGGAACTCCTGCTCTTGGATGGTCCATATTATCTCGTCCCCTCCACCCCAGAAGATGAAGATCCAACTTGTCTGTCAGCCAGAGGGAGATAAGGAAACACGAGCATCGTCCCTGGCAACAAGCATCCCTTGGGTGAACTATAGGGACACAGAGGATTCTGCTTCTCACAATTATGGCGTGACAGCGCCTAGCTTTCTCATGAGGGTAGGCCAGCCTTGTCTGCCAAGGCACCAAGGAAAAGCCAAGCAAGCTCCTCCCTGCAGTGTGCAAAGAAGACAGGTGGGGTGAGCAATACAGACAGGATAGCATAGGGGCAACCTCCTTCTCTGGGCCCAGCTCAGATGTCACCAGTCAGACCTCCAAAACCAAAGAAAGGACAGTGGGGATGGTGTATCTTCCAGGTCACTCAAGAAGCCCTAACACAAGGATTTTTCAAAAATAGAACATCCTAGCACTCTGACCTTGAACTTGGGGCAGGAAGGATGGGAGAAAAGGCAAAATCTGATTGCAAACACTCCGCTTCACCCAAGATTAGAGTTTGGGAGGTCCCAGCGTGACAGCAGGAGAGATACCCCACTGGGGCACACCTTGGTGGAGGAAAGAAAGAGCTATAAGGTAAGGGTTCTTCTGAGTCCTAAATGCATGCCTGGAAAAGGGGGATCACATTGCTTTTGCCTAGACCACCACTTACAATAATGGGACAAGCGAGTGAAGGAAGAAGGGGATAAAATCATTAATAATTTCTATCACCAGGCATCCTGGAGTGGTGCCGTAGAGTAAGTACCAGACTGCTAACCACAAGGTTGGCGACGGTGCAAACCCACCAGCAGTTCCTTGGAAACCCTATACAGGATCGCTATGAGTCAGAACCAACTCAACGGCACTTAACAACAGCAACATGACCTGAACTTCATCTGTTCTTTGCTCTGAATAATTGATTCACCAAATTTATTAATTGACTAAAGTCTGGTCAGTCAGCAATTGTGAATACTTACTGTGTACTGTGTTGGACTCCACAGTAAAGGGGGAGCAGCTCCCTGGCATGGAAGAGCTCTGGGGAGTAGAGAAATGGAGGCCTAGGACCTAATCCCAAACAGATAGCTGTGTGACTTGGGCAAGAGAATTGCCTTTATAGGGTCTCAGTTTCCTCATCGGTAAATATGTATGCATCCAAGTACTAGGGGATGTGTTTGGATTCAGTGCTCTGTAAGGCTCGACTCTCAGAGCTCTAATATGTTTGACTCTGTGAGCCCTTAAGTGAGTTCAGAGAATACACCAGCACCGAGCACAAAGTGATGGCCTCAGAGAGAAGGTGGGGCTGTGCACCAGCTCTTTCCTTGGAATGTTGTAATTGCACCTGTCCCATTGGACCTGAGGTCACAGGACCACCCCAAATCCAGGAAGCTTATGGTAGAAGGGCTTCTATCAAGAAAATGACAACTGGGGGCCATGGCCAGAGCTTGCTTACAGCATAAAGTTGTTATGGCCAGTGAAGGGCAAAAAGTGAGAAAGTCAGTGGTCCTGAGCAGGGTGCCTTAGACGCCCTTTGGCGCCCCCTACTGGACACAAAGGATCCGGCTCCACCTCATAGCTTCCACCACTTCTATAGTCAGGCAATGAAGCTTGAGAACAAGAGACTATCATAAACCGTTGAAAAGATCTGCCTTCCCAGTACCGGAACTTCTATGAATCTATATTTCAACCCCTACAATTACACCGGTCATTGATCCACACATTCACAAGGGACTCCCCTGTGCATCAATAGGACTTATTAGCCAAATATCTAGGAATAAATATCAGGGTTCAGAATACCAGATGCAACCCAGACGGGGAGAAGAAAAAGAAAGCTCAACAAGCAGGTATTTCACTGAACAATTCCCAGTGGAGATAAGGTCTTGTCGATTGCAAGCAGAGGATGAAGCTGATTTGGAGGGTATGGAATAGCAGCCCCATGAAAGATCTCAATCTACCCTTGGAGTTCAAAACATCCACCCATGTTCAGGAACAGGGTAAAGGTGAAGGGCAGAGCTCACACTGAGCTGCTTCAAAACAGGTAACCCACCACAGTCCATCAGTACCAACCAGAAACCAGAATATTCTACGTGTGATCCACTGTGCCTTTGTTGCCTCTTAATTTGACTTCTGCTGCCTGAAGGGTGTTCTTAATCAAGTTATAGAGAGGGAGAAAATGCTTCCTCAAGTGCCATATTGGAACAACCACCATGCCCCCCATATATCCATTCTCCACCTCTCCTCCCCGTGGCTGAGAGTGAGGTAGTGCCATCTTGGAATTAGCTCTAATTCAGTCGTATCTCTGGCCCCAAGTCGTCAGAGTCTAACACCTTCCATCAATAGCTTTTCCAGCCAAGGTAGCAAGCATGAGCTTTCTTCCTCCAGGGACCCTCCTCCTTTCCTTCCTGCCTGGCTTCACGTGGGAAGTCCTGCACTCATCCCAGAAGACACCTCAAGTGCGACTCAAGAATGCGTTCTTCCTGGAGAGCGAAAGCACCTCCTGGGAGGTACGCACAGAAGGTACATTAGGTGGCCCCCTCCCCAGAGAAACAAACTCATTACTCATTCTTGGTGGAAGGGGAGGCTCCCAAACCCAGGAGCCATTCTGGCCACACTCCCATCCAGGTTGGGATGACTTTGGATTCTTGGGTTGGTTTCTGCAGAAACCCGACTAACCAGAGCTCGCAACTACTGTACTGCAAAGAAGCAAATTGCATTGCTGCCCATGACCCCAAGCTCGGCCTACTAGCCCATGGAAGCCTCCACACTCCCCCCTCATGGGACCTCCAGGGAGACCTCTTCAACGACTGAAGCTGGATCGTCGGAGGCAGGCTGGAATCTTGGGGACCACACCTCGGTCCAGCAAAAGCCGCTGGCAGCTACGCCGCGTGCGGGACTGGCTCTGGAGCTCTCCGCTACCCAGCGCTGTGCCTGGAAGCTCGGCTACTCCAGGGAAGGAAGCGCCAGCCCGCGTGGCACTTCTCCTGCCTGGTAGTGTAAGCACTGGCCCGGCAGAGGCCAGTAGCTTCCCTGGCTGGGTGACTCCCTGATAACCCCTACACATGCCGCCTTATCTGCTCCGCCTCCTCCCAAACGCCTGTGCCCCCTCCCCAAACAGCTGACCTCCAAGCGCGCCCCCAACACCTTCCCAGTCAGGTGCGGGCTGTCACCCCGACATCTCCAATTCCACGTCTTGGCCACCTCCAACCATAAACCCGCCTCGTCCCCAGCCAGCTGGGGAAGCTCTTAGCGCCAGTCGAGTCCAGTGCCTCTTGGCAAGTTGTGAGCAAATCGGCCGCCGCCGCCTTCACAGTCCCGGTTTCCCCTGGATCCCGTATGGCATCCCTGTAGCCGCTGCGAGAGGCGCGGGAGGGGCGCGGAGGGCGGGAGAAACTTTATCTGCCCAAAGGGGTGGGGGCACAGGAGCGGGTACTCACGCCAGGGTCCGCTCGCGGAGCCATCCTCGGACTCGCTCAGCCCCACAGCCTGGGGGCGCCGGAGCGCGGGCGCTTGCCGCCGCCTCTGCCGCCGCCTCTGACCGCCCCCAGCCCCAGTCCTGGGCTGGCCTCGAGCCTCCCGCCCCGACGCCGCTCGCTGGCTTTATACAACTCCACTCGAGCGCGCGCGGGCTTATGTAAAGGCTGGCGGAGGCTGGCAGCCAATGGCGCGGCGGCTGGAACCGGGGCCCGGGGGCGGGGGGCGCCCGCACGGCCAATCGCGGCCCCGGCGCCTGGGGAGCCGGGTGGGGGAGGGGTGCCTCCCGCGCTGATTTAGGAGCCGGGATTGCGGTGGCAGCAGTCGGCAGCCCGGCTGGCCCGGCTGCGTGGCGCGGCGCGGCGCGGCGGGCATAGGGTGGGCGGCGGCGCAGGCGGCAACGAGGGCGGGCGCCCCCCGCACTCCGCCGCCCCCCGCCGCTGCGTCGCGTAACCTTCAGGAGGCAGCAGGGCCTGGCGTGGGGAAAAGGGCTCCTGGTGGGGCGCTGGGCCCTGGGCCGGTGGGAGCCGAAGTCCCTTGGGAAGGGAGGGCGCTGAGCCCAGGAGCCCCGCGTCCACCCCTGTGCGCTGGGCCGAGGGGCCGCGGGCGCAGCCGTGCTGCCTTCGCAGTACCCCTAGATAGCGATCTGGCGTCGCCGGGCCGGGGCGGCAGCGCGAGCCATGCTGAAGGCGAGATTCCGCGCTGCAGAGCAAGCGCGGAACCGATATGTATCCGGCCTGGGGACGTGTCTAAGAGCCTCCCCGACTGCTCAGTATGGAGAGCAGCGCTCCGCTACCGCCCTGGAAGGCGGGCAGCGGGCCGAGCACGGTAGCCGAGGCGGCTGCGGGCAGCGTCTCCCGGGCAGTGCCCTCACCCCACTCCGCCTTGCCCCTCGCCCCAGCAGTGTCGGGGCAGAGCCTGACCCACCTGCTCTGGCCCGGTGCGTCCACCCGCCTCCCTCACCGCTCTGCTCACAGGTATTGCTTCCCGCCTTCTCGTTCCCCCCTCTCCCCCGGTTCTCCGCTGTGGGTGGGATGACTTCTGCCTCACTGCACTAAGGGCCCAGCGAGGCTAAGCTTGAGACTAACGCGCTTGGTCAGCAGGACCCCAAAGACCCATGTACAAGGCCGGAAATTGGCTTAGGTCCTTCAAGCTGTGTGATGTCAAGGCCTTATTTGCGCCTAGTACAGAGCCTTGCACTTAGGCGCTCAGTATTTACTGACTGAATTTTGCGCTTCCCAAGAGACGTCTTTGGGTTTCTGAAATCGGGAATACATGGTTTTGGAAGAGAAAAATCTGGGCTATACGCCTTCAGAGAGGGAGGGGACTGGAGTTGTTTCCCCATCCACCGCCTTTCTGATCATTACTCACTGGTGTGTCCTCTGGGCATTTGACTCTTAAGACGATTCCATTGTATTCATTCGTGGAAGACTCCCGTCAACAAGCCCCTGACCCTGGACTGTTTAGGACAAATTCTGAGCAGGACCTACTTTGTTTTCACATCTCTGTGATCTTTCTCTGGAAAGAAGTAGCGTCCCATGGGTATTCCTTCTAGCTTTTTAAACTCCGTGATGCAGTGGTTAAGCGCCTGGCTGTTAACCCAAAGATTAGCAGTTCCTCCAGTTTGAACGCAAGAGCTGCTCCGCGGTGAAGGAAGTGGTAGTCGGAGACCATAAAAATCACAGCCTTGGACTTGGTTTCACAGTATCAGTGTCACTGGTGTGGGTGGCGCTGTAAGATAAGAACTAGACTGCTAACTGCAAGGGTGGCGGTTCAAACCCACCAGCCCACTCCTCGGATACCAGGTGGCTATGAGTCGGAATCAATTCCACAGCACTTAATATAGCAACAACTATCTCTGGTAGCGTAGTGGTTACGAATCGGGCTGCGAACCGGAAGGTCAGCAGTTCGAAACTACCAGCTGCTCCGCGGGAGAAAGATGAGGCGATCTGCTCCCGTAAAGATTTACAGCCTCGGAAACCCTATTCAGGGTCGCTATGGGTCGAAACCGACTCGACGGCACTTAACAACAACAACAACAACATCCAATTCAGTCTTCCCATCACCATTATCCACGCCCCCTTTGAAACCTTTGTAAAATACTTGAGTAAAATCCCAGTTAGACTGCTGTTGATGTTCGGTACCATTGAGTTGATTCGGACTCATACACCATTTGCCAGAGCAGAGTTACCCCATAAGGTTTCCTAGGCTGTAATCTTTACTAGGGAGTCCTGGGGTGGCGCTGTGGGCTAATGTGTCAGACTGCAAAGATGTTTGAACTGCAAGGTTGGTGGTTCAAGCTCACCAGCTGCTTCTTGGAAACCCTATACAGGGTCTCTATGGGTCAGAATCGACTCGACAGTACTTAACAACAACAGTCTTTACTAAGGAGTCCTGGTGTGGTCCTGTAGGATAAGCACTCAACTGTAAGGTCGGTTTGAACCACAAGGTCATCTGTTCAAACTCACCAGCTCCTCAGAAACCCTATACAGGTTCTCTACGAGTCAGAACTGACTGGACAGCACTTAACAACAACAATCTTTATCAAAGCAGATCACAAGGCAGGTTGGAACCATCAACCTTTTGCTCAGTAGCCAAGCACTTGACTACTGAGCCACCAGGGTTCCTTCCTGTAAGAGTCTATTCTCACTGCCACCAAGTCAATTCCAACTCATAACAATCCTGCATAAGGTTCCCCTCTCCCCAAAAAGCCTCGCCTGTCTCCCGCGGAGTGGCTGGTGGATTTGAACTGCCAATTTTGTGGTTAGCAGTCCACTGTTTATCCTACAGCACCACTGAGTGGATCTGACTCATAGTGACTTTGTATGGGGTTTCTGCGGAGCAGCTGGTGACTTTGAACTGCCAACTTTACAGCTAGCAGTCCAGTGCTTTTCCTACAGTGTCAAACCAAGAGCACTTTCCTGACCCCAGGCCTGTGGGTCTTGGGGCTGTCCTTGGACAGATACTATAAGGTCTTTGGAAGGCCATATCTGTTTTTTAGAAAGGTACAGGGATGTCACATCCTCCCTTCCCCAAGCACCATTTAGAGGCTGCCTCAGCATAGCTACATCATTTGGAAAATTCCATTGCCTCGAAGGTTCCTGTACCCCACTCCTTGCACCTCCTCTAAAGCCTAGCGTTTCCCCCACTCTGACCCTCAGCCTTAAACGTTGGTCCTTCCTGGTCCAACCCCAACTTAAGCACCCTCTGTTCCTGTTCAGTTCATTCTTCATCACCTTCTCACTCACAGGTCTCTGAGAACATTCGCTCAAGGCAA
This sequence comes from Chrysochloris asiatica, assembly GCF_000296735.1. Lineage (NCBI taxonomy): Eukaryota > Metazoa > Chordata > Mammalia > Afrosoricida > Chrysochloridae > Chrysochloris > Chrysochloris asiatica. The sequence continues at coordinate 24,096,216 of NW_006408521.1, forward strand.
AAACAAAATGCTTCTCCCCAATCTGGTCACTCAGCTCCCTTGGGCTAGATATAGTAAAGCTATGCCTCAGATTGTGATGTAAACTTCTTTGGGTCCAGTTGCACCTCCAACCCTCCCCCAACACAAGAGGGAGAAAGGACCTGATGCTGGGAATTGGAGTGAAGCCCAGCAAGGCGAGGGCAGAGGTGGACAGGAGGGAACTGGGGCCAGAGAGAAAGAATATGCTGGCTGTGGGACCACCTAGACGGTGGGGCCTTCCCACCCGTTTACAGGATCTTGCCACTTCTTATTAATGAAGAGGGGTGGGTAGTGTGCAGGGGAATCCTAACAATTATCCTACAGATGAGCAAGTAGGCTCAAAGAGGTTGAGTGTCATAAGACCAAATACAAGAGAGCTTTAAAAAATTCTTGAAAAATGGAATTTTTCTACGAACTTTTTGAAGCTCCCTTGTGTTTAGAGAGTGACTGGGAGTGATCCCACATCTGTCTCTGGTCTCAGCTCCCAGCCCATTAAATTTTACCATGAATTTGTTGCTAAATGACATGGAGTCATTTCTGACTCAGTGACCCTGTATAAGGTTTCCAAGGAGCGATTGATGGGTTTGAAACTTGTGGCTAGCAGCTCAGTGCTTACCCCTACAGCACCACACCAGGACCTGATGTAAAGAAAAGAGGTTTCCTAAATAAACTCCTAATGTAGAAATACTTAAAAGTTACCAAAGACAGCGTATTAGCAAACATTATATCTTACCTATAAAACCTGGACTCTACAGAAACCTGGTCCCTGAAGTTTTACTGTATGTCCTCAAAAGTTTTCAAAATAAAACGCAATTTTATTTCTTCTTTAATAAACAAAAGATGACAGCATTGAAAACCCTGTGGAGGCAGTTCTACTCTGTTCTTTAGAGTCACTGTGAGCCAAAATTCATTCCATGGCAATGGAGAAGCTAACACAGACCCGAGTCTTGGTGCTGAAGTACTTCAGTGTGGGGCTGCTAACTCAGAGGCTCCGGCTGGGGAAATGTCAGAAAGATTGTAGCCAAGGAAACCATGGGGGCAATTTGACTTGTTTTATTCTGTCACATGGAGTGGCTGTGAGTTGAAATTGACTCTATGGCACACCACCACCACAACATCAAGCTCTACAACCCCTTGAAGGTTGTAGACCCCTTTGAGCATCTAGCAAAATCTATTGGCTCCTTTTTCTAGAAACAAACACACGCACAACTTAAGTTATAATTTCAGGATCATTAAGGACCCTGAGAGTCAAATGTCAACCTGTTTTTCCAGGGATATAGAGGAGTGGTGTCCTGGTGTGGTGCTGCGGGATAATGCACTGGACTGCAAGGTCAGTTTGAACCACAAGGTCGGCAGTTCAAACCTCACCAGTCACTCCTCGGAAACCAGGGTCACTATGAGACAGAACCAGCTCGAAAGCCCATAACAACAACAACAATAGAGCAGTGGTTTGGAGTCCTGGTGTGGCACTGAAGGATAAGCACTGGACTGCTGATTGCAAGGTCAGTAGTTCAAACCCACCAGCCCCTCCTTGGAAACCTTATACACAGGGTCGCTATAAGTTAGATCAAACTCAACAGTTCTGAACCACAGTAACAGAGCAGTGGTTTATAATCTCCTTCTTTCTGGGGAGATTACAGAACTCGTCTACATCTTTTGAGAAGCTTGTGGATGTTTGCTTCTCAAACAGAGGCTTATTTGTATACTCACGTACAATTTGGCATGGAACTATAGGGCATTTCATTGCTCCCTTAAAACCCAACCTAGGGCCCTAAATTAAGAATTGTCACATCTCAACAAATGGTTTGATTCCCAGCTGGATCATGCCACTTCCCCTTTCTAAGGGCATCTAAGCCATGTGCCCATCCATGGTCCTGGTACCTGAGTGACCATCCCCACACTTGTCTCTCTGCATCTTGGTCCCTCCACCCTCTATTGTGGAGGTAAGTTGCTGATTGTCATGTTCTGTCTGATCCATGATCATTGCTTAGCCAGAAACTCCACCTGGAGCCTGGTAATTAACTAATCTCACTCAGTGCCAAGCATCTGAGCACACCTTGCTTGGTTTTTGTTCTCACCTTTTTCTGCTGGCAAAGCTGTGAGCAGCAGCCCCAGCTTTAGAGCCTCACCTTGCCTAAACCTGACAGATTTAGTACCCAGCACAGTAATTATCAGCATTAGCCCTCCAGATGTGAATAGGGTTTCTGCACAAAACAAGTCAATAATGAACTCACACTTTCCTCCAGCTAGCCAGGTAGGGGCACAACTAACCAGAGGTGCTGGGGAAGGACAGAGAAGTGCTGACGTGATGCAGGACGTGATGATGGTGTTCTCTGCAGGACGTTCTCTAAGGAAGACAATCTGGTTTGGACACTTGAACTTGTGAAGGTTGAACCCACTAGGCCAGGCAATTCTGGTCCTATTGAGTGTCCTTCGCATCTGTGTAGTCAGGTCATGTCGGTGTCCACCAAGAGTTCCAGCCCTGCCCCTGCCCATCCCATGGTAGACTTCTTACCCCCCACAAATTACCCAGCCAACACAATGTTTCTTTGGGGCAAATGCACACATTTTTAACACACTCCTTACCCCTGCCCATACTGTTCAGACATGCCTCCTTCTAATACATTGATTCCAGTCTTCTGCTCGGAATGAGATGGTTCTTCCCACAGGCCTTGTCCAGTCTTACCTAGGACACTTGTGATAACCCAGTCTAAGTTCCACATTCCACACAACCTTCCAAAAACTGCTCTGGCCATGAGTTCAGTCTTTTCTTCACTCAACTATATGAGGGAGCTTCAAAAAGTTAGTGGAAAATTTCCATTATCTTTTCATTCCATATTTCCATGAACTTTTTGAAGCCCCCTCATATGTATTATCCTATTTACTTTCTAAGTGTCTCTTATGCTTAAAATCTGTATAACACATTACTGTATAACCCGTTGTTATCAAGTTGATTCTGGCTCCTGTATGTGTCAGAGTAAAACCAGAGGATTTTCAATGGCTGTAATCTTATGGAAGTAGATTACCAGGCCTTTCTTACATGGAGCCTTTGGGTGGATTCGAACCACAAACCTTTCAGCTAGTAGCCAAGTGCAACCCAGGAAGTATTTAAAAAACAAACAAACCCATTGCTCCCAATTGTATTTTGACTCATAGTGACCCTGTATAATACAGTAGAGCTGACCCATAGGGTTTCCAAGGCTGTACATTTTAATGGAAGCAGATTGCCTCACCTTTCTACCAAAAAGTGACTGGTGGCTTTGAACTGCCAACCTTCCAGTTAGCAACAGAACGATTTAATAGGGAGTAGAGTCCTGGTGTGGCGCTGTGGGTTAATGCACCAGACTGCAAAGCGGTTTGAACTGCCAGGTTGGTGGTTCAAGCTCACCAACTGCTCCTAGGAAACCCTATACAGGGTTGCTATGGGTCAGAAATGACTCAATGGCACTTAACAACAACAACAACATAAGCCCCTGTAAGTTCAGAGTTTATATCTTATAGTATGAAATTGAACACAGAGTGAGCCCACAGTAAACACAGAATTTGCTGGTTAATTTATTCATATGAAACACATTTACCTTTAAAAAAGAAAATTATTCTAGAAAGGTTCCATGGCATTTCATTTTTTGACATTTTTATCTCACTCATCTTCAAAGGCTATTGGAGCAAGACCTCTCAAAACTAGTTCTCTCCTCTAGTCCAGGCTCAGAGAGGTTATGAAAGTTTTTTGGTCACACAGCAAGTCAACAACAGGTCAAAAACCATAACAAAACAAAAAAACAGTCCTGCTCAGAGCTAAACATGGAAGACATTCCCTGCCCCTCACCGGGCCATGCCTTTCCATTTCCAAGTGGCCTTGTTAATCTTTCTTTCTCAATTCAGAGGATTTGCTATCCTGGGTTTCCTTGTGACCCTCCCTGATCTCCTTGGCTGCCTTCTTACTTTCCAGATGGAGAGAAGAGGCCAGAACATCTGAGATTTTCGAGATGCTTCCGTTCCAAGAATTCTGTTGAACAAGAAGAAAGGCTGGTACATTTCCTTAGGTTCTCATCTGAGCCCTTGAAGCCGGAGCATTTTAGGATTCAGAAAGATAATATATATACCAGTGGGGCCTGGGACAGCATCTTGTAATCAGACACACATTAGTATGTCTGAAGAGAAAGATGTGGCTGTTCCCACTAGGTGAGATAAAGAAGGATCAGAAGTAGCCATGCCAGTTTAGGTCAGCTTTGTCACCTGATGAGTCTTGGCACCAAATTTACCAAAAAAAAAAAAAAACAAAAAACAAAATAAAAAGTCTTTTGATCTTCAGAGATTTGGGGATTTTGGAATTGCAGATAAGAGATTGTGCAATGATATTTCAGGCTTGGTTGTCCCCAAAGAAATGAATGTTTTGTGAATGTCTGGAAACGCAGCAATAGAAGAAAATGAGAAACCGTAGCTGTGAAGGCAGTGAGGAGTTTAAGAATGTGAGGAAATGATAACGGTAGGTCCTGTTGAATTGTGGCTCTTTTTTGCTAGGGGTAGAAATTGAGTTTCAGATGGACTTGTGTTAATATAAGGGGTAACTTGTACTGGATGGACTTTTGAAGGGAGGTAAGCAGGGGTGAAAATGAACAGAATCCCCTCTAGAGAAGCCACAAAGTTCAAGGGGAAGGCTGCAGCAGACACAGAAAGGAGTGTTCCAGAGGGCCAGAGTTCGTTCAGAATGGCTTGAATTGGGAACGTGTGGTACAGACAAACTCCCCCAGATATGGAGAGTGCAGACCCAGGAAAGAGGGAGCAGATAATGGGACACAGGGTGGACTTCTGAGGAAGCCCAGGTAGGGTCAGAACCTGTCAAGGCTGGGGTTGGGGAATCTGGGTTGTTGATGTAGGTAGTGGCAGGGGTTCCAGGCACTACCCTGCTTAGGTGTGGGGTATAATTTGAGGTTTCCCCACACTGTAATGGGGGGTAATCTGAGAGGCTGTCTGAGCATCTGATACAGGAAGAAGAATAGTAAAAGGGCAATGTATGGTGACCCCCTGCCCACGCAACTCTCTATTCCTCTTGAGCCGCTTAGCCAGCAATCCTCAGGGTAAGGAACCTCTCCCAGCCTGAGATAATGGGAAGCTTCACCTTGAATCTGAAGGGCTGCCTTGTCACTGATCTTGTGCCGGACATACCTTTATTCTCAGACGCTGGTATCTGGCTCCTATCTTTTGTTTCTGGCCTTGCACCTATCTGGCACCTTCAGCTCTAGTAACTGGCACCCTATTCCATGTTCTAGGTATTCAGGGCCTAGCATTCTGGGGTCTAGATACTCTAGTACCCTCCCCTCCGTGTGGTTGAGTCGTTACCACCTGTTGCCTTTTGTTCCTGACATCAACTGTCTTCTTGCCCCAGCTGTCCCCTGGTAGTTTCCTCTGCCATGCCCACAGTCTGGCCTGACTTCCTCCCACCACCAGCTCCCAGGACCTCCCCAATCCTGGCCTTGCTTTGGTGAGCAGGTCTTGCTAGTTAAAACAACAAGCCAAGTGGAAGTAAAGCATATAGGGTTTATTCAAGCAGTTAATCTATATGCGTACAGAGAGGCCTTTCAGTTCAGAAAAACAAGGTTTGCCTTAGGCTAGCTAGTTACCGTGGGTTTAAAAAAGAAAAAGGAGGCAGTATAGTGTGGCACAAATGGTTACGCCTAGACTGCTAACCAAAAGATTGCCAGGAAGTAAAGTCTGGCAATCTGCTTGTGAAGAACAACAGCCTTGAAATTCTCTGGAGTGCAATTCAACTCTGCACATATGGGCGGGCCATGATTTAGAATCAACGTGACAGCAACTAACAACACCAACATAGACTGGAAACTAACCACTGACTAAGGCTCGGCATGATGTTTATCTTGGATTGTTTTGCACGAGGTAAATTGCGGGAAGTTATAGTTAATAGATGTTCTGTCACAAGGGAAGATTTGTGCAATTTTGTGTCACTGTGTCTCCTGTATTTCTGGGACCTTAGATGTTTTCTGTTCTTGGGTATATCCCATAGCAGCTGCAACTTATGTATGTTTTCCTGTGATCTCAGAGGAACCTGTCAACTTGGTCCTCAGTTTCTCACTTGAACATACTCTAGATTCCAACCCCTCCTGATCTGGCACAGTCAGCTGCCAATCCAGCCAGGTTTCTGATAGGCACAAACTCTTGGTTATGGTTTAAAGAAGAAGAAACAGCTTTATCAGTTGAGTAGCAGAAGTTTACTAGCAACAAATTCCAGAGAGCTCATAGTTGAGGGGTGCCTTCGTCAGCAAGTTTCATCATAAGGGATGAGAGAGGCGTGGGTGAAAGTGAGAAGGAAGTGGGGGATCCAGAGAAGAAAGGAAGGGAGGGGGTGATGTAGAAGACGAAGTAAAAGGTGATGGGAGGAAGTTTCCACTCTGTATTGAATGTCTAAACTGATCATGCAGACCTTGCCATCAACAAAGAATTACATCTTGGCACAGCAGAAGATGGAAAGGATTGTTGAACCACGGTATGTGTATAACCACCACCATCATAAGTTGCCATCAAGTCGATTCCAGCTCATGTATGTGAATGACATAGGAAGAAGATAGAAGGAGAAGTAAGGAGATAAACTACCCAGGAAGCAGATTGTATAGAAGTAGACAGCTCATAGAAACAGGTGGGTAGAAATGGATGGCATCTGGGAAAAGGGATTTACGCTTGAAATTTACAAGGAATATTCTTTCTTTCTTTTTTGAGCATTCTATTGTGCTTTAGGTGAAAGTTCATAGATAAATTGTTTCATGATGTTGATTGCAATCTGTGCAGTGTATCAGCGTGCTGCTCAATTCCACCCTGGACTCCCTATTTCCATTTGTCTGTTTTCCCTGCCCCTTAATTCTCATCTTTGTTTTATGGGGCAAATGTTGCCCTTTTGGTCTTGTATAGCCCACTACCATCGAGTTGATTCCAACTCATAGAGACCCTATAAGGCAGCATAGAACTGCTCCATAGGGTTTCTGAGGCTATAAATCTTTACAGGAGCTGAAAGCCTCATCTTTCTCTCATGGAAAGGCTGGTGGATTTGAACCACCAGCTTTGTGGTTAGCAAACCAATATTTAACCCTTTATACCTAGTGTGCTGTGTGGGTTAATGCGCCAAACTGAAAAGTCATTTGCACTGCAAGGTCAGTGGTTCAAGCTCACTAGCTACTCCTCGAAAACCCCATATAGGGTCTCTATGGGTTGGAACCGACTCGACGGCACTTAACAACAACAACAAATACCATCAGGGCTCCTTTGGATTTATAGGATGTTGTTAAATGCCATCAAGTCAATTCTGACTTATAGTGACCCTGTATAGGGTTTCTGAGGAGTGCTCTGAACCACAGACCTTGCTGTTCATACTAACCTTGGGGTCCAGTGCATTATCCTACAGTGCTACACCAGGACACCTTGGTTTTGTATAGTTGATGGTAATAAGGAACACATTCCTAATGGGTGTTATTGTTTATTTTATAAGCTTGTCTATTATTTGATTGGTTGAGAGGTGGCCTCGGGGAGTCGCTGACTTAGGGCAACAGTCTCAGGGAGTTCTCCAGCCTCAATCAGGCCAGTAAGTCTGCTCTTTTTTAATGAATTTGAGTTTTGTTCTACATTTTCCTTCTAATCTAGCCAGGACTTCGTATTGTGTCCCTGGTCATAACGGTCTGTAGTGTTAGCTGAGCACCATCTAGTTCTTCAGATCTCAGGTTGGAGGAGGCTGTGGTTCATGTGGGTCATTAGTCCTTTGCTTCCTTGAGTCTTTGGTTTACTTCATTCTCCTTTGCTCCCGGTGGGAAGAGATCAAAGGTTGTATCTTAGATGACCACTCTTAAGCTTTTAAGACCCTTAGAGGCTACTCACCAAACTGGGATACAGAACCTTTTCTTTATGTATTATGTTATGCCCGTTTGAAAATTGAATTGTTTGCCATTTTGTTGTTGAGGAGTTAGCGTTTTCTATAAATGTTAGAGATTAGATCCTTCACAGAAATGTCATTGCCAAAAAATTCTCCCAGTCTATAGGTTCTCTTTTGATTCTTTTTAGCAGCATCTTTTGATGAGAATGAGTATTTAACTTTTAGTAGATCTTTGTTATCTAGTTGATATTCTACTATTTGTGCATTTTTTAGTTCTGTTTGATATTCACTATGCCATATATTAAGGGCTCTAGCTTTGCCCTATCTTTTCTTCCATGAACTTTATAGTTTGAGGTTTAAGATTTATGTCTTTGATCCATCTTGAGTTAGTTTGGGTGCATGATGTGAGGTATGGATCCTGTTTCATTTTTCTACAAATGAATATATAGTTTTCCAGCACCATTTGTTAAAGAGACTGTCTCTTCCCCATTTAATGGACTCAAGATCAGCTGTCCATAGGTGGATAGATTTATTTTTGGGTTTTCAGTTCTGTTCCATTGGGCTATGTGTCTATCATTGTACCAGTACTAGGCTGTTTTAACTATCATAGAAGGTTCTGAGGTTGGGACATGTGAGACCTCCTAGTTTGTTCTGCAACATTGCTTTAGCTCCTGTGGCCTCCTTTCTTCCTGTATAAAGCATTCTTCACTCTCATTAAAGAATGCTGTTGGAATTTGGATTGGGATTACATTATAAGTATAGATTGATTTAGATAGTATTAATATTTTCACAATGTTAAGTCTTCCTATCCATGAACATGATATGTTTTTCCATTTATGTAAGTCTTTAAAAAAATTTTTTTTGTAATTTTCTGTGTTTAAGTCTTTTATGTCCCTTGTTAAATTTATTCCTAGATATTTTATCCTTTGGAAGCCTTTTACAAATAGTATTATCTTCCTGATTTCTCTTTTTGGAGTTCTCTGTGGAATCTCTGGGATTTTCTATGTATCCAATCATGTTATCTTCAGTGCCACCAGCTTGAGAAATGCTGAACGTGTTCTTCCTTTTGGGTTTTCTGATTCCAGATCTTTGCACATTTTGTTCTAATATTTGACTTTATGTTCTTGAGCTGACCTTTGAAATTTTCTGTTCAACTTTGTACCTCCTCATTTCTTCCATTTCCTTTAGCGTCTCTATGCTGGAGAGCATGTTTCAGTGTCTCTTTTGACATTCATTTTGACCTTTTCCTTCTGTCTTGTCTTCTCAATGACTTTTTGCTTTCTTCATGTATGATGTTCTTGATGTCATCCCACAACTCTTCTGGTCTTC
>NW_006408521.1:24106286-24124815 GCF_000296735.1 Chrysochloris asiatica
TTGGAAGAAGTGCAGCCAGAGTGCTCCTTGGAGGCCAAGATAGCCAAACTTCGTCTCTCATACTTCGGACATGTTGTCAGGAGGGACCAGTCACTGGAGAAGGATATCATGTTTGGTAGGGTGGAGGGTCAGAGAAAAAGAGGAAGACCCCCAACGAGGTGGATTAGCCAAGTGGCATTATGGATGGACTCAAGCATGGTAACAGTAGTGAGGTTGGCCCAGGATCGGGCAGTGTTTCATTCTGCTGTGCATAAGGTCGTTATGAGTTGGTACCAACTCAATAGCACTTAACAACAACAACAATCATGTTATCTGCAAATAAGGATAGTTTTGCTTCTTCCTTACCAATTTTCATGGTTTTATTCTTTTTTTACTACTCTAGCTATGACTTCCAGTACAATGTTAAATGAGAGTGGTGTTAAAGGGCATCCTGGTCTTGGTCTCATTCTCAAGAGGAATGTGTTCAGTCTCTCTCCATTGAGAATAATGTTAGCTATTGGTTTTGCATATACAGCCTTAATTATGTTGAGGAATTTTTCTTATTTCTTATTTGTTGAGAATTTTTATCAGAAATGAGTGTTGGATTTTATCAAATGTCTTTTCTGCATTGATTGAGGTGATCAGTGTGATTCTTTTACTTTGTTTTGTTGATGTGGTGAATTACATTGATTTATTTTGTAATGTTGAACCATCCTTGCATCCCTGGTATGAATCTATTTGATCATGATACATGATTTTTTTATATGCAATTATAGTCTATTGCCTTGAATTTTGTTGAGAATTTTTACATCTATATTCATGGGAGATACTGGTCTATAATTTTTCTTTTTAGTCTTTGCCTGGTGTCAGGGTTATGCTGGCTTCATAGAATGAATTAAGATGTATTTCTTCCTTTTCTATGTTCTGGAATAGTTTGAGTAAAATTGGTGTCAATTCTTCTCTGAATGTTTGGTAGAATTCTCCAAGAAAGGTGTCTTAGCCTGGATTTTTTTGTTGTTGTTGAGAGGTTTTTTTTTTTTGTTTTTGTTTTTTAAAATTTTAATAATCTATTCAATTTCTTCTTTTGTTGTGGGTCTGTTTACATTTTCTACCTTGGTTTGTGTTAGTTTAGGTAGGTAGTGTGTTTCTAGAAATTTGTCCATTGTAGGTTTTCAAATTTGTTGGAGTGCAGTTTTTCAGAATATTCTGTTATGATGCTGTTATGATGCTAGTTCTTCTGTAACATCACTCACCTCATTTCCAATTTTGGTTATTTGCCTCTTCTCATTCTTTTCCTTTGTCAGTTTGGTCAGTTGTTTGTCAATTCCATTGATCTCGAAGAACCAACTTCTCGTCTTGTTGATTCTATCTATTGTTTTCATTTGTCTTATTTTATTTATTTCTGCTCTCATCTCTGTTATTTCCTTTCTTCTGGTGACTGGACTTCCTATTGCTGTTCTTTTTCTATTTGTTCGAGTTGCAGGGGATAAACTATTGCTTTTGACCCTCTCTTCTTTTTTAATGTCTGCATTTATCCCTATAAATTCTCCTCTGCGTACTGCTTTTACTGTGTCCCAGAGGTTTTAGTATGTTGTATTTTCATTCTTATTGGATTCTAGGGGTTTTTAAATTTCATTTTTAATTTCTTCTATTATGCAGTTGCTTTTAAGCAAGTTATTCAGTTTCCATATATTTGATATTATCCCCCTTATTCTTTCTGTTGTTGATTTGTAATCCTGTGGTGCTGTGATCAAAGAAAATGCTTGGTGCTGTTTTGATGTCTTTGAATTTACTGAGGCTTTGTGGCCTAACCTACATGTGGTGGGAAAGGATGTGTACCTGTGCCGTGCCGCTGTTGAATGGAGGGTTGTTCTGTGTACCTCTATGAGGTCAAGTTGGTTGATGTGTTATTTAGCTGTTTGTTGAATTTCTTTCTAATTGTCTGTCCTTCACCTAAACTATTCTGTGAAAGTCTCCTACTATTATTGTGGAACCTTTTCTCTTTTCAATATTGTTGGAGTTTATTTTATGTATTTTAGAGCTCTGTCATTGGGTGTGTAAATGTCTATTATGGTTGTATACTCTTGTTAGATTGATCCTTTAATCATTATATAATATCCTTCTTTGTTTCTTGCGATGGATTTTGACTTAAAGTCTATTTTGTCAGAGATTAATATTGCCACTCCTGCTCTGTTTTTGTTACTCTTTGCTTGATATATTTTTTTCATCCTTTGATTTTTTAATCTATTTATGTCCTTATGTCTAAGGTATGTATCTTGTAGGCAACATATTGATGGGTCATGGTTTTTTGTTGTTTTTTTCTTAAATCCATTCTGCCACTCCCTGTCTCTTAACTGCTGCATTTAAACCATTTACATTCAGTGTGATTATCAATGACAGGTGTGAATTTACTCCTGGCATTTTATTATGGGGTTTTTTTAGGGGGTGGGGGGTATTGATGGTTTCTTTGCTCTGCTTAAATTTCTGTGCTGACTTCTTTTTGTTTATGGATTTTTCTTTTCACTTCCTTCTTTGTCGATTTTGTGTTTGCTGAGTTTTTATAATTTTTATCTTTTTTATTTTGGTGAGTAAGTTGATTGATGTTCTCTGTGGTTACTCTGAAATTTGCCTTTATCTTCCTAAGTTTAAAACAGTCTGTTATTTCTTGACATCACCTTGATTTCCCTCCATATGGAAGTTCTGTGCCTACATCATTTATACCCCCTTCTTGTTTTGAAGTTGTCATCGTTTTCAAATTGGCCTCTCTGGTTCCTAGTTTTCAGTTTTGTGGCTTTATTATACTTTTGAGATCTGTCTGTGTTGGTATCTGAATGAAGCTGTCATGGGCTTTAATTTCAAATTGTTGTTTGGTGTCTGTGGGTCTCTGTTCGAAGGATTCCTTTTAATATTAATTATAAAGGTTGGTTGCAGCCCTGGTGTGACATTGTGGGTTAATGCACTGGACTGCAAGGTCAGTTTCAATCGCAGGGTCGGCAGTTCAAGCTCACCAGCCTCTCCTCGGAAACCCTATACAGGGTTGCTGAGTCAGAACTGACACAATGACACTTAGCAACAACACAGCATAAAGGTTGGTTGGGTTTTTACAAAGTCCCTTCATTTCTGTTTATCTGGGAATGCCCAAATTTCACTGTCATATTGAGAGACAAGTTTGCTAGGCGTAGGATACTTGGTTGGCAATTCTTTTCAATTCTGATATCTAAGAAGTCAGAACTTAGCCTCAGAGTTGCCGCTTTTATGTGATATTTTGTTTTTCCCTAGCTGCTCTTGGAAAAATTTTTTAACTTTGACTTTGGAATGTTTGCTTATGATACGTCTTTGTGAGTTTTGAGGGGGCCTGGTCATTGAAGGAGCTCTGGAAGTGTAGTAGTTACAAATTGGGCTACGAACCTTAAGGTCAGCAGTTCGAAACTACTAGCTGTTCCGTGGGAGAAAGATGAGACTTTCTGCTCCCCTAAAGATTTACAGCCTCGGAAACCCTGTACAGGGCTGCTATGAGTCAGTTCTGACTCCATGGCACATAACCACCACCACCACCAGGGGTCTTTGAGCTTCTTGGGTAAAAACCTTTTCTTTCATATTATTCGGAAAGTTTTTGGTCAGCAAATCTTTGACAATTTTCTTTGCTTTTTTTCTGTCTCCTACTGTTCTGGAATTCCAATCTGGTGTAGATTGTTCCTCTGGATGGCGAAGAGGTAGTATTTCTGATTACTCCATCCTGACTTTATAAACCAGGTTTATTGATTATTACCACCACCACCCTGATGTGTCCTGGCCCTGACACCAGAGAGAGCAGAACAGATTACTCATAGGTTCAGCTTCAAAGGCCCAGGATACTGTTATGAACTGCCAGATGCAAGGGACTCCGACATCTGTGTAAAATGAAGATTATTGCTGTTGTTAGGTGTCATCCAATCAGTTCCTACTCACAGCATCCCTATGCACAGCAGAACAAAACACTGCACAGTCCTGTGCCAGCCTCACAATTACTGAGTCCATTGCTGTTGTCATTGCGCTGGTCCATCTCACTGGGACTCTTCCTCTTCTTCGCTGACCCTCCCTTTTACCAAACATGATGTCCTTCTCCAGGGATTGGTCCTTCATGATAAAGTGATGAAGTCTCCCCATCCTGGTGTCTAAGGAGTACACTCTGACTGTGCTTCTTCCAACGCAGATTTGTTTGTTCTTCTGGCAGTCCATGGTACCTTTAATTCTTCCTTCACACCATGACTCAAATGCATTAGTTCTTCTATGATCTTCCTTAGTCATCGCCCAACTTTCACATGCATATGAGGATATTGAAAATACCATGGCTTGGGTCAGGCGCATCTTAGTCCTCAAACTGCTACCTTTGCTCTTGAACACTTTAAAGAGGTCTAGTATAGCATATTTGCCTAATGCAATATGTGGATTTTTTTACTTGCTTTCTTAAGTATTGATAGTGGATCAAAGTGAAATGAAGTCTTTGACAACTTCCATCTCTTATCCATTTATCATGATGTTATTTATTGGCCCAGTAGTAAGGATTTTGGTTTTCTTTATATTAAGGTACAACCCATATTCAAGACTGGTCTTTGATCGTCATCAATCAATATTTTAAGTCCTCTCCACTTTCAACTAGCAAAGTTGTATCATCTGTATATCACAGGCTGTGTTATTGAGTCTTCCTTCAATCCCAATGCCTCTTCTTCATATAATCCAGCTTCTCGAATTATTTGCTCAACATACAGATTAAGTATGGTGAAAGGATATAGCCCTAGCACACACCTTTCCTGATTTTAAACCATTCAGTGTCCCTTTGTTCTGTTCGAACGACTGCCTCTTGGTCTATGTACAGGTTCCTCATAAGCACAGTTAAGTGTGCTAGAATATCTGTTCTTTGCAATGTTGTCTGTAGCCTGACATGATCCACACAGTCGAAAGCACAGGTAAACATCTTTCTCTGCCTTCAGCCAAGATCCATCTGATGTCAGTAATGATATCCCTCGTTCTAGGTCCTCATCTGAATCCAGCTTGTACCTCTGGCAGTACCCTGTCAATGTACTTTTGCAGCCATTTTTTAACTTCTTTGCCAAAATTAATGATATTGCCTGATGATTTCTATGTTCAATTAGATCATAGTTCTTTAGATATGGATCTCTTCCAATCAGTTGGCCAGGTAGCTGTCTTCCAAATTTCTTGGCATCAGTGAGTGAGTGCCACCAGTGCTGCATCAGTTTGTTGAAAGATTTCAATTTGTTTTCCATCAATTCCCAAACCCTTGTTCTTTGCCAATGCCTTCAGTGCAGCTTGGACTTCTTCCTTCAGTTCCAATGGCTTTTGATCACATGCTACCTCTTGATATGGTTGAACATCGACCATTTCTTTTTGATACAATTACTCTGTATATTCCTTTCTTCTTCTTTTGATGCTTTCTGTATCATTCAATATTTTGCCCATAGAATCCTTCAATATTGTAAGTTGAGGTTTGAATATTTTCTTCAGTTCTTTCAGCTTGAGAAATGCTGAATGTGGCCTTTCCTTTTGGTTTTCTAACTCCAGGTCTTTGCACATTTCACTACAATACTTGACTGTGTCTTTTGTCCTCTGAAGCTACGCTGTAAATTGTTCAGTTCAGCTCTTGTACCTCCTCATTTCTTCCATTTCTTTTTGCAGTTCTGCACTGGAGATCAAGTTTCAGAGTCTCTTCTGACATCCATTTTGGTCTTTTCCCTCTTTCTTGTTTTTTATTGATCTTTTGCTTTCTTCCTGTATGATGTTCTTGGTGTCATCCCACAACTCTTCTGTCTTGTGTCATTATTGTCTAATGCATCAAATCTGTTCTTCAGATGATCTCTAAATTCAGGTGGGGTACATTCAAGGTCAAATATTGGCTCTTGTGGAACCTCATTACAGGGCTTTCATAAGAAAAACATGAGTTAATGTATGTAGCATTTAGCAGAGTGCTTGGCACATACTGAGTATACCATAAATAATAACTACTATTTTTCTTTTCTTCTCTTCCCCAAATCTCTGTGCCCGACCTGTCACCTCCTCTTGCCTTTCCTGCCTTTGAAATCCCACTCACTTTCACCCCTTTCTCTTAACTTGAAGACCTTCCTTGCCCAGTACATCGATTCCTACCGTAACAGATGTGTGTAGGCCCCTCTGTTTCATAGTCTTCCAACCGCAGCTAGTAGTAATTCTTTCATTTGTATAACATGTTACAGAATTTTTCACTCTCACTAACACTTGGTGGTGGTTATGTGCTGTGGAGTCAGTTCTAACTCATAGTGACCCTGTACAGGGTTTCCGAGGCTGTCAATCTTTACGGGAGCAGAAAGCCCCATCTTTCTCCTGCAGAACAGCGGTAGTTTTGAACTGCTGACCCTGAGGCTAGCAGCTGGATTCGTAACCACTACACTACACTACACAGCCCCATAAGGCCTATTATATTAAAATTTTAAGGTACATACAATGGTTCACAGTAACAAATAGGCGCTTTGTGGCACGCATAAAAATATTAGTATTATGTCAAAAAAGTTGGAGTGTGTCCAGAAGTGTTTCTCTGATGTTGCTGTGAAGTATCATGGAGTTGGTTCCAACCCATAGTGGCCCTGTATAAGGTTTCCGAGGAGTGGTTGGTGAGTTTGAACCCATAACCTTGCAGTTCAAATGACCTTGTGGTCCAGTGCTTATCCGACAGCACCACCCTTAAAATAAAAAGGTACCATATGTTCTGATGATTTGAACCATACTTAACTGTTCTGACTTATGTGCAGATTTGACTTAAAGATTCGTTTAGGAAAGGAACTTGTTCGTAATTCGTAATCTTAGGACTGCCTGCGTTCTACACTCCGGTGAGGCACAGAGGAAATCATGAAGAATTATGTTGTTTAAATGTAGCTCAAACTAGCAGAGAATACAGCACCTCCATGCTCATTGCAACAGAAAGGAATTGAGATTTCATGAAAAGAAGGCTTTCTTTTCGCTGAGAGTTGTGAGATGTTGGAACTAGATTCCTGCAGAGGTTGTAGAAACAGCTCCCCTGGAGGTCTTTAAGAGCTGGAACACGATTCACCTGTACAGCGCAGTGTGGCTCTGAAGGCTCTGAGTGGGGCTGGGGCACAGGCAGCCTCCAGGAGGCTGGACACCTGGGTGAGGCAGGTAAGAACTCACCTGCAGGGTGGGGGCTGGGCAGGGAGGGGAGAGGAGCCCCAGGGGACCAGAGGGCAAGTTTACAAGAACTTATTGGAGGCCCAATTCCTGTCTGCTTGGAGGTGGGAGAGTTAAGGAGCCGTGGCTGTGTAGGGAAGGAGCTGGTTCTAGGCCCTTCGGGACTAATTGGGCCCAAATGGCCAAGTATTTACTCTGTGTAAAGCAGGGTGCACATGGTAAGTAGAAATCATTCCATGAAGTGTGGTCTCATGCAGTGCTTCCCAAACCTGGATGCTTGGGTGTAAACCAGGGGCACAAAACACCCCAAACAAAAGTGCCACATCTTCCTGGAATATCCATTTTTACTAGAATATTTTCTCTGGGCAGGGGACAAGGAGTGATAGGTGACAACTGGTTTTTTAAAAAAAAACAAAAACAAATTGAAAACATAATTTTCATTTCAATAAATTTCAATGCTATGGAGTGGAATTCAAAACCCCACATGTGACCAAGCATGGGGTGTATGATCACCCTGTCTTCTGCTCTTCAAACACTTGGGTAGAATAATTTCAACAGGGCAGCTTTCGCGGTCAGCAAGCCTCATTGTCTGGTGCAATATCTCATTCTGATATTCAACAAGCATTTTCTCTTGTACCAGGCACTGTGTCCTTTATGACAAAGAAGTGGGTGTTTCTAGTTGACCTTAGGGGAGGTGAGGGAACAGGTGCAGAAAGAGAATGTGACCCACCTCTCCTCAAAGACACAGCTGGGCTGTGGTTTGGGTGTTCCTTTTTGTGTGCAATGCCTTGCCTGCCACCCTCCACACTCTCTGCAACATCTTCTCTCGCCCATTCCCTGCCATTAAACAATTAGGCGGCACTCACCGCCATGTGCGCACCCTCCTAAGAGCCTTCCAGGCAGGAGGGACAAATGGGAGGCACAGGGAGAACTAGTGCCTCTCCTCCTCCTGACCGTGGTGTGACACCATCCACATGCATTTACGGACAGGGACATTAGCATCAAGGAGCCAGCACCTCCAGGTTCCAGCTCAGTGGGCAGCCCAGGGTTGTCTGGGATGTGATCAATTCACTGTGCTCCAGGAAGGATGGTTCACCAGCCAGCATTTGTCCATGCTTGTTAGGCATGGGCTCTGTGTTAGACCATTAGGGGAACAAAGATGAATAGGACCGTCTCTACCCTCAAGGAGCTTACAATGCAGCGGGAACTGATACCATCTCTCTTCCCTCGCCCTCTGACCTTTGCCTGGGACTGTGGGGCAGGAGATGTCTCCAAGACATGGTACTGCACGTCTTCATTCTCCATCTCTGCATGGAGCTTGCTCTCCCCTCTCTTCTTAGTCATGGTTTTCCAGGAGCACCTCCTGGCTCAAACTTCCTTCTTTCTCTCTGGTACTCCAGCAGGTTCCACAACCAAAGCCACGGTGGCCTGAGTTAGCAAGTGGATTGTCAGTGGTGTCAGCACGCCTGAAATCTTACCTGTGCTAGGCAGAGCTCAAAGGCGTGAATCTCCACAGCGAGACTGTCATGCTATTCACAAGTTGACTCTGGCTTGTTGCGAGCCCCCGTGTGTTGGAGTAAAACTGTGCTCCATTAGGTTTTCAGTGGCCATTCGGAAGTGGAGTGCCCGGCCTTTTCTCCAAGGCACCTCTGAATTGGCTAGAACCTCCAACCTTTCAGTTAGCAGCCAAGTACATCAATCGTTTGCATCACCCAGGGACTCCATGATATTATTGTTGTTGTTGTTGTTGTTGTTGTTGTTGTTGTTATGTGCCGTGGAGTCGATTCCGACTCATAGCGACCCTGTACAGGGTTTCCGAGGCTATAAATCTTTACGGGAGCAGAAAGCCTCATCTTTCTCCCGCTGAGCAGCTGCTAGTTTCGAACTGCTGACCTTGCAGTTCGCAGCCCGATTCGTAACCACTACGCTACCAGAGCTTCTTATTATTAGTATGCTATTATTTAATAGCTGAAAAGCAACAACAACAAAACAAAATCCTGAAATTAAATCAACAGCAAGTAAAGGCAAAGCTGAGATTCAAGCACAGGTCTGGCCCCTGACTGCACCTCAAGCCCTCTCTAGGCAGCTTCTAGGTCATTCCACATACAATACATTATCATGGTATAAGTAGATGGGGAAATTGGAGCCCAGAGTGATCAATGCATTGCCAAGCTTGATTGGACTGTAGGTGAGGTGGAGAATTAGAATCTAGATCTGACTCTAAACCTGGCATTCTTCCCATTATGTTTTGTTGCTGAAATCAGAAACTATACCATGGGTATAGTAGTCTTGTGCCAGTAGCCCTGTGCCCAACGGATCTTAGAGGAGGGCGGCTTCCCACGTTTCCTGTTGAGTGAAAACAAGGACGGTGTAACCAGGCACTGGCGAAACCAGAAAGGCTTGAAAGACCGCCACCTAGTGGTTTTCTCTGTGGTAGCTGCTGGGGCCCAGCCCTGAGAGTCTGTAACAGTACAAGCGCGAATTTACTGGCCACTGACTGCTCAGCACTAACAGGACTCATCTCATTCCCTCCTCACATTTGCCTTGTCAGGATGGGCCTATTATCATCATCCCCATTTCAAAGATAAGGAAACTGAGGCTAAAAGGTTAAATAACTTGTTCAAGGTCATACAACTACTAAGTCCTGAATGGTGGTGGTGATGGTGTGCCGTAGAGTCGGTTCTGATTCATAGCGACCCTGCGTAGGGTTTCTGAGGCTGTAAATCTTTATGGGAGCAGAAAGTCTCATCTTTCTCCTCCGGAGCATCTGGTAGTTTCCAACTGCTGACCGTGAGATTAGTAACCCAACTCCTAATCACTGTACTTACCAGAGCTCCTTAAACTGGGATTCAAATCCAGGTTTGTCAGATACCAGGCCTATTTCCACTTTCAAAAAATGTTGCTGTTGAGTCGATTCCAAGTCATGGTGATCCCATGGACTGTGCTCCTTACAGTTTTCAGTGGCAGGTTGTTCGGAAGTAGATGGTCAGATTTTTCTTACTAGGAACCTCTAGGTGGATTTGAACTGCTAACCTTTTGGTTATCAGCTTAGTGCATTAACCATTTGTACCACATAGACAGTCCCAGCTTCTACTCAATCTTGCCTTGAAAAGGAGGCTTGATGGCACAGCAGCAAAGCACTTGGCTGCTAAGTGAAAGGTTGGAAGTTCAAATCCATCCAGGGGATCTACAGAAGAAAGTGCTGGTGATCTGCTTTTGTAAAGCTTATAGCCAAGAAAATCCTATGGGGCAGTTCTACTCTGCACACAGGATTGCAATGGAATCAGAATCAGCCCGACGGTACCCTGATAACAACAGCCTGTCTCCTGAGACTTTATGCCATACAGCACTGTCTGCCCCTCCTGCCTTACCCTATAGCCCCAGCTCCCTGGACTATAGCGCTCTGGCCTTCTGTGTTCTTCATGCTCATCCTCACACAGAGCACCTGCACTTGTGCCCTCTGCCTGGAATGTTCTCTCCTGTTGGCCCATCGCAGGCTGCTTACCAATCGGTCTCAACACATCTAGGTCCCCTCTTCCAACCTCCACTCAAGTTGCCCTGGTTTAAGGACAGCCCTTCACTATCCCACTAACTTACTGTATTTCCTTCTTAGGTCTTAGCATTCTTGCAAATTATCTTGTTTGTTTGTTTGGGCAGGGCAGGGCAGGGCAGGGCAGGGAGAATCCCCAACACCTAGAACAGGGGTTATTGTTGTTGTTGTTGTTGTTGTTAAGTGCTGTGGAGTCAGTTCTGACTCATAGCAACCCTGTACAGGGTTTCCAAGGCTGTAAATCTTTATAGAGGCAGAAAGCCTCATCTTTCTCCCACAGAATTGCAAGGTCAGCAATTCAAATTCACCAGCTGCTCCTAGGAAACCCTATGCAGGGTCGCTTCGGGTCAGAACTGACTTGATGGCAATCAACAACAACATATGACCCATGGGTGGGATGTTCCATACCCCTGACCTAGAGCAGAAGGTTTGCATAGGTGTTGCTCCATCTTCCTCCTTGACCCTGTATACCCAGGAGCCAGAGGTGAACTTAACCAGAGCTAGGAGTTGGTTTGTTTTAACATAAAAACCCCATTGCTGTGAAGTTGATTCTGGCTCTTGGTGACCCCCATGTTAAGGAGTAGAACTGCTCCACCGAGTTTCCTTTACAGAAACAGTTTGCCAGGTCTTTCTTACATGGACCCACTAGGTGGGTATGAACTGCCAACCTTTAGGTTAGTGGCCAATTTTGAACGGCTTGTGCTGCCAGAGCCCCTTTATTAGACAGTAAAATAGCAGGTGCAATAAAAGTGAGATGGCCTGCATTTCTGGGCCTCACTGTTTGATATAGTTGAAGTGTCTCAGTCCTTCCGGTAGTTGTTGTTGTTAATTCTTGTAATTAGCTTGTAGCTTATAGATATTGCTCTTGGTCATTTAAAAGTAGGTTTAATTGGTCACTCAGGTTTGGAGCCTATTCTGTTTTCCAACTTTATTACTTCTTCCACCACTTTCAGAACCTGGACAGGTAGATTACCATCTCAGGATTATTAACTGCCTGGTCTCACTCACCCATATTTGGATGTGCTCCAGAAAACAGACTCTGGGGTGTGAATTTGAATTTAGAATCCTGCATTTCTCAGGAGAAGCCCAGGCCCAGGGACAAGCCCTCAGATGCACTGAAAACAGAAGCAGAGTTCCAAATGCATTTATAGCCTGAGACCTGAGCGGCCTTGAGAAGGACAAGCCACAGGGGCTAAAGTCAGTAAGATTTTGCTGGTGTCATTACAGAGAATGAGAAGAGCCCTAATTGGAATAAACGGAACCGGGAAAATTTTGCTCCGAACGGACAGCCCCATGACTGAGATATAGTAGCAGAATGGTTTCTGGCACAAGCTTTGGACTGGGAGCTGGGCAACCCAGCCGCTCCTCAGGGCCTTGCTACTGCCTCTCCATGCTCTTCCTTAGCTGGGAAAATAAGACCCAGTTGGATGGTCCCTCAGATTCCCTGCAGCTCTGATGCTCTAGGCCTTTACTTGGGGGTGGGCTGGCAAGAACGGAGGTGAATGCTGATTGGATTCCTCTTCTCCATTAGCCATGGTCACATTGCATCCTCACAGCAGGTCTGCTAGCATGGCAGGTGAGGAGGAGAAAGAGGTGATGGGGCTGGAACTCAAACCAGCACACTTTCCACATTGTCACAAGGCATCTGTAACTTAAAAGCCACCTTGGCCCAGTGCTGCAGAAAATCTCCTTCCAGAGGTAGCACTTGTCTCCCAAGGAACACTGCTCTGATCCATAGGGTGACGGAGAAGGGAGACCTCAGCTGGGCTTGTCAGGTTTCCTGGTTTATTTCAGCACCATGCTCTGGCTCCTAATTAGGCAGCTCCTGGGTGAGAAGCCGAACTGGATGGAAGTAATGAGCAGCAGACCTTGTGTGAGAAACCAGCCCTGGTTACAGGGCGCGGAGTGATTCTGTAATTGTACCTCCAGTGTTTAAGAAGTGCCGACCACTAACAGCAACAACCACCACAACCACAACCTCTACTGGGGCTTTCTCTGCACAGCTATAGTAATATACCTCTAACATATTACCTAAGATGATTCTTCCTGCTTTCTGGTTCAGGAATCTGGGTGTGATACTTAAGATTTTGTGTCAACTTGGCTAGACCTGGATTCTCAGTGATTTAGCAATTAAGATAGAGTGATCCCCCAAGATGAGATCTAATACAATGTATCTTCTCCCCCAGGATGTGATCTGATGTGATCAGTCCTGAACCCATGTAATTATCCCACGTGTTGTAAATCCTCACTCTATGATGTTAATGAGGCCTGATGCAATCTACAGGGTTAGGTTGTGTCTTGATCAATCTTTTTGAGATATTTGTTGTTGTTGTCAAGTGCCATTGAATTGGTTCAGACTCATAGCAACCTTAAGCACAAAAGAGCAAAACACTGTCTGATCTTACACCATACTCACAACTGTTGTTTCGCTTGAGCCCATTGCTGCTGCTACTGTAACAATCCATCGTGTTGTAGGTCTTTCTCTTTTCACTGACCATCTACTTTACCAAGCATGATGTCCCTTGCCAGGACTGGTCCTTCCTGGTAACATATCTGAAGTATGATAGACAAAGTCTCACTAAGGAGCATTCTGGTTGTACTTATTCCAACACAGATTTGTTTGTTCTTCTGGCAGTCCATGGTACTTTTAATATTCTTCTACAACACCATAACTCAAATTCAGCAATTCTTCTACGGTCTTTATTCACTGCCCAACTTTCATATGCATCTGAGTCTATTGAAAATACCATGGCTTGGGTCTGGCAAACCTTAGCCCTCAAACTGATATCTTTGCTCTTGAACACTTTAAAGAGGTCCTGTGCAGCAGATTTTCCTAGTGCAATACATCGTTTGATTTCTTGACTGTTGCATCCATGAGTGTTGGTAGTGAATCCAAGCCAAATGAAGTCTTTGACAACTTCCATCTTTTCTCCATTTATCATGATGTTATTTATTGGGCCAATGGTGAAGATTTTTGTTTTCTTTACATTGAGGTGCAATCCATTCTGAAGGCTGTGTTCTTTGATCTTCATTGGTATTTTAAGTCTTCTTCACCTTCAACAAGCAAGTTTATATCATCTGCATATTGCAGGTTGTTGATGAGTCTTCCTCTAATCCTGATGCCACATTCTTCTTCATAGAATCCAGTTTCTCAGATTATCTGCTCAGCATACAGATTGAATAAGTATGGAGAAAGAATACAACCATGATGCGCAACTTTCCTCACTGTAAAGCTTTCAGTATCCCCTTGTTCTGTTTGAACAACTGCCTCTTAGTCTATATACAGATACTTCATGAGCTCTGGTAGCATAGTGGTTATGATTGGGCTGCTAACCTCAGAGTCAGCAGTTCAAAACTACCAGCTGTTCTGCAGGAGAAAGATGAGACTTTCTGCTCCTGTAAAGATTTACAGCCTCTGAAACCCTGTACAGGGTCACTATGAGTCGGAACCGACTCCACAGCACATAACAACAACAACAACGTGAGCACAATTAAGTGTTCTGGAATATCCATTCTTTGCAATATCAAGAATATAATACAGGAAGAAAGCAAAAGGTCATTAAAAAGACAGGTGAGCATGAGAAGACCAAAATGGATGTCAGAAGAGACTCCAAAACTTACTCTCTAGAGTAAAGATGCTCAAGTGAATGGAAGAAATGAGGAGGGAATGTCATTCACGCAGTCGAAAGCCTTTGGATAATTGATAAAGCTTAGATAAACATCTTCCTGGTATTCTCTGCTTTCAGCAATGATATCCCTTGTTCCACATCCTTATCTGAAACAAGCTTGAACCTCTGGCAATTCCCTGTTGATGTACTATTGCAGCTGTCTTTAAATTATCTTCAGCAAAATTTTACTTGCTGTGATATGAATGATATTGCTCAATGATTTTCATATTCTGTTGGAATGGACACAAATATGAAGCTCTTACAATCAGTTGGCCATGTAGCTGTCTTTCAAATTTCTTGGCATAGATAAATGAGTGCCTCCAGTGCTGGATTAGTTTGTTGAAAGATTTCAATTTGTATTCCATTAATTCCCAGAGCCTTGTTCTTTGCCAATGCCTTCAATGCACCTTGAACTTCTTCTTTTAGCATCAATGGCTCTTGATCATATGCTACCTCTTGAAATGGTTGAACATCGACCATTTCTTTTTGGTACAGTGACTTTGAGTATTCCTTCCATCTTCTTTTGATGCTTTCTGCATCATTCATATTTTGCCCATAGTATCCTTCAATATTTCAAATCGAGGCTTGAGTTTTTCCTCAGTTCTTTCAGCTTGAAAAATGCTGAGCATGTTCTTCTCTTTTGGTTTTCTAACTCCAGCTATTTGCACATTTCATTATATTACTTGATTTTGTCTTCTCAAGCTGCCCTTTAAATTTTTCTGTTCAGCTCTTTTACTTTCTCATTTCCTCCATTTGTTTTAGCATCTCTGCACTGGAAAGCAAGTTTCAGAATCTCTTCTGGCACCCATTTTGGTCTTTTTATTTTTCATCTCCTGTCTTCTTAATGACCTTTTGATTTCTTCCTATATGATGTTCTTGATGTCATGCCATGGCTCTTCTGGTCTTGGGTCATTAGTGTCTAATGCATCAGATCTGCTCTTGAGATGATTTCTAAATTCAGGGGAGATATAAAAGAGATTTAATAGGCAAACAGAGCTCAAAGGAACCTACTACGATCAAGAAAGAAGAACCAAGAGTGGAGTGTGCCCTTTGGTCTTAGGGTTCCCACACTGTGAAGCTCCTAGGTCCAGAGGAAGATTGATACCAAGATGCATAGAGATCTCCAAGGAGTGTTCGGCCTACAGGTGCTGAAAGGACACTAGGACCTGGCAAACAGAGAAAGCCTTCTCAGAGACAGCACTCTGAGTTTGGAATTCTAGCTTCCTACACTGTGAGAATCCATTTCTGTTTGTTAAAGGCATCCACTTGTGGTATTTCTGTTCCGGCAGCACTAGAGACCTAAGGCATTGGGTGTCAGTCTCTGAGTGGTGAAGACTGAGCAGCCCCGAGACTGAGCAGCCAGGATGGACATGCCTGGGTTTCTGCTCAGTGGAGAAAGTGCGAACTCACCAAGGGGATTAGTCCGGGGCCATCTTGTCTGAATGTTTTCAAATCCCAGGAGGCATTGTGGTTAGTATGGTTCTCAGTATAGTTCCGTATCTCTTAGTGTCTCCTTGGTTCCGTGTCCCCCTTTCTAGCTGGGGGCTCATCACTCTGGCTTTCTTTGCCCAGATTATGCCACACTTCAAAATGATGGGTTGTTTTTTTGTCTAATCTGAAGCCAAAGTGAGCATTTCTCAGGTTAAACTAGCCCCTTTCCCTTTTTAAAGGATTGGAAATAACTCTAATTCATACTTGGGTGTGAGTGGCTGATAATCTGCATTTGTACATCCTTTTTAAAGAGAAGTTGTTCTGTCTCCAGATATCTCTCCCTAATAGAACTCTGGCTACCTATGACTCAGGGCTTTGTGGGGGCAGGATCATGGGGGCAGATGGAGAGCCTTATTTCCTCTTTCTGGCCTCTGAACAGAGTTCATTTGTGCAGGGACAGCTCCTGGAAAATGAAGGCACACTACCTATCCTATCAGCCTTTTGAGACCCTCTCTCAGTGACAAACCATTTTAATAAGGCTGTGATTTCATTACAGAATTTTGTAATTAAATATCCTGAAAATAAATGAGATTGCAGTTCCCTATCTCCCAATTTACCATAGATTTAATGCCCCAAGTTATACCGTGTTTAATCAACAATGTAACCCCATTGTAACTCCATGTAGCCTCCTGGTCTTAGCAATAGGAAATGCTCAGAATTTATCATGAAGAGTGCTCACTGTTCTTGAGATGGTATTCTGTTTACCAAGATGAAAAATAAGTAGTGGCTTCTCAGTCACAAATGAAAGTTATCCCTTATCCCTGCCCCCATTCCAATCTCTTGGGTCTATCTCACCCTTAGAGGTAAATCCATCCATCAACTCTCCAAAGAGAGTAAAACAACTCAGAATTGGCTTCTGAGTTTAAGGCGCGAGTGTGCGCCCCCTGCTGTATAAGGGCAGGAACTACATCTCTGTACTGCAAACTTAAAAGTCTGGACGCCCTTCAACCACCGGTGTGAGCACCTACTATGTGTTAGGTGCTATACTAAGGGATGTAAATACGAGCATGGCAAGGCCCCTGTTCTCAAAGAGATTAAAGATTGGCAGGAAAGACCAAATGCACAAATGTGGTGTTGGTTATGTGCTGTGGAGTCGGCTATGACTCAGTGACCCTGTATAGGGTTTCTGAGGCTATAAATCTTTACAAGAGACTCATCTTTCTCCTGCGGAACAGCTGGTAATTTCAAACTGCCTTTAAGGCTAGCAGTTAATGCTGCCTTTAAGGCTAGCAGCCCAAATTCTAACCACCACTCTACCAGAGCTCCTTACATATATGTATTATAAATAATGCCTTTAGACTCAAACAACGTGTTATTAACTTCTGTGAACTTGGGTGTGGAGCCATAGAGATAGAGAAATCGCTTCCATCCATACAGACTCCATGGTGCTGACAGCATTTGGCCTGGATCCTGAAACAGCAGTCGGATTTCAACAAGGGACAAGGAAGAGAATAACGGAAGTAAAGAGTTCTAGAATATTCATGGTGAAAGTGACACAAAGAACCATATATTCCAATCTCCTCCTTTTGTCCATGGGAAAAGGAGCTTAGAGAAGCCAGGTGCCCTAGGTATAAGTGATGGAGCAGAGATTGGAACATTTCTTCTGACTCCAACTCCAGGCTCCCAAGAATTCCTAACTGAGGGAGGAACAGAAGAAAGCAGGTGGTGAAGGCACCCAGGATGTGTCAGGAAAATGGAGAGAGGCCTCTAAGAAGTCCCCGCAAGAAATTCAATCCCATTTACTGAAGAAGTGAAATGGTCTGATTAAGTTAATTTAATTTAATCTCCTAATTAAATGGAAGTTCAGCAGAAAGACTGTTTTTTTAGGAATGTTGATTTAAAAACAAACAAAAAAACGTTCTAAACTGTATGGTTCCATTTCCCTGTTTTAGCAAGCAAAGTGAAAGTAATCATTCCACCAGTGATAATTCTGGATCTTGCTGGACCTCACAATATTTTAGAAGTAGAGGGCAGACAAGTTTTTAGAGATGGATCCTGGAAGGGGATCTTTAAGTCTTTCACAGAAATGTATTTGCCTGCTACTTGTCCTATTGATCATCAACGACAGTATTTAGATTTATCAGTGTAAAATAGTTGAATACAGAAAGAGGAATCTGATTGAAGGTCCCAGCTCACGTTGTTCTGGTTAATGGAGACGTTGCTGGGTTACTTCAGGAGACCCCTGCTGAGCCTCCTGTGAAGCTCTGCCTACAGCCTGGCCCAGCTCTACAGAATTCCTGGACTTACTTTGGAGCGAAACAGGCAGTTCAGGCTGTTTGTAATGACTGGCAGCTCAGGCACAAGTTCTCCCCACCAAGACCCACCCAGAAAAGTGACGAACAGTTCTTGTTAGGTGCCATCAAGTTGGTACCGACTCTTAGCAACACTGTACAACAGAGCGAAACACTGCCCGGTCCTCGGCTAACCTCACAACCATTGCTAAGCCTGAGGCACTCTGCTGCTGCCACTGTGCCAACCCATCTCATTGGGGGTCTTCCTCTTTTTCTTTGACCCTCTACTTTATCTAAACATGATACCCTTCTCCAATGACTGGTCTCTCCTGACAACATGTCCAAAGTATGAGAGACAGAGTCTGGCCATCCTGTCTTCCAAGAAGCATTCTGGTTGTACTTCTTCCAACACAGACTGATTTGTTCTTTTGGCAGTC
>NW_006408521.1:24125465-24127871 GCF_000296735.1 Chrysochloris asiatica
CTGGCTACACTTCTTCCAAAACGGATCAATTGGTTCTTTTGGCAGCCCATGGCACTTTCAACATTCTCCTCCAACATCGTAATTCAACGACATCAATTCTGCTACAGTCTTCCTTAATCACTGTCCAACTTTCACATGCACATGAGGCAATTGAAAATACCATGACTTGAATCAGGCACACCTTAGTCCTCAAACTGATATCTTTGCTCTTGTACACTTTAAACAGGTCTTGGCGGCAGATTTGCCTAATGCAGTATGTCGTTTGATTTCCTGACTGTTGCTCCCATGAGTTTGTCATACTGTGGTGACTTGTATATTGCTGTGATTCTGAAAGCTATGCCACTGGTATTTTAAATACCAGCAGGGTCACCCATAGTGCACAGGTTTCAGCTGAGCTTCCAGACTAAGACAGACTAGGAAGAAGGAGAGACAGATTGAAAACCTATGAATAGAAGTGGAACACTGTCAGCACCAGAACATTGACTACTGAAACATGATGACGAGCACCAGAATATTGCCAGATATAGAGCTGAAAGTTGAGTCTCTCAGATTGGAAAGCACTCAAAATATGACTGGGAGAGAGCTGCCACCTCAAAGTAGAGTTCATGCTGATGACCCAAATGGAGTAAGTCATCAAATGAAGTTTTCAAGACTTACATTTGCTGATGGGGCACAACTCAAAATGAGGAGAAATAACTGTAAACATCCATTAATAATCAGAACATTGAATATATGAAATATGAATCTTGGAAAATTGGCAATTGTCAAAAATGAAACGGAAAGCATAAATATCGATATCTTAGTGAGTCCGAATGGGCTGGTTTTGGCCATTTTGAATCCGACAATCACATGGTTTACTATCCTGGGGATGACAAATTAAAAAGGAATGGTGTTGCATTCAACATCAGAAAAAAAAAAACATTTCAACATCTACTTTGAAATACAACTCTATCTATAGTAAAAGACCGGGAGACCTGGTGTGGCACTATAGGATAAGCGCTGAGCCCCAAGGTCATTTGAATTGCAAGTTTGGCAGTTCAATCACCAGATGCTCCTTGGAAATGCTATACAGAGTTACGATGAGTCAGAACAGACTCGATGGCACTTAACAACAACAAGGGAGAACAGTTAATACCATTATTAGTCAAACTTACGCACCAACAACTAAAGCCAGTGATGATGAAATAGAAAAATTCTACCAAATTCCTCAGTATGAAATTGATAAAACATGTAATCAAAATGTATTGATAATTACTGGTGATTGAAATGCAATGACTGTAAATAAACAAGAAAGATCAGTAGTCAGAAAATATGGCCTTGGTGATAGAAACCAGGCTGGAGATTACATGATAGAATTTTGCAAGACTAATTGTTTCTTCATTGCAAATAACCTTTTTTAACAACATAAAAGACAACTATTCACCTGGACCTCACCAGATGGTGGAAAATTGACTACGTCTTTGGAAAGAGACGGTGGAAAGATTCCATATCATCAGCCAAAACAAGGCCAGGGACAGTCTGTGGAACAGACCATCAATTGCACATATGCAAATTCAGGCTGCAGCTGAAGAAAACAAGTCCATCAGAGCCAAAATATGACCTTGAATGTATCTCACCTGAATTTAGAGATCATCCCAAGAACAGATTTGATGCATTAGACACTAATGACCAAAAGCCAGAAGAGTTGTGGGATGACATCAAGAACATCATACAGGAAGAAAGCAAACGGTCATTAAGAAGACAAGAAAGAAGGAAAAGACCAAAATAGATGTCAGAAGATACTCTGAAACTTGCTCTCCAATATAGAAATGTGAAAACGAATGGAAAAAATGAGGAGGTACAAGAGCTAAACTGAAAATTTCACAGGGCAGCTCAAGAATACAAAGTCAAGTATTATAATGAAACTCGGAGTTAGAAAACCATAAGGAAAGAGCACACTCAGTATTTCTCAAGCTAAAAGAATTGAAGAAAAAATTCAAGCCTCGACTTGAAATATTGAAGGATACTATGAGCAAAATATTGAATGATGCAGAAAGCATCAAATGAAGATGGAAGGAATACACAGTCATTGTATCAGACAGAAATGGTCGATGTTCAACCATATCAAGAGGTAGCATAGGATCAAAAGCCATTGATTGGTACCGAAGGAAGAAGTCCAAGCTGCACTGAAGGTAATTAGCAAAGAACAAGGCTTCGGGAATTGATGGAATACAAATTGAAATCTTTTAACAAACTGATGCAGCACTGGAAGCACTCAGTCATCGGTGCCAAGAAATTTAGAAGACAGCTATTTGACCAACTGATCGGAAGAGATCCATAGTTGCACCCATTTCAAAGAAATGTGATCTAATTGAGTCATCAGATAATTATCATTAATATACACAAGTAAACTTTTGGCCAAAAGTT
>NW_006408521.1:24128521-24129798 GCF_000296735.1 Chrysochloris asiatica
CAAATGACTTATTGCACTAGGCAAATCTGAAGGCATCTTTAAAATATTGAAGAGCAAAGATATCAGTTTGAGGATTAATGTGACCCTGACCTAAGCCATGGTATTTTCAGTAGCCTCATGTGCATGTGGAGGTGGGACAATAAATTAAGAAGACTGTAGAAGAATTGATGCATTTGAGTTATGGTGTTGGAGAAGAATATTAAAAGTACCATGGACTGCCAAAAGAACAAACCAGTCTGTGTTGGAAGAAGTACAGCCAGAGTGCTCCTTGGAAGCCAGAATGGCCAGACTTTGTTTCTCATCCTTTGCACATAGTGTATAGAGAAAGAAGGACCTAATGCTTGGTAAAGTGGAGGGAGAAAAAGAGGAAGACCTCCAACAAGATTGATTGACACAGTGGCAGCAGCAGTGGGCTCAAGTGTAGCAACAATTATAAGGTTGGTGCAAGACCAGGCAGTGTTTTGTCCTGTTGTGCATAAGGTTGCTATGAGTTGGTACCAACTCAGTGGCACCTAACAACAACAAGCTTCTATAACCATTGATTGTGGATCCAAGCAAAATGAAATCTTTGACAACTACAGTATTTTCTCCATTTATCATGATGTTATTTATTGGTCCAATTGTAAGGACTTTTTTTTCTTTATGTTGAGGTGCAACCCATATTGATCTTTATCAGTAAGGTCGTGGGGCTTGTTGTTGTTGTTAAGTGCTGTTGAGTCTATTCCAACCCATAGCAACCCTGTGTAGGGTTTCCAGGTAGGGCTTAGGCAGTACTTTTTCTTAGCACCCATCTCAATGGCCTGACTTAGAGTTTTGAAGTCCTGGAACCTTAAACCCAGAAAGTTATACTGTCTTGGGCAACTAAACCAGTTGCTGTCCAGTCAATCCCAATGATCCTGTGTGTGTAGGAGTAGAACTGTGCTCCACAGGAATTGCAATGGGTGATTTTTCAAAAGTAGTAAACCGGGCTTTTCTTCCAAGGCACCCCTGAATTGACTCAAACTTCCAACCTTTTGGTTAGCGACCAAGCACGTTAGTTATTTGGACTACTTTAGGACTTCTTGGGCAATTAAGTAACCTCTATTCCCAATCTGTAAAATGGGTACCCTGATAACACAGCATAGACTTGTGATGATTAAATAAGTTAGTTTTTGTAAAGTGCTGAAGACAGAGCCTGTTGTTGTTGTTGTCAGGTACCATCGAGTCGGAACCAACTCATAGCGACCCCATGAACAGCAGAACAAAACAATGTCCGAACCTGGGCCAACCTTACTACC
>NW_006408521.1:24132018-24136793 GCF_000296735.1 Chrysochloris asiatica
CTACCAGAGCTCCTTAATTTCTATATAGTTGTGTGATAATTAAGGATATGACATTCATATACCTCTAGGCTTCAGTTTTTCTCTGCTGGGTCCTTAAAAATGAAGACCACTACATTTCTTTCCCCCTAATTATTACACTTAAGTAAATGAACTTTATTGAAACAACCCATCAACAGATGAATGGATAAACAAATGTGGTATAGGCATATATACTTCCTGTTAGCCAGAAATAGAACTGAACTTCTAATACATGCTAAACATAGTTGAACCTAGAAAACATTGTGCTAAGTGAAATAAATCAGATACAAAAAGACAAATATGTAATGATCCCACTTACACAAAATATTTAGAATAGGTAAATGCGTACAGATAGAAAGTAGCTTAGTGGTTACCAGGGGGAGGGGACTAAGGAGAGTTATTGCTTTGAAGGACTTCTGGTGTGGCGCTGTAGGATTGTTTTTAATAGGTACAGAGTTTCTGTTTGAAGTGATGAAAAGGTGTTAGAAATACGTTTAAAAACATAAACTCTATGGGGGACTTCTGGCAAGATGGTGGACGAGGCTGGCACACCACATGGACCCTCTACAACAAAGATATGAGAGACATAAACGAAAGTCCTGGAACCTTGAATTTCAGAGGGAAGGATAAAGAAGTAGACTGAGTGTCTGCTGGGAGGAGAAGCTGAGTAGGAATGGTGAGAGAGGGAGATGTGAACTGCTGGTCAGATACAATACGACCATCTTCAGGTTTACTGAGCAGCTTTGGCAACAGACAATGGCCTGGCAGAGCAGATTCACACAGGCGACAGCAAAGGTACAATTTCTTCTTTTTCCTCATGCTCCCTTAGTGACCAGATGTGTGACCTCATCCACTCCCAGCTCAGACCCTGTTCTTGGGGAGTTTGGAGCCTTGTGGTTGGGGGCCACACATGTGAAGCAGGGCCTAGCTGGGCCACTTTGGTGTCTGAATTCAGGCAGGCTCTGCTCCAAACCTATAGAATCTGCAGAGCCACCAGACCAACATTACTCTAGCAGAAACCCTCCTAACCAGCCAACCTGCCCTCAGCTGCCCTCTGATCCTAACAGATACTAAAACCAACTCCACCAAGGGCCTCAATGACCTACTTCTGGACTGAGTGCCCTGAACCTAGATAACATCTAGGCCAATAGGAACATACCCATCCAAGGCCAGGAACTCTGCCGTCACATCCCTTCTGCACCCATTTCATGAGCTCCTTGGTTGTCAGGAGCCTCCAGAGTTTTCTCTCCAGGTCCTACAACTGCACTGAATGGGGGGGAGGAGGGAGAGGATTTTTCCCTTTCACTGTTTTTTTAAATAGTCTTAAAACTTTTCTGTAAGTTTAATATCATACCAAAATAAGAATTTACAAAAAATAAAACAAGCGTAACAGGCAATAGAAAGACTCTGAGCACTGTGCCTTCTCAGAGTCTGCGCAGAGCCCAGGCCCTTTGAGGCTGGAAGGGCATCAGAAGCTTAGGGTGTCGGACACCTGCTTGATGCAGAGTGAGGAAGCCAGGACTCCCTAGGGTCTCAGTGCTGTTGGTAGGAGAGGGCTCCCTCAAGCTGGCTGAATCCACATTGGCCTTTGGAGTAAAACAGGCCAGGTTTGGGTTTGGCAGGCGAAGTTGCTGGCTCAAGTTGGTGGGCCAGATGTGTTTGCAAAAATGTTTTGTATCCATAAAGCTCTGTATGTGTGTAAGGGCTTATGCTTGTATCATCCCCATCCTTTGGGAATGAGGCAGCTTCAAAGAGAATAGCATATAAAGATAACACAGAGGTAATATATTCATTTATATTATAGCACTGTAAAAGCTGTCGCTACTATTGAGTTGTTAGGTGCGGTCGACTCAGATCCTACTGAGAGTGATCCTGCCCTGCGCCATCGTCACAGTTACTGCTGTGTGAACTCATTGTTGCAAACTCTGTGTCAGTCCATCTCATTGAGGGTCTTCCTCCTTTTTGACGACCCTCCACTTTACCAAGCATGAGCTCCTTCTCCCTGGAGTGGTCCCTCCTGACAACATGCCCAAAGTAAGTTTGATAAAGCCTCATCATCCTTGTTTCTAAGGAACCTTCTGGCTGTATTGCTTCCAAGACAGATTGTTTTATTCTTCTGGCAGTCTGTGGTGTACTCAGTATTCTTCACCAACACCACAATTCAAGGTGGCACTTGAATTAAGCTAACTGAAAGGTCAGCTGTTTGAACCCACCAGTTGCTCCACAAGAGAAAGATGTGGTAATCTGCTTCTGTAAAGATTAAATACCCCCCCAAAAACCCCATTGCTTCATCAATTTTGACGCACAGTGACCCCATAGGACATAGTAGAACTGCACCATTTCCAAGGCTATAAATCTCCACAGAACAGACTGCTCATCTTTCTCCCACAGAGCAGCTGGTGGATTGGAGTTACCGGCCTTTTGGTTAGCAGCCCAGTGCTTTAACCATCGTGCCACCCGCTTTCCAAAAGATTTACAGCCTTGGAAACCTTGTGCGGAAGTTCTTCTCTGTCCTGTACAATTGCTGTGAATTGGAAACAACTTCATGGCTACTAATGAAGGTGGCTTTTTTGCCCAGGGCTCTTCTGGTTTTAGCTCTGAAAGTCTTGCATCCCAGAAAACCCCTCAGTTCTGAACAAACTGGTATGTTGCTCACCCTAGAGCCTACTACTGTACTAGTCTACCGATGGCCATGACCTTGGTAACTGTAGAACCAGACCCTCTGTTCTCCCCAGGCCTTGCTCCCTTCCACCACTCCCCCCACTCCTTTGGTCCCTGGCACCTTGCTGCTCCCTAGGAATGCTCTGTGTCTTTGAACATCCTTTCCCTAGGCTGCTTGCCTGGGCCAAGGGAAAGCCAAGTAACCAAGTTTCACAAAGCCAGATCTGTGGGTCCCGAGAAGGAATTCTTTCTTACCCGCAGGCTATTTCCCATAGTTCTCCCACCCTCCCCTCTGGATTCACCAGGACAACAGCCATCTCAGCCCCCGAGTGGCTGTCTGTTGTGGGACGCTCATGAAAGTTCATGAGACTCAGGCTGTTGGCTAGCCGTCCTGGAAGTTGTTGTCACCTCACGTCGTGCCCCAGAGCCTTGTACCGGACTCTTCCTGTCGCCGGGGCATCATTAGAAATGTTAATTATTAATTATCACTAAAAGCCTTTTTGTTGATGCATTGCCATTCTCGATTATTCTCACTACCCCGGTCTCTCTGGAACAGGATCCTGCTTCCTGGGTCTCCTGCAGGCTGGGTAGCTGGAGTGTCCAGGGCAAGGGGACAGCCAGGGAGAGACTCTTGGACACGTCCTTTTGTTGGGTCATTCCTTCTTTCAAAGAATTGACTACTAAGGGACATAGAAGTTGGATAGATCCAGGGCAGGTTCTATCATGGGTTGGGTGAACTTAAATAACTCCCATCTCTCCATTCTCTCAGTACCTTCAGCTCAGAGGCTAAGACCCAGTTTTGTTGGCAAACAGAGGGAGCCACCTAAACCTAAGTCATTTCAAGGGGCTTCTTCCCCAACAACTTCTCTTGGTAAGTTCCCACAAACTCTATCCTTCAGGAGACAGCTTGATGAAAGAGCACCTTATCTGCTCTGAGACTAACGTCGCCTTTTTCCATCTTTGGCCACACAGGTCAGTGAACAGAGCAGGGTTTTGGAGCCAGGAGATGTGGGTCAGGGAATCTACCATTTACATACTGTGTGGTCTTGAACAAGTTAGATGACCTCTCTGAGCCTCATCAGTAAAATGTGGTAATACTTCCATCTGGTGGTGTTGGAGGGTAAGCACTGGACTGCTAACCACATGGCCAGGAGTTCAAACACGCCAACTGTTCCATGGGAAAAAGATGAGGTTTTCTTCTCCTGTAAAGATTTATAATCTCAGAAACCCTATACAGGGTCATTATGAGTTGGAAGAGACTGGATGGCAGCTAACAAACAACTACTGTGTAATTGGGGGATTTAATGAGATCAAGAACTCTCTGAGTCTGAGTCTGACATTTTGTAGGGGCTTAATCAGCATTCATGTCTTTTCTATAAAAAGTGGTGATGACTTGGAGCCTTCCCATTTGACAGAGTTAGTGGTGTTACGTGTCGTTGAGTTGGTTCCAACTCATAGTGACCTTGTGCACAACAAAATGGAACACTGCCCAGTCCTGTCCCCTCCTCATAATAGTTGGTATGTTTAAGCCCATTGCTGCAGCCACTATGTCAATACATCCCATGAGGGTCTTCCTCTTTCACTGACCCTCCATTTTACCAACATGTTGTCCTTCTTCAGGGACTAGACCCTCCAAAGTATTTGAGACAAAGTCTCTCCATCCTCAATATATTCTTCCAAGGAGCATTTTGACTGTAGTTCTTCCAAGACAGATTGGTTTGTTCTTCTGGCAGTCCATAGTATGTGCAATATTCTTCACCAAACTTTATTTCAAAAGCATCAGTTCTTCTTCTTCAATGCTTTCTGCATTTAGCCAGTATTTTCTGACATTAGCAATGATACTCCTTGTCCATGTCCTCTTCTAAACTTGGATTGAAATTTCTGGCAGCTCCCTGTTGATATACTGCTGCAACTGTTTTTAAATGATTGTCAGCAAAATTTTACTTGCATATGATATTAATTATATTATTTGATAATTTCTGCGTTCTGTTGGATCAATGAAAAAATATGGGCAGTGATAATTATTACTTCATATGTTTGATGCAAGGCTTACGTTGTTGGTAGGTTCCATCGAGTCGGTACCGACTCATCACAAC
>NW_006408521.1:24139318-24169753 GCF_000296735.1 Chrysochloris asiatica
GGTTGGTGTGTAAATTTGAATAATAGTGGTATTAACTGGGCTTCCCTGTAGACGCATGGATATTATCCTATCACACACAGTGTTGTACCTCATGACTAATCTGGATAGGTTCTTTTTGACGATGAATGCAACACCATTCCTCTTCAATTTGTCATTCTCGGCATAATAAACCATGTGGTTGTCAGATTCAAAATGGCCAATTATCAGCTCACTAATGCCTAAGATATCAATGTTTATGCGTTCCATTTCATTTTTGACAATTTTCCTAGATTCATACCTCATACATTCCATGTTCTAATTATTAATGGATGCTTACAGCTGTTTCTCTTCATTTTGAGTTGTGCCCCATCAGCAAATGAAGGTCCCAAGGGCTTTACTCCATTCCCATCATCACGGTCAACTCTACTTTGACGACGCAGCCCTTCCCCAGTCGCATTTTGAGTGCCTTCCAACTTGAGGGGCTCATTTTCCAGCACTATATCTGAGAGTGTTTCTTTGCTATTCATAAGGTTTTCATTGACTAAATATTTGGAAGTAGCTTGTCTCTCCTTCTTCCTAGTCTGTCTTTGTCTGGAAGCTCAGGTGAAACCTGTCCACCATAGGTGACCCTGCTGGTATTTAAAATACACGTGGCATAGCTTCCAGAATCACAGCAACTCACAAGCCACCACAGTACGACAAACTGACAGAGGAGTGGTGGTAAGGCTTACAGGAGACAATTTATATAAAGGATCTAAAATAGTACTTGTTATGGTTTTATGTGTTGGAATTTCTCCCATATACCTGTGCTTATAATTCCATATTGCAATGGGTTGGTTGTCTTTTGTTTCAATAGGGTTAGCAGTGCCATTGATGGCGTGTCTTAAATCAGTCTCTTTTGAGACATAAGGGAGATTAAAGCAACCGAAGGAAACAGAGATGGGGAAAGAGATACCACAAGGAGACCGTCCAGAGCAGGATCTTTCTCCAGAGATGGCACCCTGAATTTGAACTCCAGCCTCCTAAAAGGTGAGAAGATAAACTTCTGTTTGTTAAAGTCACCCACTTGTGGTAGTTATGTTATAGCAGCACTCAGTAACTAAAACAGCACTAAAGTCACCACCAGCTTCTAATTGCTGGTTCTTGGGGGTTTGCCAGTATAAAAAAGAAAGCCAAACCAAGCCTGCTGCCGGTGAGTCCATTCTGACTTCCGAAGGCCCCGTGTGTCACAGAATAGAAGTGCACAGCACGGTTTCCTTAGATGCAGTCTTTACAGCAACAGATCACCACGCTTTTCTTCCATGGAACCTCTAGGTGGATTTGAACCCACAACCTTTAGGTTATCAGCTGAGTGCAAACCATTTGCCTCATCTAGGGACCTCTTAGAATCCTGGTGTGGTGCTGTAGGATAAGCACTGGACTTCTAACCACAGGGTTGACACTTCAGTTTTTCCTCAGAAACCCTCTACAGGGTCACTGTGAGTTGGAACCAACTTGACTGCACTTAGTAACAACAACAACAAGGACCTTTTAGGAGCCCTGGTGTGGCACTACAGGATAATGTCCTGGACTACAAGGTCAGTGGTTTAAACCCACAAGCCACTCCTCGGAAACCTTACACAGGGTCACTATGAGTTGGAACTGACTGAATGACATTTAACAACATGACAATAGAATCAGAACAACTTGATGGCACTTAACAACAACACAACAGGGACATTCTAGGAGTCTTGGTGTGGTGCTGTAGGATAAGCACTGGACTACTAACTGCAAGGTTGGTTTTTCAAATCCACCAACAGCTCCTCA
Organism: Chrysochloris asiatica; assembly: GCF_000296735.1. Classification (NCBI taxonomy): domain Eukaryota; kingdom Metazoa; phylum Chordata; class Mammalia; order Afrosoricida; family Chrysochloridae; genus Chrysochloris; species Chrysochloris asiatica. The sequence continues at coordinate 24,141,104 of NW_006408521.1, forward strand.
GAACTCTTCACAGTGTTGCTATGAATTGGAACCCAGTTGATGGCACTTAACAACAACAACAACCATTAATATCAACAGCCACTAATTAAGTCCTTTAAGAGAAATGATAGTCCAAGCTTTCTAGGCAGTCCAAGAAAAGCCTAACAGAGACCAAGTGTTTGATCTCCTGTCTTTACCCAGTTTCTGCCACCTAAACTGAGGAGCATTAGAACCAAAGGAAGTTTACCCAGACAAATTTCCACTTCTCAGCTGTGCCCCAGGGTGGAGTAAAGGCTCACATCTGGTCCACTGATATTTTAACCAGCTCCCACCAGGGGTGAGAGAGGGAGTCAGGTGTGACCTGGTCCCCACTGTCTTCAGGGTCACCTGCTCTACCTGCTCGGTGAGTCTCATGTGAGCACCTCCATGTTGGAGAGCTCAGTGCTCCATGGGGCAGCGGCTCACTGTTGGGTAGTTCTTCTTTTTATTGAGCCTTTACAGGGAGCTGAAATTCCATAAGTCACTCTTGATTCTATTTTCTGGAACTGTGCTATCCCAAGTTCCAGAAAACCCGACAGGAAGCTCAGTACCACCTGAAGCCTTCTGAATCAAAATCTCCAGGAGTAGAGTCCAAGAATTTGCATCTCTCTCTCTCTCTCTCTCTTTCACTCTTGCTTTCACACACACACCACAATTGTGAGAACTGGGCCCATAGGAACAAGGGACACTCAGTTTTGATGTCATGGAGCCCAAATTGTGCCATGATCAGGGGTGACACAATTTATTCTAAAAATAAAGTGGCTAAATTTGAAAATCGTTTACTTCTTAATAAATGAGTAAAAATAAAATCTCACAGATTCAAGGTGTAACTTCAACCCAAAAGCAAACCGACCATCACTGAGTTGATTGTGACTTAAAGTGTCCCTCTAGGATAGGGAAGAACTGCTCCATGTGGCTTCTGAGGCTGGAAGTCTTTACGGGAGCAGATGGCCTCATCTGTCTCCTGAAGAGCAGCTGGCGGGCTTGAACTACCGACCTTGCAGTTAATAGCCCAGTGCTTATTCCACAGCACCACCAGGCCACCTAACATGTAAATAACATCCTGAAATCGTGTCCCTTTTACTCACTTGCCTTCAAGGAGACTCTGTTGATGAAAAGAGAAGGTGGTGGCGTTACTGCCCTACTGTAGGCACTGTACACGCACACACACACACACACACACACATCTTGCCTTATCTCTGCCCAGGGAGGCAATAACCAAAGGGCAGTAACGGTGGCTCGTCAGTTGTACCAGTATTAAGTGCTGTCTGATGACTCGTGATGTGCTAAGCAATTTACATGTAGTATCTCACTTAGTTTTCACACTAATTCTTGGAGGTTGGAACCATTATTAGTTCCATTTTACAAATGAAGAAACTGGGACATAGAGGTTAGGTAACCTGCTCCAGGTCACCAAGCTAGCTAAAAATTAGAACAAGGTGGTGAATAGGTAGGTCTCAATTATGGAGGATCTTCATTGTTCCATGAGTACCACCAGAGCTTGGGAGATACGGGTGGTCCTTGGTCAGGGACCCAGGGACTCAGAAATCCTGCCACTTTCCCCTGAGATAGAGAACACAGAGAAGGAAGGTGTAATAGTTTGGCTTCTGTGTCAACTTGGCCCGGAGAGGATTCCCAGTTGTTTGGCAGCTGATAGTTTATGCTATGATGACTGGTTAGGAGCAGCCAATCAGTTGAAAGGATGTTTCCTTGGGGGTGTGGCTTGCTCACAATATATAATAGACTTTCAGGAAAGGCTCTTTCTGTTCCTCTGGGGACCTGGGACTCTACAACTGTAAGCCATTTCCTTGATGATAAAGCTCTCTTTGTATATATACAAAACCTACTGGTTTTGCTTCTCCTGGAAGCCCAGCCTAAGACAAAAGGTAAAGGAATGCACAATTACTTTCAGGGCTCAGATCCCAACTCCCAGTGCAGAGTCAGGGAGCCAGGCTAGGCCCCTTGGAGAACTCTTTTATCTAAATGAAGACAGTCTAAAACCAAAACTTGACAAAACGCCTGCTCTGCCAACTTCCATGCCAAAGTGTGTACCCAAGTCTTGGCTCTTGACAGTCCAACTCGAGGAAAAGCCATTCTTGCCAGTAAGAAGTAGCTGCGAGTGCAAGATTTGCCCACTGAGACCCTGGCCCTAGAAACATGCCCCATCAGCATCCTCAGACTTGATGGTCTGCAGAACACTTCTCCTCAGGGTGGGGAAGCAGGAAGAGAAGCTGTGGCAACTGGAGGTCAGCCTCATGACTAATTAGACTTTAATAGTTGTGCCAATGACAAGTTATTGTAAATAAGTAAGTATAGGGTGGGGTGTGTCCAAAGCTAGGAATGTGTTGAGCATGTGATCATTATTGTTGTTGCTATGTGCCATGGAGTCAGTTCCGACTCTTAGCGACCCTGTACAGGTACAGGGTTTCCGAGGCTGTAAATCTTTACAGGAGCAGAAAGCCTCATCTTTCTTCTTTGGAATAGCTGGTAATTTCAAACTGCTGACTGTGAGATTAGCAGCCTGATTCGTAACCAAGTAGGCTACCAGAGCTCCTTATGTGATCATTACTTGTCACATTGTTGTTGTCAGGTGCCATCAAGTCGGAACTGACTCATAGTGACCCCATGCACAGTAGAACGAAACAATGTCCGATCCCGGGCCAACCCCACCACTGCTGCCACACTTGACGCCATTAATGATGCCACCTGGCCAATCCATCTCGTTAGGGGTCTTCCTCTTTTTCACTTGTCACATATTCTAGTAGATAAAGATGGTTGAGGATGGGTGGTCTAGTGGAATTCACTCAAGAAGTTGACTCCAATTTGCACATGACAGTCCCTCTCATGTTTGAAGCATCACTCACAGTCTCCTTGAGTTGTCCCTTCTCCTGGACCAAAGTATCTCAACTCCCTCAAGACTTCTTTATAGGCGTGACTTTCAGACCCTGCACCATCTGGTTGCCATTTTCAGGACGCGCTTCAACTTCTCAATGTCCTTCTTACCCTGTAATACCCAGGGTTGAACCTGGTGCTCCAGATAGGACTGATCCATCCATGTAATGATCAGAGACAGTTTACTTCCCTTAATGTAGCCACAATTGTGCTCACTTTACATACCATGTATCAACCACACAACACAGTCAGGCCATGCTGAATTAGTGGCCAACTCACAGAATAACAAATAGTTCATTTCATATGGACTGCTGCCAAACCAGGTCCACCCCATCCGGTACTCGTGTGATTAATTTTAACCTAAATGCAGGATTTCACATTTCGCTCTGTTCCATCTCGTCATGTTGGTTTCAGCCCTGTGTTCCTTCCTGCTGATGTCATTCCTTATTTCCATTCTACCATCTGTAGTCATAACTATCTTCTTAGCTTTGTGTCTGCTGCAGACTTGATGAGAACACCTTGTACCTCGTCTTCTGAGTCACAGGTAACAATGCCAATGAAGACAGGGCCAAGGACAGAGCTCTACCGCGTGCCGCTAGAGACCTCCTTTGGGTTGACACAGAAAAACTAATCAACATTCTTTGGCTGTGGTTGCTCATCCAGCTATGACTCCATTTCCTCTCCTCTGACCCAGTTCTCATTTCACCATCACATCCTCCAGGGCACCAGGTAGAACATTTGTCAAATGCCACCCTGAAATCAAGACGCATAGGGTCCATATCGTTGCCTTGATCTGCTGCGTGTATGAGTGGATGTGTTTCTGACATGCAATGGGAAGATGTTTGCCTGTCTGGGTAGTATAGATGACTGAGAAAACAGGGATTCACTGTGAAAAGTATAGAAAAGCCCATTTTAAATGGAAGGATTTGTACATAGCCCCTATGCCCAGCACCAAGTATTTTCTTCCTCTTCTAGATGTTCAAGGATTCCTGGTGGCACAGTGGTTAAGTACTTGCTGGCTAACCAAAAGGTCAGAGGTTTGGAGCCACATGTCGCTCCATGGACGAAAATTTCAGCAATCTGCTTCCGTGTAGTGGTGCCAGCCGTGGAAACACTATGGGGCTGGTCTTCTCTATCCTGAAGGGTCACTATGAGTCCCAATTGAATTGACAGCACTGGTTTTGTTGTTGTCATTTGGTCCCAGAGTCCGTATTGATCACATATTGTAATTGTTGCTTATGTTTTACCTCCCATCCCAAGAGCCCCTTAAATTCTTTTTTAGATCTCTTATTACTACTAATATCTCTTATTAAAAACGTATACTTTTTATATCTCTTATTGCTATCAAAAAGAAATGGTCGATGTTCAACTGTTTCAAGAGGTAGCATAAGATCAAGAACTAATGGTATTGAAGGAGGAAGTCCAAGCTGCACTGAAGGCATTGGCAAAGAACAAGGCTCCAGGAATTGATGGAATACAAATGGAAATCTTTCAACAAACTGATGCAGCACTGGAGGCACTCACTCATCTATGCCAAGAAATTTGGAAGACCCTGGCACACACCTTTCCTGAATGGTTTAGAATCAGAAAAGGTATGAGCCAGGGTTGTATTTTTTCCCCATACTTATTCAGTATGTTTGCTGAGCAAATAATCTGACAAGTTGTATTATATGAAGCAGAACATGGCATCAGGATTGGAGGAAGACTCATTAACAATCTGTGATATGCAGATGATACAATCTTGCTTGCTGGAAGCGAAGAGGACTTAAAATACTTGCTGATGAAGATCAAAGACTACAGCCTTCAGTGTGACTTGCACCTCAACGTAAAGAACACAACAATTCTCACAACTGGACCAGTAAGTGACATCATGATAAATAAAGAAAAGATTGAAGTTGTCAAAGACTTCATTTTGCTTGGATCTACCATTAACACTCATGGAAGCATCAGTCAAGAAATCAAAGGACTTATTGCATTAGGCAATCCGATGCACAAGACCTCTTTAAAGTGCTCAAGAGAAAAGATATCAGTTTGAGGACTAAGGTGTGCCTGACCCAAGCCATGATGTTTTCAATAGCCTCATATACATATGAAAATTGGACAGTAAATAAGGAAGACCATAGAAGAATTGATGCATTTAAGTTGCAGTGTTGGAGAAGAATATTGAAAGTACCATAGACTGCCAGAAGAACCAACAGGTCTATATTGAAAGAAGTACAGCCAGAACGCTCCTTGGAAGCCAGGATTGGCCAGACTTTGTCTCTCGGACTTTGGACATATTATCAGGAGGTACCAGTCCCTGGAGAAGGACATTATGCTTAGTAAAGTTGAGAGTCAGTGAAAAAGAGGAAGACCTTCAACAAAATGGCAGCAGCTATGGGTTCAAGAGTAACAACAATTATAAGGATAACACCAGACTGGGCAGTTTTCTGTTCTATTGTGCATAGGGTTGCTATGAGTGGCAACTGACTCGATGGTACCTAACAACATTACCACTAATGTTGTTAGTACCTGAAATATGTTGTCATTATTATTATTATCAATATTATTGCTGACAACATTATTATTATTAATGTTGTTAGTACCATTGTTAAAGTGCCATTGAGTCAGTTCTGACTCACAGCTACCCTGTATAGGGTTTCCAAAGAGCAGCTGGTGAAGTTGAACCACCAACCATGTGGTTCAAACTGACCTTGAGATCGAGTGCTTATCCTATGGCACCACACCAGGATTCCTGAAATATACACACCTTAAATCAAGCAGTGTTTTAAATATTGGAAAATACAACATATGAAAATCATCTCACCCAGAGCTTGGTCAATGTAGGAACTCAGAAGCTATTATTTTCCTCTGTGTGCCCACAACATATAGCTCAGGATCTTGCATCTGTAGGTGCTTAATAAATGTGTGAGTAGATGCACTGCCTGACCAGCTACACAGATGTGGACGTCTCCTATATTCTGGGCACTTGGACAGACATAGTGAGAGCAAGGGAAGGATTACAGCAGAAGACCTGGTGCTCAGACTTAGGGTTGAGCTGAATTTAATCAGTGCATGCCTGATTCATGTCAACCAAACCAAGTTTCTAAGATGGATGATAAAACCAGAAGACAACATATCCACCTACTCTGAGAACCATTGTCTCATCTTGAGAGGAGACAGCACAGATTTGGCCCAAGGATGCTGACCAAACAGCCTTGGTTAGGTGTGTCAGGAGCTGGGAGGCTGGGAAACTGGGAGGCCTGAGCACCTAAAGAGGTCTTAAGCAAGAGCACAGGATGAGCCCAAACAGCAGATGAGAGCAAGGAACAGGCTCCAGAGGAAGTGAAGTTCTGTTGGCCATTAGGTCCCAGGAGTAGACCAAGAGGTCAGATGCCATTTAAGTGCTAGAAAAATCAAGGAGCAAAAGCGGGCATGTTCAGAGAGGGCCCAGGACTGTTATTTCAAATGTCCCTGGTATGCATCAACCTTGCTGTTTGGGGTCAGTGGTTCTGCCTGGTTGAAAGCGCAGGATCTGAGCAGGCTGTTCCTACAGTTGCTGTTGTTAAAGTGCCATTGAGTTGGTGGATTGGGACTGCCGACCTTGAGGTGTAAACCGACCTTGCAGTCCAGTGCTTCTCCGACAGCACCAAACCAGGACTGTTAATGCATCTAAATACACATTTTTCCTGTTCCATATTGGAGACAGGAGCATGGTGGCTCAACAGCTAACCACAAGGGAGAAAGCTGAGGCTTTCTGCTCCCTCATTGATTTACAGCCTTGGAAAACCTACACGGGGTTGTTATGAGTCCGAACTGACTAGACGGCACTTAACAACAACACAGTTATACTATTCCAGTGTTCTTTCAAAAAATATACTTTCCTTTGTTAACCCAAACAGCCTATTAATTATCACAAAAACACTTACTTTATATTGCAAAGATCTCTTACATGACCGGGACAGGTTCTGCACTTAGGCCGTCCTGGGCTCAAATCCCAGCCTTGCCACTTGTAACTGTGTGATCTTGGGTAAATGACTTAGCTTTTCGAAGGCCCAGTTTTCCCATCTGCAAACTGGAAAGAATAATATCTATCTTACAGTGTTGGGAAAATTAGATTTAACCTATCGAAAATGCTTGGTAGGTAGTTGCAGTAAAGCGAAGCTATTTATTATTCATTGTATGACCTTGGGCAAAAGTCACTCAACTTCTCTGAGCCTCATTTTCATCATGAATATGATGAATATAAGAATTGTGAGGATAGGGAATCATAAACATTGTGTAAGGTATAAAGTACTGAATAAATGTGAAAAAATTATTATTACTTATAGGTTGCTTAGGAAGTTCAGGAAAGCCTCGTGATTCTACAAACCTACCAGCCCCAAAGATATGGCAGTGCCCTGGGTCAGGGCACCATGGAAAGTCTCCAGGGGTCCTGGCGCTCAGTTGAGTTTAATCAGTGAGTGTCTGAGTCACATCAACCAAACCACAACCACAACCAGAATGCAACATATTAATTTTTTTGAGAACGAAGGTGTCTATGACCCTTTCAAAACAGTTTGTGAAATTTTGAGCACACACATACAATATATCCTGCTGAGGAGAGGAACCAGAGCTTTAATTATCATTTCAAAGGGGTTCATTGTCCCCCAAAGGTCAAGAACAACTGCCCTAGAGGAAAGCTATTGTTTCCCAATATTGCTGTTCATTCTGGTATATGAGTTCCTTAGGGGGTGGAAAGAGAATTCCAGATATGGGTCCATGTCTCTTGGATCTTTCTCCAGCACCAAGGAATCTAAGGTCCTACCCTCCCAGACCGTCCGTCTTTCTGGAAGCACTGAACACGAGCCTGAGCCAGCTATCCTTTCACTCTAAATAGCTCTGCCCATTTGCAAAGGCCTTTTGTGTCATTCTCAGTGTATTGTGAACAAGCCTGTGAGCACATTTAGAGTGAGTCCATTTTGTCAGTGGTGAAGAGGGGCTCAGAGAGGCTTGGGATGGTGGCCAAGGGAGTGTATATGTGGAGGGGAATTCGCTGTCAGGATAAGAGTTAGAGCATCTGGCTTAGAGGGCAGGATCTGCCCACTCCAGCCATGTGACTGATGTCCCAAAGAAGGGAGGAAGAGAAAAAGAGATACTAGAAAGGACTAACTCAAGGACTCTGGCCACTATGAAGGTTTGGTGAGCTAAGACCAGAATAGTATCTCAATCTGCCACCTCACTTTCTCTCCCAAGGCTTAGGATGGTGAAGTTGGATTATAGTCCAGCAGCCAAAACCTTTGTGAGAAGATGCTATTATTTCTTTGCCTCCTTCATGTCTCCTTTACTCAGTCAGACTTGGGGTTGCTCCCAGACCTAAGGAGTCTTGGAGAGGAGACTTAGCAGCTTCACTCTAAGCAGGCCTGTTCCTTGTGCTCTCACCCTTCCTATGACTTGGTGTGGCCTTGCATCCTAGAAGGACATCATGGTCTGAGACCCGAGTTCAGATGTTGAAGGGAATAGTTGGGCTCCTTTGGTGCAAGGCTACTGAAGCTTAACAAATTCAGGGAAGCGTATCCCTGCTGAGTCCAGCAGGAATAGGGGTTCAAAGACTCAGCTAGAGGTGGGAACAATACTTAGTTGGTGCAAATGGTTAATTCAGATGCTCAACTGTTAACCAAAAGTGTGAAGTTTAGGTCTATCCAGGGGTGCCTTGGAAGAAAAGTCTAGTGATCTACTCCAAAAACTCAGTCACTAAAAAAATACTATGGAACACAGCTCTACACTGACACACATGGGTCTCCATGAGTAAAAATCAACTCAATGTTAAACAGAATATAGAAGTTACGATCTACCTGGTACAGTGCTAAGTGTTTTGCAGTTACTATTGTTGTTGTTGTTGTTGTTGTTAAGTGCTGTTGAGCCAGTTCCGATTTGGAGCCACCCTGGATAGGATTTCTGAGGAGCGGCTGGTAGATTTGAACCGCTAACCTTGAAGTTAGCAGTACACTGCTTTTCCTACAGTGCCACACCAGGGCTCCTTGTGGTATTAAATGCATTTAGTTTTCTCACCAGCCTAGCAAATAAATGCTGCCATCAGTGAATTTCAAGAGAAGAAGGAAATTGAGGCATGAGGAGGGAAGCAAGTAGTCTGCCCAAGGTCACACACACACAGTTCATAAGTTGTGATGCCAGGAGTCAAACCCTGTAAGTCTGGTTCCAGAGTCCATGTGTTTAACCACTGCGCCATGTTGGCTGACAGGAAATCCCCATTTCCCATCCCTGCTTCTTATGCACATCTCCACATCAGGGTGCTTGCTTGAAGGAGGAGTTTCTGGGCCAGGGTAGCATTTAGGGATTTCTAATTTGAATGGTGCAATCTGCTCTGGAGTCCTGGTGTGGCGCTGTGGGCTAATGCTTCAGACTGCAAAGCCGTTTGAACTGCAAGGTCGGTGGTTCAAGCTCACCAGCTGCTCCCTGGAAACCCTATACAGGGTCGCTATGTGTTGGAATTGACTCGACAGCACTTAACAACAACAATCTGCTCTGGTAGCATAGTGGTTACAAATCGGGCTGCGAACCTCAGGGTCAGCAGTTCGAAACTACCAGCTGTTCTGCGGAAGAAAGATGAGGCTTTCTGCTCCCGTAAAGATTTACCGCCTCGGAAACCCTGTACAGGGTCACTATGAGTCGGAACCAACTCCATGACACATAACAACAACATCTGGCCTGATGTGACACTCTAGGACAAGCACTGGACTGGTAACCACAAGGTCAGCAGTCCAAACCCACCAACCACTTTATAGAATCCTAAACAGGGTTGCTATGGGTTGGAACAGACTCTACAGCACACAACTGAAAGAAAATCTGGCCTCAGTTTCCTTAGTTGTAAAATAAGGGCTATTCGTACTTGCCTTTTCTACAGCATTATTGTGTAGGTCAAATGGGCCCAGGTGGGAAGGCTTTGTAAGCACTGAGCATGGCCTAATAAAAGGCATTCCATTATCCTTATTGACTGAGCCGCTCCCAGTACCTGGCTGCCTGGGGCAAAGTGTAATCTCAGTCTCCTAGGCTGGTGTGAAAACGGCACCCCAGCCATCCCTCCTACGGCACACTCTCTTCAGCTGGGTTTGAAAATTCATTGCAATGACCACACAGAATTCCGACACCCTGCTCACAGTTATGGGCTTTATTAGGGAAGTTAACATGTTACAATTCAGGGGCAGAAATGTTTAGGGCACCGTTCTTCCAGTCAGGACAGCCTCTCAGCTGTGTCCCTACGCAGGCTCCTCTACATCCGGGCAATGGTACAAAGCTCTTTTAGGGCTGCTGATAAAGGCCCACAGGCACACCACACCAACCACAAGCCTAACCCTGAAGGCACTGGGCTGGAGCCCTGCAGGTCAGCAAACCTAGCTCCCCCAATTAAGTACCTGGAGGAACCTCATTCTACAAGCAAGTCTTCTGCCCAGAGTCACTCAGTTTTATTTGCTCTGTGGGCTGTGAAGCCCCCTGCTCTGTCTCCTGCTCTGGGTCTTGGTTCTGCTGCTGCTGCCTCTCTGCCACTGCTCCGGTTTCACAGCTTCCTGTCCCTCGGCCCAGGAGGGTCAAAGGACACGCTCCACTCCTGACTCTTCTCTTTGATAGCAGTGAGATCCCCCATTTCTGCTTCTGAGATGGCTCATTTTATATTCATACTTGAATGCCAAGGTTTTACAATTACAACGAATTCTGTTAACATCCACAGGTGAACCATATTCTATCAGTATCTTCTCCCACAGTCTCTTATGTTTGGTGGGTGTTACAGAGACTATCACTAGATGAGACATTAAATCATTTACTACACCACTCTAGTAGATAACTAGAGACTTCTCCACCTGCTTCTCCTGAGCCCAGCACCCCTGCAGTTGTCCCTCTGAGGAGTTCAGAGGAGGCCTTTTGTCCTCTAGCCCAGAACTCGACCAAAATCCCAGAAGGAGAAGATGTGCCAAGGCATTGACCTATTTGCCAGGGCATTCGCCCAGCTCCCAACGCTAGCAATCAATCATTATCTGTCATTTGCTGCAGTCTTACCATCTTTGTTCGTATCTGCTCTCTACCCCATTCTAATTACCGTAAATGGACGCTGCATTGCACTTCTGAGAATGCCAAACTTCAGGTCTAGAGACATGGCGTACAAGACAAGGGGGTGGAAAGAGACAAATAGGTGGCCTATGCTCTGTGCTGTGGGATCAGCACTGGACTGCGAACCACAAGGTCAGCAGTCCAAGCCCATTAGCTGCCCTGGGAAATGCTATACAGACAGGGTCACCATGAGTCGGAACTGACTAGAGGCCACTTAACTGTAACCGTGCTCTGTTTCTAAGTTTGTCCCTTCCTTCCTAATCACAGATTGAGCTTCTGTGTTTCACCTACAACTCTACTGGCACTGTGAAGGAAAGGCACACTTGAGGAGGGCCCACCCTGTCCCCAGGCACTTCCCTTACTCTGAGGTGATACACTGCTAGAGAGAAGTATAGCTGGTTGAGGATTAAAGGATAGAGAATGTTTACTGTTGAGTTGATTCTTGACAACCCACATGAGTCAAAGTAGAACTGTGCTCCATTGGGCTTTCAGTGGCTGACTTTGGGGAAGTAACTCCCAGGTATTTCTTCTGAAGCATTTCTGGGTGGCCTGGAACCTCCGACCTTTTGATGAGTAGCGGAGCACACTAATCATTGGCCCCCTATAGGAAAGGGAAAGAGTTTCAGTGACTGAGGGAGGGAAGCTGATGGCAGAGACATGAGTTCTAGGAGTCAGGCTGTCTTGGGTCCAGGAAGGTGGTGGGAATGCTGGACTCATTGATGGGGAGTCAGGGGGTAGAGGGGAGGCCTGGAGAGGGTCCAAGCTACAGAGAGATGTGGGGTATCTTAGCAGTCAAAAAGAGGACTTGTGGGGAATGCCTTGAAGGAAAGTCAGACCTAAAGGAAACAGCCTGGTAGATGTTCCATGAACTCCTCATTTTACAGATGGGGAAACTGAAGTCCAAATAGGTCCAAATGACTTGGCCAGAGTTTCATGGGTAGTGGTAGAGCTAAAACTAGAACTGGGTATAGAGTTTCAATTCTCATGCTTAGTAACTGGATGACCCTGGACACCTTACCTAACACTCAGCACCTCAGCTTTCCCCATCCGTGAAGTGGGGATGATAATGTGCACCTGGTAAGCTTTTCTGAGGTTGGGCTCTGTTCTTGTCTAGTGTTCTGTTCCATACACTGTCCTACCACCCAGACAGCCTTCACGCTGGGGCTCTAGAGGCGAGGAATACAAAGGGTCTGGGGTCCTTGTGAGGATGAATTTGGGCAAGTGTTTGGGTTGCAGAGTGATGCAATGAACAAGGAACAAAGGTGGGCAAGAGACGTGAGAGGGAAACGTGGGCCCTCCCCCAGTGACTGGTTAACACTTTCCTCCTCCCCTTGCCCTTGCAGTATCCCCTCCATTCCACTGGCCCTCTTGATGACGTTCCTTCCTGTGTCTTCTTCTTTAACCATTCTTCTTCGTGTTCACTGCCTTCAAGTTGGTTCCGACTCATGGTGACCCTGTAGAGGGTTTCTGAGAAGCAGCTGGTGGTTTGAACTGCTGACCTGGTGGTTGACAGCCCAGTGTTGACCCTACAGCACCACACCAGTTGACCAGTGTTATCAGGTACTAATTAAAGTGTATGTACCTAACCCAAACAACCCAAACCCACTGCTGTCCACTGTATTCCAACTCACAGTGACCCAGTGGAACAGAGTAGAACTGCCCCATAGGATTGCTAAGGCTGCCATCTTAATGGAGCCCTGGTATGGCACTGTTGGATAAGTACTGGACTGCTAACCACAAGGTTGGCAGTTCAAACCCACCAGCCACTCCATGGAAACCCTACACAGGGTTGCTGACTCGATGGCCCACAATGACAACAGTCTTTATGGAAGCAGACTGCCACATCTTTCTCCCAAAGAGCAGCTAGTGAGTTTGAACCATTGACCTTTTGTTTAGGAGCCAAGTGCTTTAACTCCTGCGTCAACGGGGCTCCTGAAATAGAAGTACAAATGTCAATATCTTTTATAAATGAACAGTTCAGTATATCCCTGGTCTAAAATTTCAAAATCACATCTCTCTCTTTGTCAATTTATTTAATATTCATTCAATAAGTATTTATTCAGCATCTACTACGTGTCCATCATTGTTCCAGAACTGGGCAGATAGCAGTAAACAAAGCCATCTAAAGTCCCTGATCACAAGGAGCTTATGTTCTAATGGAATTATTTCCCCCTTCCACCCACACCCTCATTTCATACATTTAGTTTCTGTTCTCATCACTTTCTTCCTGGGCTGATATTTTGTGGGTGAGCCAGTGGTTCCCCCTAGAAAACAACTCCCACCGGGTTGAAATCCATTGCTTGGCATAGTCAGACTTGGCTGTCAATCAACACTTACAGGAAAGTGTTAAGTGGCAAAGCAAACGGTGTCTCCTGACACTGCCCACAATGCTGCCTGTGCGTTGAACCAGTGAGCAGTGGCGTTGGCTATCTACACGGCTGTTGTAGTTGTGCGGAGTCACTGGGGGCTGTGCAGCACTCCACAAGTGGTGGTTGTCTTTCCTCAGCCTCTGACTCATGGCAACCTGAAGCACAACAGAACAAAATACAGTCTGGGTCTGTGCCATCCTGTGATGGGTTGTGGATGAGACAGTGTCCATCCATAGGCTTTTCAGAAATTGATCACCAGGTGTTTCTTCCTAGTCCGTCTTAGTCCGGAAGCTCTGTTGAAATCCATTGGGCTTCATAGGAACATGAAAGCCTCCACTGATACATGGGTAGTGGCTTCGGATGAGTGCTACCTTGGTCAGAAATCGAACCCAGGTTTCCTGCATGGAAGGGAAGAATTCTTCCATGAACCACTACTGCCCCCAGTGCTGGGCATATGAAGGGGCTTCAGAAAGTTTGTTGGAAAATGGAGTTGAAAGATGGTGGAATTTTCCCACAAACTTTCTGAAGGTCCTGTGTACGTTGTTTATAAGTGCTGTAGAATTGGTTCTGACTCATACTGACCCTGTGCAGGGATTCCCAGGAGCAGCTGCTGGGTTTGAACCACCGACCTTGTGGTTAGCAGTCCTGTAGCGCCACGTGAGGACTCCAAAAGATTTGTTGACTAGTTGTGGATCGACGGGAGCTTCTTGATATTGTGTGGGTGAGACTAGGGTCCAGCATCCTAGCAATCTGCTCTGACCTAGGCTGTGCGAGCAGGCCAGAGCTTTAGTGTAAAATACATGGACTCCCGACCCTCAGTGGGGGAAATGGACACAGGGTGGCCCCTTCCTTCTGGCTGGGTCTTTTCCTCCTAGAAACCTGGTTGTTAGCCTTCTCTGTGGCCTCTGAGGTTTATGGAGTCTTAGGAGAGTCTGTGAGGGAGGGAGGGTCCTGTTCCCAGAAATGCTGTTTTCAGGAGCAAAAACAGAACAAGAGAAAAGAAAGCTGTCTGCAGCCTGCCCAGTAAATGCCTATAATCTGCTCAGGGAGGTGGACCCGGAGCCTGATCCCCCTGAGCAAGAGATTAAAGGCCTCAATTTGTGATCGCTGCACGGCTGGGGATTTCTGCCTAGCAGCGACAGGGAGCCCAGAGAGCACAGCTGCCGCTAGAGAAAGTCAGCGTGGGGGACCGCCAGTAGCGAGCTGTTGAAAACAAATGGGGCAAAGAAATGATTCTGATGCTATCGATTGGTGCTGATGTTTGCAGAACAGCCGGAAATGACTTACTTGGCTTCAAAACCAATAGAGAAACTGAAGTCAATGAGCCTAGGATAGACTTTGCTGAACCCTGCAAAGGGGTGTTGTGTGCCCACCCCTCTCCTCCTCCAGAAATACCCCACCACCAACCCATTGCACCACACCACCACTGAAACTCCAGCCCTGGAGATGGCCTAGGTACGCCCCCTCCCCTGAGATGGGCCCAGTGTTAATGTCTTCTTCAGTGTCCCATCGGGCTGACTACTGCCACCGCCACATCTGGTCCCTCTGGTCCCCCGGCGCCTCTGCCATCCAGCCATCCAGCCTTCACTGTGGAGACATGGATGAGCGCCTTCTCCCCTCAGGACAGCAAAGACAGCGCTGGAGCTTTGTCGTGCTGTTTATTTAACAGGAGCTCCACTAGGAAACGATGAAAACAAATCAGCAAAAGAAAATACAGAAGCTTAGAAATGGATGAGTTTGCCGAGCAGGGACACTTCAACCTGGAACAACCTACGAGGAACCCAGTGAAGCCAGTCAACTAGAAACCTAGATCTCAACTCTTTTTCTCTTTTCTGTTTTTCTTTCCCTTTCCATTCCTGTCTCTCCTTCTTTGTGTCATCCTTTCTCCTTTCCTCCCTCCCTCTCTTTGATTTTCCCTCCATCCTTTCTTTTCTTGCTTCCACTCTTGGGCTAGTCTGGGTCTCCCAAGCAGCAGATACCAAGTCAGCTGTCTGAGGAACGGGGTGGGCACTAGAACCAAACCAAAACCCCAACCCTGCACTGTCAAGTCGATCCCGATTCAAGCTCATAGGGCCCTAGAATAGAATGGTACTGCTGCATGGGGTTTCTAATGCTGTCCTCTTTTTCAGTGGTTCAAACTCACCAGGTGCCCCTTGGAACTCCTATACAGGGATGCTATGAATCAGAACCAACTCAATGGCACTTAACAACAACAAGCCTTTTAGGAAGCCTACTGCCACATCTTTTTCCCATAAAGTGGCTGGTAGATTTGAACAGCCAACCTTTAGTTTTGGTAGCCATGCCTGTAAGTCACTGTGTAGGAGGGAGGGCTCCTGGGAGCTAGAAAAGCTATGCTTATCTGTCCCCAAGGAAGGAGTGAGGGTTCAGAAAAGTCACTAATGAGTCCTAGATCCTAATTGCCTGTCAGAGCCCAATGAACCCCAGTAACGGGCCTGCCTCCGCCTCCCTGCTATGCTGAGGGTAGCCTATGCACACTAGCCAGGGACTTCCAAGTCCAGCACTGAAACCCTTGGTCAGTTCCACTTCCTGCTGTTTGAAGCCTATGTGGCACTTCCTCATGCCACCTTCAGCCTATCCGGTGGACATGCCCCAAACCCAGTCATAGACTGACTCCACCTTTCAGTGAACTCGTCCAGGCTCTGTGGTCTTCCTCTAGATTTTCAGATAGTTAACTTCTGCCACCTTCTTCTCCGGGGCCTTCCTGGAAGACCCCATAAAAAGCTGCAATATCCTGCTCAGCATGCCCTCGTATCTGTCCCTGCTTTATTTTCCTCCCTTGTTCTGATTGCTCTCGGGTTTACCATGTTTTTCTTGTTCATTGGATTTATTAAGGAGCCCTGGTGGTACAATGGTTAAATGCTGGGCTGCTAACCAAAAGGTCGGCGGTTCAAACCCACCAATCAGCTGTTCCTCTTGGGAGGAAGATGAGACCATTGGCTTGTATAAAGATTTACAGCCTTAGAAACCCTTTGGTGTAGTTCTTTTCTGTCCTACAGGGTCACTGTGAGTTGAAATTGACTTGACAACAATGGGCTTTTATTGTGTTTATTGTCTCTCTGAGACCAGAGAATTTTGTTGATCTTGTTTATCCCCAAGGCCAAAACAGTGCCTGGCGTTTGATAAATATAGGTTAAATGAATAAAAGAAGGGCTGTTGTTGAGAATCTTTGGGCTCAGTGTGGCCAACAGTTGTATAGATGGTTTCCTTCCTCTCCAGGAGCTGGGCAAGTAGGTGCTGTGGTGCAGGATTCATAGTCAAGGCTTTGGCATTGGGCAGACTCAGATATTTGTCCAAGCTCCATCACTTACCAGCTGTGTGACCTTGAGCAAGGCACTTAACCGCTCTGAATCATAGCTTCCTCATTGGTGAAGTGAAGACAACACTCTACCACTGTCTGGATGGTGTTGAGGTTGAGAGGGCTGGGATAACCCCAACTCAGCCTCAAGGATTATTTTTCTTTTCCTATTTAAAAGTCAGTCCTTGCTAATGGTTTATCAGCAAGCCAGTTTTTCTATTGAAAGAGAACTTCAGCTCAGCCTGCTCCTCCAAGTCTTTTGGGGTCCTTTCCCACACTCTCTCATCCCCAGCTACCACCTCTTGACTCTTCTCCCCTAATTGTGAGAAGGTTTTAGAATCCCTTTACCCCAGCTTTTCATCATAAACAATAATTACCATTTCCTATGGGACAACTAGGAGTCCTGGAGTGGTGCTATGGGTTACTGCGCTGGACTGTAAATCAGTTTGAACTGCAAGGTTGGTGGTTCAAGCTTACCAGCTGCTCCTTGGAAACCCTATGCAGGGTTGCTATGAGTTGGAACCGACTCGATGGCACTTAACAACAACAAAAACAGCATGGGACAACTCCTTTGCCCCATTTTTACATCATTACATGAATTAGATAATTAAAACGTTATGAAGATGGGGGGCATGTGTCTAGTTCCCTGATATACCTCTAGCGTCTGACACTGAGTGGGTACACAGTAAATAGTTATTGAATCATCACAACCAAGGTTGGTATTATTATATTTGAAGTCCGAGGCTTGCCCATAGTCACAGAGAAAATAAAGTGGTAGTTGGTGTTGTTAAATGCTGTCGAGTCAGTTCTCAGTCATAGCGACCCTGTACAGGGTTTCTGAAGAGTGACTGGTGAGTTTGAACCACCGACCTTGCAGTTCAGTGCTTTATCCTACAACACCACACCAGGGCTCCATAAAGTAGTAGAGCCCAGACTAAACCCAGATCATAGTCTTTTGCACATCCCCTAGAGGGAACACCCAGGAAGCAGACAGGACACACCATGGTCTCAGGATGATAGAACATCCCAGGGGACTCAGTTTCAGTGATGGGGGAGGGAGAGCATGGCCTCACAAACATTGAACATCGTGCCTTTAACCCACTGACTTTTATTGCCAGCACATTATCTTCCAGGTTGTATGAATCATCCTTGGCTGGCAGGTAAACCTCTCTTCATTTTTTTTCAGCTGTTCCTCAATTCTCGACAATGTCGAGTCATTCCTCGGTAGCACGTTGCCAACGTTGTGGCAGTTGTGACAATTGATGTAGGCCAAATGGCTTAGTTAGCTAATCGATAAGTTTTATTTCAACATGGCGTAGCATTTAACACTGTTCTAGGCAGCCTTTGAAAGAGTGGCTGCACTTTAATCCCTGTAGAATGTTTTCAAAGTCTCCAAGGTGGGTGGAAGTAGGTGGAAGACAAAGGGGGCAGATTCGTAAATGGCAAATGATGGCAAATGACGAAGTCTTTGAAAGATTCAAGCTGGGCTGTTTGTGCTTGAAATAAGACTCAAACATGCACACAAATACGCAAACACTGTGTGATGAAAACCTTCAATCTTTATTGTCCAAACAGCTGTGTTTGCCTTTAAACGATGCAATTAAAATAGTGTTACATAAAAGTAGAGTATGGCATTACGTCGGGTCAGCTCTTTGAGAATCAGAGGAAGAACTGCTCTGGAGGTATGGTTTTTTAAAGGTTGTTCTCTCCCTAAGTCTTCTGCTCCTGATCTGCTATGGGTACAGTGGGTTTGTTTGTTTTCCCCCCATCATCAGTCACTTGAAAGGATACAGAACTGGGCCTGCCGTTAAGGAACAAGGGTACAAATAAGTGATGACCTGTTAATGTACCAGTTTACAATAAAGTTTCAGTAATTTCCAGCCAGCTGATGGCCTGGAAAAGTTGGGTCAGTTGATAAGAAAGTACAGTTTGCTTGTAAAGTAGATATTTTTATTTTCTTCTTTGTTATACGTAATTTTGGAGTCCTGGTGTGGAGCTGTAGGATAAGCACTCAACCACATGGTCGGTTTGAACCAAAAGGTCGGCAGTTGAAACTCACCAGCTGCTCCTCAGAAACACTATACAGGGTTGCTATAGGGTCAGAACCGACTCTATGGAACTTACCAACTTATGTTATTTTGCCCAGCATCTTTTTTTCTACTAGCAGCGTCCCGATATTCCTGTGGAGAACCAATTAAGGTAGCTAGGAGAATGTAGTGCTCTGATTGGCTAATCACAAAGTTGACAGTTCAGACCCAGCTGTCACACCTCAGAAAGCCTACATAGGGTCACTATGAGTAGAAACCAACTTGGCAGCATTCAACAACAAAAGAGACTCTGTATCCATTAAGAATTAACTCCCCATTCCTCTTTTCCCTCTCCTCGAATCAACTTTCTGTCTTTGCATTTGCCTGTTCTAGATATTTTATATAAATGGGACCATACAATATTTGTCTTTTTGTTTCTGATTTATTTCACTTAGCATAATGTTTTCAAGTTTCACCAATGTTGTAGCATGAATCAGAGGTATACATTGCATATGCAATGCAATATCATTCATTGTATGTATGTATCACAATTTATCTACCCACTTATCTGTTGATGGACATTTCCGTGTTTCCATCCTTGGGCTCTTTTGACTAATGCCGCCATGAACCTTGGTGTACAAGTATCTGTTTGAGTCCCTGCTTTTAATTCTTTGGGGTATATTTTCCCGAGTGGAATTGCTGAGTCATACAGTAAATCTGTTTCACATTTTGAAGACCTGCCAAGCTGCTTTCCACAGTGGCTGCACCCTTTCACATTCCCCAGTAATGGATGAGGGTTCCAATTTCTCTACATCCTTGCCAATACTTGTTATTTTCTGTGTTCTTGTTTTTGATAATAGCCATTCTAGTGAGTGTAAAGTAGCATTCATTGTGGTTTTGATTTGCATTCCTCTAAAAATTAATGACACTGAACATCTTTTTATGTGCTTACTGGACATTTGTGGACTCCTGGTGTGGTGCTCTAGGATTAGCACTGGACTGCGAGCTACAGGGGCAGCAGTTTAAACCCACCAGCTGTTCCTCAGTAACACTATACAGGGACACTATGAGTCGGAATCGACTTAACAGCACTTAACAACAACATTGGCCATTTGTATATCTTATCTGGATAAATATCTATCCAAATGTTTTGTCCATTTTTTTTTAATTGGGTTGTCTGGCCCCTCAACTTGTAAGTTATATAATAAATGAATAAATCAGTCCTCCCCAGCCTCCTTTTATTTAGCCTAAGCTTCTCACTTGAAATGGAATCTTGTCTGATATATTTTGCTTGTTGACTGTAGAGATTTTGCCTTATTCATGTTTGTATCCTCAGAAACCCTTATACAGGGTCGCTATGACTTGATGGCACTTAACAATAGCAACAGTCCTTAGTCTCTAGCATAATAGAATGCTAGCAGCCAAAAGAGTTCACTGTAAGCAAAGTGTTCTGAACAGAAAGACAGTCCATCTTGCTTCCCTAGTGAAGAGGAGAGCTGAGTAGATGTGACTCTTCCATGTGTCGGAGAACATAGGACTTGGGGGGTAAATATCAGAATCAGAATGAGAAAAAGTAGAGGCTCATTCAATGAAAGGTATCCATATTGCTCATTTACAATGTGTGGGAGGTGCTGGTGCTATTTGGCATCCACAAATGAAAGGTGGAAGCAAATGGGAGGTTGGAGAACCAGGAAAGGTAAGAATGCATAGACAGAGGTCCTAACTGGCAAATGGGAGATTATTGGGTGGACTCTGGAGCCAGGAGTCAACACCTGTGGTTTGGCATTTAATAGAGAGGTCAAGTCCATTTGAAGGAGGTATCTTAGCTCACTAGTGCTGCTCTAACAGAAATACTAGAAGTGGCTGGCTTTAACAAAGAGAAATCTATTTTCTCACAGTTTAGGAGGCTAGACATCTGAATTCATGGTGCCAGCCGCGGGGGAGAGGGGCACTTTCCTCTCTCTATTGGCTCTGGAGGAAGGGTTCTTGTCACCTCTGAGTCTCTGCTTCTGGACAGTCTACAAGGGACTTGACATCTCTCGTCTCCCATCTCTGTTTCTTAGCTTGTTTAATCCCTTAGCTCTGGTGGTGTAATGGTTACATATCGGGCTGCGAACCGCAAGGTCAGCAGTTCGAAACTACCAGCTGTTCCATGGGAGAAGGAAGAGGCTTTCTGCTCCCGTAAAGATTGACAGCCTTGGAAACCCTGTACAGGGTCGCTATGAGTCGGAACCGACTCCATAGCACATAACCAACCAACCATATCTCAAAAGAAAATGACTCAAGATACTACATGAATTCTACATCATTAACAATACAAAGACAACCATTCTCAAATGAGATTATAACCATAGGCATTGCTGTTGTTGTTAAGTGCCTGAGTCCGTTACAACTCATAGCAACCCTGAAAAGGGTTTCCAAGGAGCGACTGGTGAGTTTGAACCTCTGACCTTGTGGTTCAAACTGACCTTTCAATTCAGTGCATTATCCTGCAGCACCACACCAGGACTCCAAACTACTAGAGGTGAGGAATTATAACACATATTTTGGGGGATATATTTCAGTACCTGACAGGAGGCAGGCTGGACAGGCAGATATGAGCCTACTGGGTGCCTTCTTGGGAGACTAAACCTACAAGGGACAGCAGAGACAACATTGCCATTCTCACCATTCTTCTGGACAATTTTTTATTGGACAGCAGAAATTGGTACCTCTCCTTCAATACTGCTTTTTACAGAAATAACTAACTTGAGAGGGGAAGGGAGTTGTGGGCTTGAGAAGCATCTCATGATCTCCTGGTTATCAAACAATTATGCATGGTCCCAGTGAGCAGCCTTTGTCCCCTCTTCCAAAGCAAATCTAACTGGCTAAGCCATTTCCCTCTACCAATCAGAAGAGATCACCCTATATTTGAAACCAGCTAGGGATAACTGAGCTCTGGTAGCATAGTGGTTACGAATCAGGCTGCGTGCGAGCTGCAAGGTCCGCAGTTCGAAACTACCA
This sequence comes from Chrysochloris asiatica, assembly GCF_000296735.1. Lineage (NCBI taxonomy): Eukaryota > Metazoa > Chordata > Mammalia > Afrosoricida > Chrysochloridae > Chrysochloris > Chrysochloris asiatica. The sequence goes on from NW_006408521.1 coordinate 24,162,811, forward strand.
GCTGTTCCACGGGAGAAAGATGAGGCTTTCTGCTCCCGTAAAGATTTACAGCTTCAGAAACCCTGTACAGGGTCGCTATGAGTTGGAATCGACTCCACGGCACATAACAACAACAATAACAACAACAACAGGGATAAACTGATATCTAAATACTTCTGAGCCCGGAACCACTTATTCACACATCATCAGACACCTCGAGTCTGTTCCTCAAGACTCTATTTAGATGCACTCCTCCTGAACAGAGGCAGGGGAAGGGGTTGAGGAAACTTGGAAATGTCATACACCTGACCATCAGAATTTGCTGGGAGTGATGGAATAGGGACCAACAAATCAATGGTTGTCCTGTTTGGAATTTGTAACAACATTCTGCAAATCCTTATTCTAGCACTAATCAGAGGTCGCATGGGAGAAGGTGAGTCAGACTAGGTCTTCTTTTCCTGCCTCCAGTTCTCAGGGTTTCTGGATTCTTGGTCCCAGCCCACCCCACCCTGTGGTACACTATAAGAAAGGGCTACATGATAGGTTCAGACGGTGGAATTGATGAACAGCTGATATGGATTCTAATCTCAGTTCTTCCAGACATTCATTCTTTGGTCTTGGCATAGAATGTTCTCTCTCGAGCTTCAGTGGCTTGTTGGTTCTGTAATTCTGGGAACTGATGATAAAGCAAAACCCCAAACACACACGCACTCTCTCTGTCTCTCTCTCTGTGGATATGAATGGAATGGGCTGGGAAGGCTGAGCACTTGGCCTCTGTGCCTGAGTCTTGCCTTGTGAAGTGCTTCCAGTCTCTTTGGGCTGACCCCTGCTCTGTATGTATGCCTTCTCAGCCACACCTCCCAGTAGAAGCCTGGGGTTTTCTTTTTTTTGTTGGGAAATCTAAAGTTGGCATTAATGTTAGAGGAGACCAGAGACCAACAGGGGTTTCGATAAATGAAACTTCAGCATTTAAAGGATTCAAATCCAATTCCCTCAGAAAAGTTTCTGAAAATAAAGATTATCCACTTAAACACCCAAAGATAGCATTTTCGAAAAAGGCACTTTGCAGGGAAATCAATCTTAATGTTGCCTTTCACAATTCCAAATCCCTTATGTTCTATGAAGAAGTGGCCTTTAACCTTTCCTTGGGTCTTTGTACACCAGCACCTTCTCCAGGTGGACTTGCTTCTAATGTGGATCCCTCTTCTTCTCTGTAATGACGGTGATGAGGAAACCGGAGGATTAGCATGGGGACAGCCACCCTGTGCTGAGCCCTGCGATCAGAAGCGAGTTGGTCATTTGGTTCCCATCTGTGAGCGATCACAGAGGGAAAGAATGGTAGCAGTAGGGTGCATAAGCTTCAGCTAGAGTCTATAACTTTGAGATCTTTCAGAACTCTTACACCAAAGAAATTGTCTTTTGAAATCATTTGCCTACTGCGTATGCACATGTTTCTGAATTTCCCGGAGAAATAGAAAGCAACCCCTTCTCACGGTCTCTGGACAAATTTTATTTTATTTAGTAGCTTAGAAATTGGGAAACTATCCAGTGATAAATTGAACAATGATTTTTTTTGTTTTCTTGCCTTACATCACTTTGGCTTTTTATTGTTGTTTTATTTTCTTCACAGTAGCATTTACACCCGTTAAAAAAAATAGTAAGACCTGATTAATGACCTAAAGGTGGATCATTCGAATCTACTTCTGTAAAGAAGTCAAGATATGTAGTTGTTAAGGATCGTTGAGTCAGTTCCAACCTCCAAATCCTGCATAGGATTTCCAAGAAGCTGCTGGTAGGTTTGAACTGACCACTTTGAGGCTAGCAGTTAAATGCTTATCCTACAGCACTACCCTGAAAACCCAATGAAGCAAATCTACTTTGTAACCCATGGGGTTGTCATGAGTCCACATCAATTCAACAGCAGCAGATTTACTTTGGTTTGTATTAAAGGCATATTATTTATTCATTCAATAGATTTTTCTTGGTAGCCATGCAGATGTGGGGCTTCCTCATAGTACTTTTGGGAACACTCTAGGGTCTATTGTCTATGGATTGTAAACTTGGTTCTACAACAAAGCAGTGCACTTAATAACACATGGAGTGTGTTCATGATTCTGTCACTCTGCCAAGTGCTTTACACATACTATTCCACTTGATCCTCAAGACAGTTGTAAAATGGTGGTGGTGGTGGGCCATGGAGTTGGTTCCAACTCATAGCGACCCTGCATAGGGTTTCTGAGGCTGTACATTTTTATGGGAGCAGAAAGCCTCATCTTTCTCCTGCGGACTGCTGGTAGTTTCGAATTGCTGACCCTGAGGTTAGTGATTTGTACCCACTACGCTACCAAACCTCCTTACCAGAGCAGTCTTGTAAAATAGATACTTTTACTGTCTTCATTTTACAAATAAAGAAACAGAGGCTTAGAGAAAGAAAATAATTCACTCAAAGCCACAATAATAGTATCTGGCAGTGTGAGAATTTACAGCTACTCATTTCTGACTTCAAAATTTATGTTCTTAGTAACAGAACTAACATCGGCATATTGTTGTTGTTGTTGTTGTTGTTGTTAAGTGCTGTCGGATTAGTTCCAAGTCACAGCAACCCTGTATAGGGTTTCCGAGGCTGTCAATCTATGCAGGAGCAGAAAGCCTCATCTTTCTCCCAAAGACCAGCTGGTGGGTTCTGACTCACAGTGACCCTCTATAAGGTTTCTGAGGAGCGCCTGATGGGTTAGAACTACCAACCTTGTGGTTTGCAGCCCAGTATTTATCCTATAGAAGATAAACCTCGCTCCCCATTTGGCATATACTACTGTATATATCTTTTATAACTGGCTGCATTGAATTTGGTTCTGTATATTTTCTGCAGTTCCTGGCACATAAAAAGAGCTCAATAAATGTCTCTTAAGTTATTGATTAATGGTAAGGTTTTGTTTTTCCCCCCTTCTTCTTCTTGATCTGATTCTGATGATTTTATGACTTATTTTCAAGTAGTGGCATTTTCACTTTCTTGAGTATAGGCTGTGGAAGATCTTGGATGACCTTGATTGATAAGTAACTTTGGAAGTTCTGGATTCCTGAACAGGAATAAATAGATAGATGTCAGAGAAGGAACTGAACATGGAGTCCTAACTCTCAGTCTAATTAGGGAGCGTGATGAGAATTAACCTACTTGCAAGTCATATGAGTCAGCCATCCCATTTCCCAGGACGGTCATCTTCACTGGCCGTACCCTCATCATCACCCCCTCAGCACTATAATCATTATCGCTAGCATATATGTATATATTATTAACAAGCTTGAAAGGCACTTTGTTAGGTTCTGGGCTAAATACAAAGAGATAGGATACAGGACCTGCCCTTGAGGGACTTCCAATCCAATTGGTAAACCAGGGAAGGCTTCCTTGTAGAAGTGCTCTTAGACTGAACTTCTGGGGACAGCTGTTTGGAGAAGAGGAGAAGTAGAGTTAGGATTTTTCCTCTTCTTTAAACAACTGCCCCTCGATCTGCTCAGACAGGGAACAAAATAAGCAAAGGCAGAGAGAAGTTAGAAGTGTGTGCGATATTTAAAGCAATGTAAGCAGTACAAGGAGGTTGTCTTGAAAGTCTTCGACCTATCTAGACTATTTTATCTGGTGTGAGATAGGGATCTGACTTTATTTTTCTCTATAAGGATAGTTAATTGTCCCAAGACCATTTAATGAATTGTCAATCTTTCCACCACTAATTTAAAATAATACCTATTTCATATACCAAATCCCCTTAAATACTTGGGTCTGTTTCTGGACTCTTTTTATTTCATTGTTCTATTTGTCTGTACCCACACCCGTACCACAGTAATTAAATTCATATAGCTTTGTGATTTGTCTTGACATGTGGTAGGACAAGCCCTGTTTCAAACTAGCCATGGCTATTCTTGAACACTAACCACTCCATATGGATTTTAGAAGTTGCTAGTCAAATTCCCTGAAAATTCATAGGGGGCATAAAGAGAATGCTGTGAGGGATAGAGGAAATATAATGGGTCATGAAGTTGGTAAAGTATTTTGAATGTCAAATAGCAGAAGCTCAGATTGTCAAGTCAAGGCATGCACAACTCAGAGCACTTCTGGCATTTCTAAAGAAGCAGAGGTAACTCCTGGCATCCAGGACTGTCTTGTAAGACCCTCTCACATAGACTGCTACAGACTTTCCATAACACCCATGCCTCCAAATCCTTGTATGGCAAGCAGAAGAGAGAGCTTGGCCTGTCTTGGGAGACCAAACAAAGGCTTATCCTTCTTGTCTGGTATCCAGAACTCAGAAGTGACCTGAATCTGAAGCCCTGAGGCTGCCTCTTTCTCCACATCAGTCTTTCCACTACCTCTGCCCTCCCTGGCCGCCATCTGTCGTAGTTACAGATGATTGGACAAGGGTAAGGAAAGAGAGAGAGTCAGCTGTCCATTGTGTCTTCCCCTGAAGATTAATGTCAGCCCTGGATCAGAAATCATGGGAAGCAACCCTGGCCTTAGGTGAGGAGAGGGAACAGGTGGGCCCTTGGACAAGTCTCTGAGGACAGACTGTCGTCTCATCCATCCCATCCAGTAGCTACAAGACAGAGGAGAGAAGGAAGTGCCTCACCTCTGCTTGCCTTTCCGGCTTCTCCCTTTGTTATTTCTTTCTTTCTTCACTCAACAAGCATTTATTAAACACTTGCTATGTTCCAGGTGCTGGGTATTTGAGGTGAACAAGACAGAACTTGGGTCTGTCCTCACGGAGTTCACAGTCTTGCTGGGGAGACAGACAACAATAAGTTAACACACATGTGCTTCTCTTCTTTGCCATCCCCGCCCTCAGGAGGCCTCAGCCAGAAATGGAGGAGGGAGGTGGGAGTTGATGCATTCATATAAAAGATCTCTAGGAATACCCACTTTGGGTGGTGCAAGGGAGAATAATGGCAAAGGGCTTGAAATGAGTCTTGAAAATCTTACCTGGCTTCTCACTTGTCTAACCCCACTGGTTAATTACTATCTCCTTTTCTGAGGGCCAGAAAAATGCCCCACTTATTGGCTTCAACTGTGGAGGGATGAGAGCAGTTTCTTCTGCTCTAAGCAAGGGAGTCCTGGTGTGGTGCTGTGGGTTAATGCACCAGCCTCCAAAGCTGTTTGAACTACAAGTTTAGCAGTTCAAGCTCACCAGCTGCTCCTTGGAAACCCTAGACAGGGTCGCTATGGGTGACTTGACGGCCTTACTCTCTGGCAGGGAGATCCTGACTTCCCAGAGGCAATCTGATTGTACTGGTGGCCATTTTGTGATGTGTACTATTGAAATTCTGGTCCAGCTCTGAAGCCAGGCTACTCTGAGAAATCAGGACTATAAAGAGGAGGGGCAGTGGTGTGGCCTTGACATGAACAAAGTGAAGCAGTCTCCTAAAAAAGATGGAAGGGAGAAAAGCCTGGCAAAGGTTCCAGAGGTTTCTTGGCCAGAGAGAAGCTTTTCAGACTTGAATATCAGAGCATAGAATTGGTTGAAAAACAAATAATGAGCCAGAGGTGTGGCCTTAGGAGAGTCCTGGGGAATTAGTTTCTTCATTTGCAAATAAACTATGCTGAGGATGGACCACTGGGAGTGGTATTTAGTGACTCCAGGGGTGGTGCTGTAGGATAAGCACTGAGCTGTAAACCATAAGGTTGGTAGTTCAAACCCACCAGCTGCTACTGGAAAACCCTGTACAAGAAGAACAAACAAGATGGCAGATTGGGTGGAAGTGCAGTGAGGAGCTCCGCCAGCAACAACACAGAATACCAGACCAAGCAGGCTCAGGGAATAGTGCCAGAAATCTGAACCACATATAAAAGAATATTTAGAAGGTTGAAAGGCTTACAGCTAGGGGAATTTGTAGTAGAAGCAAGAAATCCATTGCTTTCTAATCCAAGCCGTCAGCTGCTCCCGGAGTCGCCATCTTGGGAGATACCAAGCGGGGAAAGGATCAGAGCACCCACAGACACCTGACAGAACCAGGGAGATAAAGGTGTGGACACCCTTTTTTTTTTTTTAATCTGTTCATTGGTCTCTCGCTAGCTGCGCACCTCCATTCTGGTGACTAGAGGGGGTGCCTGAGTTAGTGGACACCCCACCCTCACCCCCAAAGAGTTCTACTATGCATATGCACTGATCTCCTTGAAATTTAAAGTGACAGTTACCACTTAAAACCAAAGGGCAGCACAAAACAGCCACAGCTGGCCCTGAACTGTTTATCACTAGGAAAAAGGCCTGAACAGGAATTGTGGAGTGGGACAGGCAGACTAAAAAGGAAATAGGCCGAAAATTAAATCCTGAGTTAACGTCACAATGACCAACAACAGTGGCATCTTGAAATTTCTCCGGAAAAGAGTGAAAAGGGAAGCCTATCTCCTGATCACATCTACCTGGAGGCAAAATACACACCCATCTAAGTATTAAGGCCTAAGATGACTCTCCTGAATATGCCCAAAGAAACAGAAGCAGATGACCGTATCAGCACATGTCCAGAAACAAGATAAAGCAACTGAAGCAAATGAGCTGGAAGTAGACCTACACTCCATACTGGAAGATGGGCATGCTTTGGAAATGCCTGAGAAGGAATTCAGAAAAATGATTATAAAATGTATCAAAACACTATATAATGGAGTTGAGAAAAATAAGGATGAAGTCAGAAAGTGCTACAGGAACAATCAAATAAAATAGATACAGCATTGGACACAATTCAAAACCTACAAGAAGAGGTCCAAATGATTAATAATAGGATATCAGAAATGGATAATACACTGAAAGGGCAAAAGAGTAGAATTGCAGAGATAGAAACCAGAACTAGTGAGCTAGAAGATAAATCTCTCAACACTAGTAAGATAGAAGAGCAAACACAAAAAAAGGATTAAAAAAAGCTGAAGAAGGCCTAAGATTCATGTAAAGATAAGGACAGAATCCTGAAAGCAGCTAGGGAAAAA
>NW_006408521.1:24171003-24172130 GCF_000296735.1 Chrysochloris asiatica
GGGCTGAGTTCAACCACAGTCCATTGACTCTTGTTGACCTGGAGATGAGAGAGAGAAGAGGAAGGGCTGGTTGGTCCAAAGTGTGGTGAGACCTGAGGACACTTGAGCCCATGGACAAGGACATAGCCACAGAAGGCTAGAGCTGAGAGTGAAGCATCCAGCTGATATGAAGCAAGGGGAGATGCACAAGAACACTCAAACTTGCAGACAGTACCCATTTGGTCTAGCCTTGATGACTTGATCAGAACTCCACCAGAGGAAGATTACAAAAACAAAAACAAAAAATTTTTTTGATAAAGGAAACAAGGGTAAATTGCTACAATTTGATGAACCTGACCTGTCCTCATGGAGGTAGTAACTCTAAATACCAACAAAGAGGGAAGGAGTCTTCACATCAAGTATCAATGCTATCCCTTCTGTACACAGGGTAGATAGAGACAGGCAACTTAGACATTGGCTATCTAAAATAAGGAGGCAATAAAGGCACTAAGTGACTTGCTTACAAGGTTTCAAGAGAGTGTTTAAGAGTATGGTGGGGTGGGGGGGACGCGGAAGGAGTCCCCACCGAATAGTTTTCATTTTGTCTAGATGGGCCTGGTGAAAAGATATGGAGATAAGATTAATATGATTCAATAGTGAATAATTTTTATCATGACTAATTGTGAATGTCACAATTGTAAAGGTAGAAGTTTTGTAACAAAAAACAGGGGAGTGGTTAATCTTACAGTCCAGAAACAGAGGACCCTAGGATCATCAAGGGAGAAGAGCACAAGCAGAATGGGGGACCTTATCCAGAGAAGCAGCGATGCCAGAGATGGAGGCAGAGATGGGATCATGGAGAGAGGGAGCAGCTGAGGACTCTAGATTCTTGGGAAGAGAGGGACTAAGAGCTAGTGGCCAGGAGGCAGACTTGCAGAATGTGCAAGGTATAATGGAGGTGTAAATTCCTATATATACCTGAGTTTTTGTTTTTTGTTTTTAAAAAGCTATAGTGAATAGAGAGAAACATTGTTAACTGATGTTACATGTTGTTGTTGTTGTTGTTAAGTGCCGTCGAGTCAGTTCTGACCCATAGCGACCCGAGGGTGTAAATCTTTACGGGAGTAGAAAGCCTCATCTTTCTCCCG
>NW_006408521.1:24175667-24176187 GCF_000296735.1 Chrysochloris asiatica
GAGACAGAAGAACAAGATAGATAGGGGAACACTGAGACATGTTTGCATGGCCTAAGTGGAACAGAGGTAAATAGTAATGCATGCTCAACCTCGGAACAAAAGGGCTCTGTGATACAGGGATCTAGGCATAGTTTGAAGAGGGAAAATAATACTAAGATGCTTGACTGCCTTATGAATATTGATTTTCCTTGCCTACTACTGTAAAAAAGACACTTGAGTGGGATAGAAAGGAATGTCGGGAAACATGATTACAGAGAACTTGTAAGCCCATCTTCAGCCTGTAACTGATTGGAATACCTAAAAGGGGTTCTAGAACTTGCCCAGTGAAATAGTCCTTTTGCGGAGCCTTTGCAGAGTATAGGACCTTAGGTGGAATCCTGAGTCCCATCCAGAACCTTATGAGGTGGGACATTCCCACTAGCAAGGGCAAGAAGACCAGCCTGGAACAGCTAGAGTGACAGAAGATACATCTTCAAAGAAAGATCATCAGGAAAAACCCAAAACAAAAATGTCAGCATGA
>NW_006408521.1:24177567-24188870 GCF_000296735.1 Chrysochloris asiatica
AGCCTCATCTTTCTCCCGTGGAGCAGCTGGTAGTTTCGAACCGCTGACCTTAAGGTTCACAGCCCGATTCATAACCACTACGCTACCAGAGCTCCCTTGTTACATGGAGGGGATTATAATCATTGTAATATAAATCAATGTAAAACTGATGAACTGTGCCGTAAAACTTTCACTCAATCCACAATAAAAACTTTAAAAAAAAGAAATTAAATAAATTTTAAAAACCCTATACAAGATCCCTATGAGTTGGAATCAATTCCACAGCAGCTTAACAATATAACAAGAAGAACAAACAGAGGTTGGAAGAAGTATGGCCAGAATGCTCCTAGGAGGCCAGGATGCTGAGACTTCATCTTTCCTACTTTGGACATGTTATCAGGAGGGACCAGTCCCTGAAGAAGGACATCATACTTGGTAAAGTAGAGGGTCCACCAAAAAAGGAAGACCCCCAATGACATGGACTGACACTGTGGCAGCAGCAATGGGCTCAAGCGTAGCAACAATGACGAGGATGGCGCACGACCTGGAGGTGTTTCATTCTGTGGTGCATACAGTCTTCATGAGTTGAAATCAACTCAATAGCACCTAATAATGACAACAAGGACTTTTCCAGGAGTCCTGGTATGGCACTGTAGGATAAGCACTGGACTGTTAACCACAAGGCCAGCAGTTCAAATGCACCACCTGCTACTTGGAAACCCCATACAGGTTCTCTATGTGTAGGAACCAACTTGATGGCACTTACCAACAACCACAGATGTTTTTCCAATTTTAATGTAATGGGATTATATTTTTATTCCTATGGAACAGATAATTAAAAAAGAAAACAGCCCACTGCCATCATATCGATTCTGACTCCAGGTCACCCTGTAGGACAGGGCAGAACTGCTGTGGAGGCTTTCCTAGGCTGTAAACCTTGGTGAAAGCAGACGGACTCCGTTTTCTCATGTGGAGCAGCTACTGGGATGAACCATTTCCCCATGATTAACCCACTGTACCACCAGGACTCCTTTGGAACAGACATTATGTGCCTGTAGATGTGCTAGGATCTGTGGAGGAAAGTTTTTTTGCTTTTTCAGTCGTGCTTTGGAGAGAGCGTGTGTAGACACTTCGATGAGAGCAGATACTTTCCTAGCACAACAAACTTAAAAGAAGTTTTGTTGAACAAATGAATGAAGAATAAACAAACATATTTAAAAGTTCCTAATACCCACTTTGGGGCTTAGGAGACCAGATAACACACTTGGAATAATTCGATGCAAATTTTTTAAAAGTCTTCTGGAGTATCCATATTTAAGTCCCAAAGACTGGCTTCATTCCCTGCTTCCAGAGAATACTCCCAACAGCTCCATGGTGGTAAAGGCAGAGCTATAATGAGGTGAGTCTACTTTGCAGTTCAGTGTGTGCTGGTTCATGCATCCCACAAACATTCACAGAGGGTCAAATGCAGTAGGGGAGAAGTCTTGGAGTATTTTAAAATTTTGATAACCTTAGTGAAAATGTTTGGGAACTGTTATAGCATAGGTTTCCAAGAAAAACAGAAAAGGATACACAAAATAAAGACAATCTCAGTTTAGAAAGTTGAATTCAGAAAGATTAGGAAACTTTTCAGAATAACCAACCAAACGAAACACACTACCGTTGAGTCAATTCCAACTCATAATGACCCTATAAAATAGAGCAGAAGTTCTCCTTAGAGTTTCTGAGATGAAATTTTTACAGAACCAGACAGCCTCATCTTTCTCCTGAGGTGGGTTTGAACCACCGAAATTCCAGTGAGCAACACACTACTTAACTCACTATACCACCATTTATTGAGTGCCTACTATAAAGTCCTTGTGTGGCGCGATGGGTTAATACGCTGGACTGAAAAGTCACTTTGAATTTCAAGGTTGGTGGTTCAAGCTCACCAACTGTACCTCAGAAACCCTACACAGGGTCTCTTTGAGTCAAAACCGACTTGGCGGTTAAAACAGCAGCTAAAAAGTAGACTCTGAACATATGTTATTTCTAAATAGTTTTTCAAGACAAGAGAGGGTAAGGCTTGCAACCTTGTAAGAATTGGACCAGGATTAAGGCCTATATCTGTCTCCCTCCAAAGCCTGGGTTCTTTCTAAATCCTCGTGATACCTCTGTAAGGCCACCATGGAAAGAAGGAACATTCCAGTCTGCACACAGCTTACTTCTTGAGTTTATAAGGGAACGACCAGCTCCTTTGCTGCCCTTCTTCCTCTGTTTCCTTGCTACCTTGGTCCTGGGAATGCATGCACCCCTTGATGAAGAGGAGGAGCACAGAGGCTCCAGAACTATTTGAGGTGTGAGAAGCTTACAAGACTAGGAAATCTAGATATTGATCTAACTTCAGAGATTATTGAATCTTGAGGTGGGGGTTACCACATAACATCATGACTCAGTCCCTTTCTCCAGCCCTCATTCTCTTTGTTTTATTCTGAAGACAGGCTCTCATCATTGGATGACAAGATGGCTAGCAAGGATCTCAGAGTCACACCTTTCCTCCTTAGCAACACCAGTAGAAAAAAAAATGCCATCTGCCTCCTAACTTTCATACGTAAATCACAGAGAAGATTCTGACTGGCCATGCTTAAGCCACATGCCCATACTGCGATAGGCCAGCCTGAGTTTCCTGCCCTCCCCGTGGGGAGGGAATGGCACACAAAGCACGAGAATGGTACCTCAAATGGTGCCACCTGAAAGGAGGGATGAATTCCTTAAAGAACCAGAAGAAAGATGTGGTGACTCAGGCTGGACAAACAAACATTTTAAATATCCTTAACTTCTATAAGGGTTGGGCAGCTAGGCCAGTGACTGTCTCTCTAGATAGTTGTATCTTTGGAGAAGGGTGTGGTGAGGCTATGGGGACAGTGAGTAGCAGCTCTGGTCCCTGGTTTTAGCCACAGAGCTCACCTTTGTGAGGCAGATGGCCAAGCATATCCACAGAAGGGATAATGCCTCCCTTCATGCAGTGGTCTGAAATCTACCAAGTGCTGTCTTGCCATCTTCCCCTCAACTATACAATGATGATGGTGGGTAGTAAGGGCAAGGGCTACTTTCCTATTTTACAGGGGAGGAAACTGAGGCTCGTAAATGCTGAGTCGCCTGCTCAAGGTCACACAGTTAGTTAAGTTGCAGCGCCGTGATTATCAACCAGCTTTCAGAGTGAAAAATTAAAGTCCCATGGCGTGGGCAGGGGGAGGGGGGAGAGTCAAACGGAAAGAAGATTGGTAAGTGATGAAGGAGAAATCTCATTGGACAGACAAAAAGCTGCAGAGGGAACAGATCTGCCAGTTGGAAAGACAAAAACAGGAAGCTTGGCCTGATTGCCCAAGAAGAGAACAAAGAAATAGCCAGAATGTATAGGCTTGAAAAGAGAAAAAACAAAGAAAGAAATTAGATGCAACCTGCAAAACACATAAAAGGAAATAGAAAAACATTCTTTAAAATACACCAAGAACAAGAGAAAGATAAGGGGGAATGTTTCTTCCTAATAGATGATGAGGGAAAGCTGATAATGGATAACACCAGGAATGCATAGGTTTTTAATGCTGCATTGCTCCGGTAGCTGGAGCAAACTGCATACAGACTAGAAGGCACAGAAAACACCTGGAGAGTGGACAGTGAAGGGAAGAACCTGCAGGACCTAAAGGTCTGGGCTCACCAATGACAGGGAACCCTAAACTATCAAAGCTGGAGGGGCCCTCCATGTTAACTGGACCCACCTCTCACTTAACAGACAACTAAACTGAATACCAGTATCAGGATGGGAAGGAACTGCTCAAGGTCACAGATTTAGTATTGGCAGAGCCCTAACTAGACCCTAGACCCTGTGCTTTTCTGGCACCCATGGGAGATGGAGAGAAGGGGAGAGACAGTGATGGATAAGCCAAGATATAGGAAACCTAGTATGGGAATTTGGCAAGTGTGCAAATTACCTTGAAAACAAGGTGAAGGGCAGAACTTAGGAGGATCAGGGACACAAGCTGCCTGAATATCAGGGCTCTAGTCTTGCTGTTGCCCCGACCTCCAGTTCGTTACTACTCCTTCTGATCCCAGGGTCTCTACATCCTTGAGTCTTGTTTGGTGCTTCATTACTGAGTGTCTTGTTTATCATGTTTCTATGGCCACAATAATGCTGTCTCATAAACCACCCCCATATTCAGAGGCTTACAACAATAGGCATTTGTTTGACTTGCTGTCTGTAATTTGATGGATACTATGATTTAGGCTGGGTTTAACCTGGAGGCTTTTCTACTGTAGCTGAATTCTTTCACATTCATGAGGAGGCTAGCTTGCTGTTGGCTCACCCGTGACAGGGAATCCTAAACTATCAAAGCTAGAGGGAGTCTCTATGTCATCTGATCCCATCTCTCTTACAAACAATGGAACAGATCTAGGAAGGCCTCAACTGGGCTGAACTGGATGACTGGGATGAAAGATACGATTCAACTCTCTGCCACATGTCTTTCACACCCTCCATCCCAGAATAGTCCCTTGGCAAAGCAGAAGTGCATGACCAGAAGTCTAATCAGGCAAAGGACGGAAACACACATGCACTTTCAAGTCTCTGCCTCCAAACACATTTTCTAACATTTCATTGGCCAAAGCAAATTTACATGACTGAACCCAGAGTTAGAGGGGGCAGGAACACAACAGAGCAAAGATGAAGTGAATAGTCAGTGAGTTCCTTTATGGGAGCCATTTCCCAATCAATCTACCATACCTGTCTCCAGATCTTTAACTCTGCTGTCTTGCTCTACTCCCACTGTCTTGGTTCTCCTTTGGCAGCCCGTTTCCCATTGAGACTAGCAGTTGAGTCTCTCATCCTGATTCTCTCCATGCAGAGTTTCGGGTATCATCATCTAGACTGAATTTGTTTTTTCTAGAACAGTGATGAAGACACCAGAAACTACAGTCTCAGAAGCACTGCCCTCCAAAAACTCTTCGTCTAGAAACCACAAAACCCATGGGCATTCAACTGCTATTCACTCCCAGGTCTCCCCTGCCCCTGGACACACATCAAAGAGAAGCCAGGACAAGACCTTTTCCCTGTGTCCATATCACCCTGGACTCTGTCCCCTGGGAGGGGAGGGCCCAGTCTTGAAACTTTGACTAAAGACATCAGGATGCTTGGAGACAGTCCTCCCATTCGCATGACAATCGCAGACCCCAGAACAAGGAAGCACTCAGTGGAGACACTATTTTGTGAAACCACCTCCTGGTTCTCATTCTCAAGACCCAGCTGTTCTCAAACGCCCTACTTGATAAGTTTTGGGCAGAGCTTACTGAGTGCTGGACCAATCCTGACTCTTGCCCCCTGCTCTCCGCAGACAAGCTAAGTCACCCTTAGCTCTGGATCCTTTGCCATCTACCCCCTTCTGTGCCTCCCCCTCTTTCCTCCCCCCTAGGCCAGTTCAACCAGCTCATCATGACTGCTGCTGGGATCTAATCGCCAAGAGAGCAAGTCTGAACTCCCATCTTCATAATCTCTCTTTTTATCACTCTCAATAATACATATCATACAATCTTTTTTTTTCTGAATAAAAGCAAAAGCTAATGGCCATATAATTTGAGAAGAGAAGGAAAGTATGTTTCCTTATAAGGTGATGAATAAGGATCCATTTTAAGGGGTCATTTTGAGGCAGGAGAGTAGCCTGTCAAAAAAGCATTTGTTTGGTGTTGAAGTACAATTTAGCTTGCAAGGAATGGGCTGGGTGTGAAGATAAGCTGGCCAGCTATTACAATGTAGGAAAAGCACTGGGCTGGGAGTCCGAAACTCGGCTCTAATCAAGCCTTGTCCTTGTTGAGCACAAGGCTATGTGCCCTGTTTCCTGGCACTGGGAATACAGACCCAAGTAAGACAGACATGGAACATTCGCTTTCTAGGTGACACTAGGCGGTTACTTCACATGGGAGACTCTCAGTTTTCCCATCTCTAAAACGAGAATGCTGGGCCAGGATTTCTAAGATCACTTCCTCTCTAGCAGTCCATGAGGCCTCAGATACAAGGGGATGAGGGCCTAGGTCATGGTAGTGGCAACTCTGGAAACATTTCACAAGAAGGAAATCAGCCATTGGGAATGAGTGAATTGGAAGAGACAAAGATGACTGTTTTAACCTGATGGTGTCTGTCACTGGCAAGGAAAAGGGGAAAGATGAATGCTGGTCCAACTTAGATTATTTTCTGGTAATAATATGGGGAAATGGATCAAAGCAATGCTTTTCCCCAAAAAGGAGACAAGACAAAACAAAACAAAACCAACAACAAACTCCATAAGTTAAAAGGTGTGTGGGAGGTGGGGAGTCCTTAATGGTTCTGTGTGCACAAATGAGAAAGACTGAGCAAGGCAGTAAGCTGACTCCAAACCAGAAACCAGAACTTCCGCGAGGAAACAGGACTGGTAGTGAAGCGCAGCATGGGACGGGCAGAAAATTGCCGGGTCATTGTTCCATCCCTGGGATGTTAATCCTGCAGTGAGGCCCTTCCCTAACATCACCCTTTTCCATCCTGTAAGGAAGCTGAGTGCCTAGTAACTCACTAGTTAGTCAACAAAATAAACATGATTTTTGGACCTTACATGTTCCTGGCAACAAGCTCGGTGCCGAGAATGCAGAGATGAATATAAGAGGGTCCCTGTTTATAAATTAGAGCAGGGGCAGGGTAGAGAGGTAGACAGTGCCAAGCGCTTAAAGCAGTGTATGCTCCAAGCACTGTGGGAGTCAAGGGGGAGGGTGATTAATAATAATGATGACTGAGAGCTGGGAACGCTTCATGGAGGAGGTGGCATTTGAGCTGGATCTTCTATGTGGCCTATAAAGAAGAGGTAAGCTAAATGTAGATATTACAGAAGCATCATTGGTACACTCTGGAGTGGGGAGAAAGATGAAGGGTGGCATGAAGAGTAGAGAATGTTCTACTCATGACTAAATTTGGAGGTGGCTTAGTGGAAGGAGGATTTCCTAAGACGACTCTAGGCATCTAAGTGTCTACACACGATAGAACAAGATACTCTGATCTAATTCAAAACTAAGCGTGCCACCATCCACAGGGCGGGAGAAGCTCCCTCTCGTGAAGTGGAGGGGGTGAGGGCAGAGGCAGTTACAAGCCAGCAGGCGGATGTGGGAGGTTTCAGATAATACTGCTCTTCCAGAAGGGGGGAACAGGCCAACACCACAAAGGCGTGAAGGCTCTGGAGCCCCTGGGACAGAGAGCTGATGAGCTGCTTGGGCAGTGAAGCAAGGCACGGAGCTCAGATGGCAGCTGAAATGATGCCATGCATCGTGGGTCAGAGGAGGAGGGAGACACTGAGTGGCCCAGGAGTTCTGAGCGCCTACCTATGCTTCTCTGTCTGAGGCCGGGAGCTGGAGGTGAGGGGCCTTGACCAGCTGGGCTCTCGGTCAGCTGTAGGCCTGTAAGCGGCATGGAGAGTGAGTGGACTACAGCACACATAGCCAAGCTTCTGAGGCAGTGCAGCTGATGCGATGCAGGCTGCTTACCTGGCAGGTACCACAGACAGAGAACAGATGCAATGGCCACACTGCTCCCACACACTCTGTTCCCATGGCTTTCTCCCTTACACTCTCCCTTTCTCTTTCTGCCCTTCTTCCTTTTTCCCTGTCACCTCCCTTCCTTTAAGCATGTATTATACCTGTTCTAGGCTTTCTTTGGCAGAAATGCTTGTTGCTGTTAGGTGCCATCGAGTCATTACCAACCCCTAGCGACCCTATGCACAGCAGAACAAAATACTGCCTGATCCTGGGCCAACCTCACTCCTATTGCCACGCTTGAGCCCACTGATGTTGTCACTTTGCCAATCCATCTCATTGGGGGTCTTCCTCTTTTTCTCTGACCCTCCATCTTACCAAACATGATATCCTTCTCCAGTGACTGCTCCCTCCTAACAATATGTCTGAAGTATGAGAGACGAAGTTTGGTCATCCTGGCCTCCAAGGAGCACTCTGGCTGCACTTCTTCCAAAACAGATCTATTGGTTCTTTTGGCAGCCCATGGCACTTTCAATATTCTCCTCCAACACCATAACTCAAAAGCATCAATTCTTCTACAGTCTTCCTTATTCACTGTTTCAGCTTTCGCATGCATATGAGGTTATTGAAAAATATCATGATAAAGAGGTAAACTCTGGCCCAGTTACAGATATACACAGCCAGCCTGCCAGGCGAGTCTTTGCAAGACCCCACCTACACCACAGTCAGTCCAGCCAGGCTAAATCTTGTTGCCTGTCTGTTCTTGTGCCCACCCCACCCCTAATAACAGACCAAAGGGGAGTTGAGGCTCCTAAATTATTGGGCAGAGACTACTTCCTACTCTAATATGGTTTCCTCTCAGTCTAATAGCGTAATGGTTACCATTTGGGTTGCTAACCTCAAGGTCAGCTGTTGGAAACTATCAGCTGTTCCATGGGAAAAAGATGAGGCTTTCTGCTCCCATAAAGATTTACAGCCTCGGAAGCCCTATGCAGGGTCGCCATCAGCCAGAACCGACTTCATGGCACATAATGTCCTAATGATCCTACTATCTTCTAAACTCACTGCCATCGAGTCAATTCTGACTCATAGCAACCCTCTAGCATAGAGTAGAGCTGTTTCAGAGGTTTTCTGAGATTGTACATGTTTATGGGAACAGACAGCCTCATCGTTCTCCTGCAGAGGGCCAGTGGGTTTGAACCTCCAACCTTGTGGTTAGCAGCCCAACACCTAACCCACTGCACCACCAAGGCCCCTTTTCTTCTCCCAGTTCACTTTAATTTCAGATCTTTTCACCTGGTTCTGAGATCAATCTGGAGGACCTGAATAGGAGGGTTCTTCATCATAATAGATACCACTTACTAGAGTCCTGGTGGCGCTGCAGGAGAAACACTGGACCGCAAGGTCGGCAGTTCAAACCCAGCAGCCACTCCTTGGAAATCCTAGACAGAATCATTATGAGTCAGAACTGACTCAACAGCACTTAACAACAACAACCAATTACTGAGCAGTTACCATATAGCAAACGCTAGGTAAAATAAAGCATGTTCCTCACTTCATTTCATCTGTACAATCACCCCAGAAGGTAGATATTGTTTTTCCCATTTTCAGATGATTATACAGAATCCTGGTGTCATGCTAATCACTGGATTGCTAACCACAAGGCCAGCGGTTCAAACCCACCAGCCACTCCTTGGAAACCCTAGACGGGGTCACTGTGAGTTGAAACCAACTTGATGGCACCTAACAACAACAAGATACTGAAGCTCAGAGATATTAAGTTAACTTGCCCAAGATCATACAGCAACTAAGTGTGAGAATCAGTATTCAAATGCAAGGTACCTGATTCCTTCTCTGTGCTGATACCCCCGTATTACACTGACTCTCTCTAGTCTTTTAACAAAGACTCTGCTATGTTGTCTCTCTTCTCGATTGAGAGACCAGATGGGCCCTTTATCTTCAAACCCATTCCACCTTCAATGCCAGCACGATTCACACCCTTAACATGTCAAGGTGTAGCTTCATCACCTGTATCCAGGGTCATTTTGCCACAAGCATTTCAGAACAAGGGAGGCAAAGGTAATTTGGCAGCGAAAAGGATGGAACTCAGACACATAGAACACCCGAGGACAAGGGCAAGGGTGGGAGTCGGTTCCATTTTTCAATCCTAGTGACTTTATTGGCAGGACAAGGTAGCCAAGCGTTGCCAAAGCTAGTTCATCAACCTCCTGCACTCATCTCTCTAGCAGGCGCTGAAATTCCCAGCCTGATCCAAGCTCAGTTGGTGTCCCAGGGGCAGCTTCTGGCTCCTGTGATGAGTCTGTGTCTGTTACTCCTCTCCTTCCAAAGTGCCCCCTTTCCTTCCTGGGTAATCCAGAGATGATGGTAACCACAATGTGTGGAGCAATCCATCTCACGTTTACAATGCCTTCTCCAGGAGCCGTCTCATCTGGCACAATGAATCCTGTCTACATTAGTAATGAGGCCTTACTCTAACACAGGCTGTGTGGCCCCCACAGGACCTTGACCACATTCAGAAACGCTGCTCCCTGTCTCCTTGTCTGGATTTGAGTAATTTGTTTCCTTAATCAGGTTGGAACCCCCAGCCTTAACTCCTGCCCAAATTCTTAGACTCTACAAATCAGGCTGTGAATCACAAGGTCAGCAGTTCGAAACTACCAGCTGTTCCGCAGGAGAAAGATGAGGCTTTCTGCTCCCGTAAAGATTTACAGCCTTGGAAACGCTGTACAGGGTAGCTATGAGTCGGAACCAACCCCATGTCACATAACAACAACAACAACAGCTACCTGGGAGGAAGTAGTGCTACCCTTCCCCTAACCCCCATTTAAGATATGGAGAGACTAAGGCCCAAAGAGGAGATGTTTTAAGTGAGGGAAGCGACACAGCTCATAAGAAGAGAAGCTGAGATCTAAGCCCAGGGTACTCTCTCGGCTACACAGTGCTCTCCTGTCCTCAGGGACTCCGTGGGGGCCATATGGCGTCCATTCAGAGTCCCTGCGCAGGGGAGGATTCTGATGGCATGCCAAGTTGAAGGGGCATGTGAAAGGCCCCGGGGGGGGGGGGGCAGTAAGTGGCAAATGGAGCTGCTAGAGAGCGTGTGGGTGGATGACAGGGTAGGGGGCCTGGGACCCATTTCCAGAGCCTTCTCTGCCATACTCCTGCATTGGAATCTTATGGTGGGCCACTGGAATTGTTGAGGTGAGAATGGGTCATCTAATCTGGGGTTTAAGGTTGGTGGAATAGCTGAGGGAGTGGAATTGTCCATTGGGAATATCTTGAAGCCAGGGAGAGTTTGAGCAAACTGTTAAGAAAGCATCAGAAAGCTAGCTAAATGTTCCAATAGGCACTGCAGGCTGGCTCAGGTTATGAGGTTCTTACCGGGGCCAGGTAAGGGAACTTAGAGATTGTCTTGTGGGGATCACAGGGTTTCCATGAGCTAAAAGAGCAATTTCCAGGGCTTCAGGAAATAGCAGTGAGGATTCAGAACACTTACTCTGGAATCTGAGGACCCAGGAGGGTAGACTCCCATGGATTTTAAGCTGAGTGGGTTTTATGGAACCCTGGAACCTGGTCTCTGGTCTCTGGTGATCTTCCCGGGAGCAGAAAGAGGGGATTTTGTCTCTCAACACTGGGCCTACTGAAAGAGGAGAATCTGCAGGCCCCTGGATTCCAGGCACTGTGAAAGGGATCAATGAAGCTGAGTCTCCCAGGTCAGGGCTGTGGCCCTGCAACCAGGCTCCTGGGCTTCATTCAGTAAGACTAGAAAGCGGGGGTGGGGGGGG
>NW_006408521.1:24188970-24223022 GCF_000296735.1 Chrysochloris asiatica
GACTTGGAATCTCTCCAAAAGCCATGCCTGCCTCCCTAAACCATGGACTGACTCATAGCAACCCCACGTGTGTCTGAACTGTTCTCCAGAGGGTTTTCAATGGCTGATGTTTCAGAAGTCGATTTCTGGGCCTTTCTTCTAAGTTGCCCCAAGTGGACTCAAACATCCAAACTTTCAGTTCACAGCTAAGCAAGTGAACAATCTGCACCACCCAGGGACTCCTCCTGCTTTACCAAACCCACTGCCCATTGAATTGATTCCAACTCACAGCAACCCCTTAGGACACAGTAGAACAGCTCTATAGGGTTTCCCAGGTTATAAATCTTTACAGAATTCAACAGTCTCATCTTTCTCCCTTGGAGTGGCTTGTGAGTTTCAATTGCAGACCTTTTGGTTAGCAGTCCAGCACTTTAAACACTGCACCACCAGGGTTCCTTCCTGCCTTCCAAGTTCATCTCACATCACTGACATCTCACTCCACCACTCCACCCCTGCAGGAACTTCATATACTCTTCTCACACCTACCCCCTTACCTGGTTCCTTGGTCCTTTAGATAATGAATGAGACCCACTGCCTGACTCACCTGCCCAGACCTCCCTGCGTTGTGTATTTTATTTTCATAGTATCTTCTCAGTTTGCAATTTTCAAACTAATACGTGTGAGGATGTTCCTTATCTGTCTTCTCCGTGAGGAGCTGTAGATTCCGTGAGGGCAGGTTGCCATCGTGTCTGCTTTGCTCACTAGAATCCTTGTGCCTGGTACATCGCGGGCACTCTTCAGAGCCAGGGCTCTACAGCTGCATGACATCAGCCCGACGTAGTCAGATTAGCCTTGGATCTCTGAGTCTGGTGGGGCTGCCACAGGCCTTGGGGGAGTGTGTGGATCCCCCAGGAGACTTTGGGGACTTTTGAAGACATTCTAGGTTCATTTACACAATCATTGAAGAGGCTGAGTCTTAAGTGCACTTTGGCTGTAGTTGCCCTCCCAATGCCCCAAATCTCTTTTTTTTTTTGGCCAATTTTCCCCTATAACATCATCCAACAAGAATAACTGTCAAGATTCACTATAATTATTATCAGGATTGTGTCAAGAGGTTCAGAGTCTCTTCCTTTCATTCAGTACAACATCTGATGAAATAGGCAAGGCAAGTATTGCCATCCCCAGGAGGGGGAAATGAGGGTCAGGGGGTAAAGTGGTTTTCTTAAAAACCCTGGTTTTCTGACTCCTGAACCAGTGCTTTTGTTCCCAATGGTGACGCTCTCACTTGGAAGGGGCTACCATTGGGACGCACAATGTGATATGTCTCCCTACACCAGCTCAACTACTCTTCAAAGTCTAGAGCAGCCATGATTCAAGAGTAGAGTGAGAGAAAAGGAGAAGGATATTCAATTTGCAACCTTTTGTTCACTCTAATGATAAAACTAACATCTTGGGGGCACTTGGTATGTCTCAGGTACCCGTTACTCCTCTCTTTAAGCAATCCCATAAAATAAGGTTGATGGTGGACACCCATTTTGCAGATAAAGAAACTGAGGCCCAGAGCATGTTAAGTGACTTGCCCAAGATCACATCATGGACTGATAGTAAAGTTAGGATTCAAGCCCCTTAACCTTCTCCCCCTCTCCCTTGCCCTCCTCCCAGGTCTATTTGACTCCAGAGCCCACAGGCTTTCTGCTTGCACACATTGCTTCTCATCCCCATGTTCTCTGGAAAGAACAAAGGAAGACAGAATGCAGATGCTGTGTAATGGTTGTCTTTTACCTGAGGCAGGAGTCAGCTGCTCAGAGAGCCGGGATTCAGCCCTCTGTCCTCGAGACAGGTTTGCTGATGCATGGAAGGAAGAGAATTCTTCCTAATCTGTTACCTAATTCTTCCTTGTACTGGCCAGGCTATTCCCAGAGACCAGAAAGTTTGTTTATTTCACAGCTTCAAGAGTATCTGCCCCCAACAGAGATAGAAGCAAGTGATGGGACATTTGTCAAAGGTAAGAAGAACAAAGAGAAGTCAGGGGTTTTCTGGGGCAAGGAAATAGAAGTCAAGGGGACAATGGACAATAGAAAAAGACAGAATGACTCAGGAAGAGGGATGGGTGCCCTGGGGGGAGGGGTGGGGAACAGGACTGGATTGGCGAGCAGCAATTTGTGAAGTTTACAGATAAATCTTGGTCCTTCAGCAAAGCTTATCTGTAATGGGCTCAGCTCGCTGAGGCCCCGTCTCCTGTAGACATAAATCATTTTCTAATTTATAACATGAATAATTGATTTTGCCTCTGTAGCCTCAACAATAAATCTCCGGATCACACATGCATAAGAAAATAATAGTAATGAAAGTGATCAGGATATGCTGCCATCGATTAACTGTGAGAGGGGCCACTTGACTCACAATTCATGTTTTAAGTATTCCAGGTGGCACTGTGCCCACAAGCCACTTCTGCCCCTTGCCCCCCAGCTCTGCTTGTCACTAGCAGGGGGTCAGTGAAGACGGGAAAGAAGATAAGAGGGGAGGGGAAATGGGGCCTGGCCAGGACTGGCCACAGCTGGGATCAATTGGAATGATCTCCCCAATACTTGTCACTCATTCATTTAGTAGCTATTTACTGAATATCTCTTACCTGGAAGGTCCTGAGACAGGTGTGTGCAGTCAGGGAACCTGGTATTTAGCTTCTAGGAGCTTATGATCTAGTTAAAGGGCAGAGCTCGGAGCATACTATTTGGTTTTCATCCAAACCAAAGGTGTTGCAGTTGAGATGATTCTGGCTTACAGTGACCCTATAGGACAGAGTGTGGTGGTGGTGGTGGTGATGTGCCGTAGAGTAGGTTCCAACTCATAGTGACCCTGTACAGGGTTTCCCAGGCTGTAAATCTTTACGGGAGCAGAAAGCCTCATCTTTCTCCCGCAGAACAGCTGGTAGTTTCGAACTGCTGACCTTGTGGTTCACAGTCCGATTCGTAACCACTATGCTAGAACTCCCTAATAGGGTTTCCAAGGCTGTAAGTCTTTACAGAAATAGACACATCTTTCTCCCAGACTGTACCACCAGAGTACCTAATTTGGCTTTTAGGAAAGATTAAAGAGGAAATGGTCTTTCTCAAACTGTTGTTGTTAAGTGCCATTGAGTCGGTTTCAATTTATAGCAACCCTGTGTAGGTTTTTTGAGGAGCGGATGGTGGGTTTGAAATGCTGACCTTGTGGTTCAAACCGACCTTGTGGTTGAATGCATTATCCTACAGCACCACACCAGGACTCAGACTAGACATCGCCAAAGCAGGAACCCTAGAGTCCTGGAGTCTCCTCCATTGCCCTCTTTATTGGATTCACAAGGGCCCTAAAGTCCACCCACTCCTCTCCATCCCCTACTAGCTCAGGCCTCTGCCATCTTTCTTCTGAACATCACATTGACTTCCTAAATAGCTTCCCCGCAAGCCCCTTACCCATTCCTGTCCCAATCCAGTCTCCTGTGTGGTCTGAGTGATGTTTCAGATGATCGGTGGACATGCCCACCGGCACTCTGGTTCAAGCCTCTCACCCCACTTGCCTCTCCAGCCTCATCTACTACAACTCTGCTCCATGCTAAGCCCAAGCTATATTCAACTTAAAAAAAAAAAAAAAAGTCCAAGCCTGCTTTCTAGCCTCAGAGATCTTTTACATGTGTTCCTTCTGTTGGGAATGCTTTTCCTCTGGACCCTGCATCTCCTCTTCCCACCCTCTCTGGATAGTGCAAATGATTAGCGTGCTCAGCTCCCAACCAGAGCTGGGAGTTTGAGTTTACACAAAGGTATCTTGGAAGAAAGTCCTGGTGAACTATTTCTGAAACGGCAGCTACTGAGAACCCTTTGAAAGACAATTCTGCTTTGACACATGTGGCGTTGCATGAATCAGAAGCTACTAAGGACAGCTGGTTTTCTCTTCTAGGTCTCAGTTTAAACCTCACAAGCACCACAGTCAGGCTAAGAATTCCCAGGTGAGCATGTCCACCACACCTGGACTTCTGCACATTACACATCACAGTGGTCATTTCCTTTTCAATATTTTTCTTTCCTGTAGATGATGAAGTCTGGGAAGCCAGGAACCTCATCTTCTCTGGATGCACTCTTTCTTCAGGACCCAGCATAGTGCCTCGCACATAGTAGGTGCTCAATAAGTACTTGTGAAATGAATGAATAAATGATCTCCCTGCCTCTAGCCTCCTGCTTCTCTGGATCATCATAAAAAAAAACAAAAAAACCAAAAAAAAAACCTTTGCCATTGAGTCTGTTCTGACTCATGACGCCCCATGTGTGTCAGAGAACTGTTTCACAGGGTTTGGAAGCAGATAATCAGGGCTTTCTTCCAAGAATTCTTTGGGAGGGTTTGAAACCCCAACCATTTGGTTAGTAGTTGAATGCTTAACCATTTTGGGCACCCAGGGAATGCCCTGGATCACCCTACATAGAGTAATTATATTAAATGCCATAGCCAGATTCTTTTTCTGTGCAAAAGCTTTACCAATTGCCAGTGGCTGAGCCGGGAAGCCTGTGTCTCCCAGCATGGCGTCTGCAGCCGTCCCTACTCTGTACCTCAGGAGTCCTTGCAGTGGGCTCTCTGCTCACTAACTGAAATCCCACTCATCCTTCAAGAGTTACTCAAATGCCAACTCTATTACAACACCTGTTTCTTCTGGTGCTATAAACTCTCTTTGCTACTGGGTGGTGGAGAGCCATTGAAGGACTTTAAGTGGAAGAGCGACGTGGTCAGATTTGGGTTTGGGGCTGGTGCTCTCTAAAGCTGTGTGTGGGTGAATCTGAGTGGGAGGGGTGTGGTGGGAGACAGGTCTGCCATTGAGCTGAGCCCAGAGCCTCCCTACCATGGGGCTAGGGGACTGGCTCAGGGCCTCGCAGTGCTTATCAGAGACTTAGATTTCGACCTTCTTGATGCCCAAGGCTGCTGCTGTATTATCCACTCAGCTATGCTGCTGATATGGCCCCTGGGACTGTGGTTTCCCAGCTCCCTGGATCCCTGGCCTGAATCCCAGGGTCTCCCTTACAATGGGACCTAAAAATAGAAGCTGCTTTTATAGTGGAAAGAAGAGGCAAGGGACCCAGGCAGGGTCTGAATAGCCACTGGTGACACCTAGAGGACTCTCTGAGGAGCCTGGGGACCATCCCAGGAGATTCAGAGAGTGCTTGACACTGGAGGTTAGGTCTCCTGGCAAGAGACAAAATGTCCCGACAGCACCTGGGGAGATCTAGCCTCCCAGCCCCCATGTACTCACATTCTCTCTCCCTACCCCTCTCCTGACTCTGAACCCATGCCTTGTCCAGTGCGTCATCCCAGTCCTGAAAGGCCTTGGAAACCATCAAACCATCGTATTAAAGAGAGAGCAGTGCCCTCAAACAAAAAGCATACAATGAAGGAGACAGTGGGGTGGGGTGGGTGCAGGCGGGACGGGGGTGAAGATAAGACCCTGTGTATGTGAAGTATCTGACGACCATCTGGAGCAACATACAGATCTTTTTCACTGACAATCTCTAGACATTCCTGCTCCCATCCAAATGTCACTGGAAAATATTCTAAATGAATCACGGTCCAAGAGTACTGCATCTTACAGCTATTGTGTTGTTGTTGTTGAGTGCTGTTGAGTTGATTCTGATCCATGGCGACCCTGTATAGGGTTTCCAAGGAGCAGCTGGTGAGCTTGAACCACTGTCTTGGCAGTTCAAACGACTTTGCAGTCTGACACATTAGTCCACAGCTATTACTGAGGGTCAAATCCTGGCAGTGTGTTCACCTTTAGGACCTTGTTATTGTTGTGGTTGTTAAGTACCATTGAGTTGGTTCCTAGTCATAGTGACCCTGCATAGGGTTTCCAAGGAGTAGCTGGTGATTAGCAGCAAATCCAGTGTTTGTCCTGCAGTACCACGCCAGGACTTCTTTGGGACCTTGTTGTTGTTGTTGTTATGTGCCATGGAGTCAGTTCCGACTCATAGCGACCCTGTACAGGGTTTCTGAGGCTGTAAATCTTTACAGGAGCAGAAAGCCTCATCTTTCTCCCATGGAACAGCTGGTAGTTTGGGACCTTAGTTTCCTCCTATTTGCAATAATTTGTTAACA
The DNA here is from genome assembly GCF_000296735.1 of Chrysochloris asiatica. NCBI lineage: Eukaryota > Metazoa > Chordata > Mammalia > Afrosoricida > Chrysochloridae > Chrysochloris > Chrysochloris asiatica. The sequence continues at coordinate 24,195,061 of NW_006408521.1, forward strand.
TAGCTGGGTTAAACATCTTTTTAAACAGGTATCCCAAAACCCAAACCAGACCCTATTCTGACTCATTTTGTTGGTGTGGTTAAGTGGTGTGGAGTCGGTTTCAAATCACAGGAACCTTTTATAGGTTTCCAAGGTTTTAGATCCTTTGTGGGAGCAGAAAACCTCCTCGTCCTCTTGCAGAGTGGCTGGTGGCTCAAACCGCCGACTGTGGCTTGCAGTCCAGTGGAACACTGCACTCCCATTCTGATTCAGAGAATTGTTATGAGGTTTCCAAGACTGTAAAGCTTCACGGGAGTGGACAGACAGCCTCATGATTCTCCCATGGAGCAGTTGGTAGGATCAAATCACTGATCTTTCAGGTAGCAGTCCAAGGCCTCACCCACAATGACACCAGCCTCCTTTAACTCACGTAAAATAAAGCTAACAGATCTAAAGTGTACAGCTGAATGACTTTGCCTATTGTGTGTTGTTGTGAGTTGCTGTTGAGTTGGTTCTAATTCTTGGCAACCCCATGTAAAACATAAAACACTTTCCAGACCCATGTCATCTTGACAACCATTGGTTGCATTGTTGTAGACGTTAATTAATTTTGAGAGCTTTCCAATGTAAATAAGTACTATATTGGACAGTATTCTGCTGGGATAAGGCTCTTATTGGCTAATTTGGGGAAGTAGATCAACAGGCTTTTCTTCCTACTCTCTCTTACTCAGTCTGGAGGCTCTGCTGAAACTTGTTCACCATGGAGGGCCCTGTTGGTAGTTAAAACACTAGTGCCATAGCTTTCAGCACCATAACAAAATGCCAGCCAGCACCAAGTGACAGAGAGGTGATAGTCATTTAAGTTTAAAGTGGTGTAACCATTACCCAGAGCAAGAAACAGAATATTTCCAGAAGGCTTGCACTGGCCCCTTCCCAATCAGTATCCGTGGAACCACTATTTCTGACTTCTATCATGGAAGCCGCAGTCAAGAAATCAAACGACACATTGCATTAAAGCAAATCTGCTGCAAAAGACCTCTTCAGAGTATTAAAAAGCAAAAATATCAGTTTGAGGACTAAGGTATGCCTGACCCAAGCTATCTATTTTCATTCACCTCATATGCATGTGAAAGTTGAACAATGAATAAGAAAGACCATAGAAGAATCCATGCATTTGCATTATGTTGTTGGTGAAGAACATTGACAGTACCAGGGACTGCTGGAAGAACAAACAAATCTGTCTTGGAAGAAGTACACCAAATGCTCCTTAGAAGCCAAGATGGAGAGACTTCATCACTTGTACCTTGTACATATTGTCAGGAGGGACCAGTTCCTGGAGAAGGATACCATGCTTGGAAAAGTGGAGGGTCAGCAAAAAAGAGGAGGATGTCCAACAAGATGGAAGGACACCGTGGCAACAACAATGGATTCAAACGTAACAATTGTGAGGATGGCTCAGAACCAGAAAGTGTTCTGTTCTGTTGTGCATAGGGTCACTATGAGTTGGAACCAACTTAACGGTACTTAGCAGCAACAACATCTTTATAGATTCAGTTGATTCACTTTTGAAACTCATTTAAAACTGCCCAGTGTTTTGGCGTTTAAATTATTTCACTCAGAGTTTTCTAAGGCTCAAGTGAAATTATCCACATAAAAGCACTTGGCATTGCATCTGGTATACAGTAAGTACTCTCCGAATGTGCAAGGAGGCATGAGGCACTTTGAATCAAAAAAGACCTGGCTTCAATACCGGCTCCATCTCTTGCCAGCTATAAGACATTCTGAGCTTCAATCTTCTCATTGGTAAAAGGGAATCGTAATCACTAGTAGCGCAGTGGTTACGAATCGGGCTGCTAACCGCAAGATCAGCAGTTCGAAACTACCAGCTGTTCTGTGAGAGAAAGATGAGGCTTTCTGCTTCCGTAAAGATTTACAGCCTCGGAAACCTTGTGCAGTGTCGCTATGGGTCGGAACCGACTCCACGGCACAGAACCGCCACCACCTTACTGGTTAAGGAGCTCTGGTAGCATAGTGGTTACAAATCAGGCTGCTAATCTCACGGTCAACTGTTTGAAACTACCATCTGTTCCGTGGGAGAAAGATGAGGCGTTCTGTTCCCATAAAGATTTACAGCCTCAGAAACCCTATTTAGGGTCTCTATGAGTCTGAACTGACTCCGCGGCACATAACCACCACCACCACCTTACTGGTTGTCTCCGGAAGCTAACGAGGTAAAGAAGGTAAACATCTGACATTAAGTAAATGCTCAATAAATGTCAGCACTGTACCCCTCTCACCATGGTGCTGAAGTCAAAGTCCCAGACTTTGGTCTCCAAAGACAATTACTTTGCTCTATTCCAGTGGTTTCCAAAGCGCATTTCCTGGAGCCTCGGGATCCTGCAGTCATGAATCAGAGGCTGAGGAGGACAGGAACAGAAGAAAGAGAAAGTCTAGCAGACGAGGATGTCCTCCTACCCTGGGTCAACCAATGCAACTCTGCTTTCATCTGTTTGATATGTTGGGGGTCGGGGGTGAGTGGCATTTGCAAAAAGAGTCCTTTTGCTTCTAAAAAGGGATTGAAAACCACTACTGTACTCTGTAACCACAGTGTTATCCACCACACCAGCCATATGTTGTGTAAAGGGGAGAACAAATGAGAACATACTCAAATTAATCGGTTAGAACTTCCTGAAAAACCTCTCCAGATAAATGTCCTACATTTCAGAGCAAGGACACCAGTAGATTCAAGCAGAAATTAATGGAGCAAGGGGCTTTTGTTTTAATTTTACTTAAGTACAAATTACTTTTTAGGAGCATGTAGACTTTTTTTTTTTAATTTTAAATTTTTTATTGTGTGATCATTTACATGGGGGGGGGGAGGAGCATGTATACTTCTATTTTTATTTCCTGAACAATAATATCAAAATAAAGTTCAAAAGTAAAAATTTAAAAGAAAATCTTTCATGAGTCTATCACTTTAATATGTTGTTGTTAGGTGCCATTTCGTCTCATAGCGACCCTGTATAGGATTGCTGAGGAGTGGCTGGTGAGTTTCACCACCAACCTTGTGATTAGCAATCCAGTAGTAATATGGTAACTATGGAATTCAGGTAGCATAGTGGTTACGAATCGGGCTGCGAACCTTAAGGTCAGCAGTTTGAAACTACCAGCTGTTCTGTGGGAGAAAGATGAGGCTTTTTGCTCCCGTAAAGATTTACAGCCTTGGAAACCCTATACAGGGTCGCTATGAGTCGGAACCGACTCCACGGCACATAACAACAACTATATATATATATACACACACATATATATTAACAATATATATATAGCTGTAGTGAATAGCTGTTATTTTATCTGTCAAGCAAGCATTTGTCCTTCCTCTGTCCACAACATTTCCCTTCCCTTAGTGATACCATTCCTTTCCAACCCTAGGTCCATATGGAGTCAACCCAGTTTCAAGAATGTGCATATGACCCAGGTCTGGCCTCTCAGGGAATTTCATCTCCTTGACCATGGTGATTGCTTCAGGGAAGGGCAGCCCTTGCTCCAAGCCAAGGCCAATGAGATTCATTTGGGAGGTTTTGTTGAAATTGCTGGGAAAGAGAAGTTCTGCTCCCATTGGATTTGAAGATGAGATGATGCCAACTTTGAGTGGGGTGGGGGTGGGGGTCACCATGTTCAGAGGGCCTGCTTGAGAGTGAAAAGAAAACAGAGCTAAGAGATCAAGAAAGACCAGGCTTTGATGACCCAGCCATGCCTGAAACTTAACCTAACTGGATGTTTCAATCATTAAGTCAATACATTATTTTTTCTCCTTAATCTGGTTTGAGTTGAATTTCTGTCACCTGCAATAATAGTTATCATCACAGAAGTCCTGTTGAATATAAAAGCAGATCAAAGTTTAGTTATATAAGTGCATTTCCCTTCAAAATCGTTGCCTGGGGAAGCAACATTTATTCCAAACTATTTTTCTAGAACTCATTGAGATAACCCTCAGTACCAATTTATCAATGAAGTCATCTTCTTACTTTATATTTCTGGGAGTGAGAAGATGATCTTGTTTAATCTCTTAGTTTGTTCACCAGAGTTAACTTGGAGTGACCACATCCAACACCCACATCAACCCTGACAGGATGGAGCCTTACTGGCTGGGATGCCCACTGAAAATGGGATGCAGGCACATCTTTGAACTGGTGTTTTGTTTTTCAAGGTGAAAGGGAGAGGATGAATTTGCATAAATGAATTGCAGGATAAATACCAACCTCATTATCTTTTGGTCATACCTCAAAAATAACAGCGGTACTTGTCCCCCTGGCATTTTTTCTTTCTTCCTTTCCTCAGAGAAAATGTGAAATTCATCTCAACTTGGTCCTGATGAGAAGACTCATGTTCCCATTTCACAAACAAGAAAATCAAGGTAAACTTATGTTCCCAATAAGGTTTTTGGTGAACCTAAGTGTTCGGGTCCAGAGCACAGAGAACAACCAGGGAGCAGGGCTTGAGGATGCATCTGGGGGTATAGGCAAGACAGATGGACAAAGAGGAATCAAACCTAAGAACCCAGGAGCGGAGGAGAAAAGGGGGCCATTACTAACCAGGAACACTGTATATGACTGAGGAGAATGCCAGGAGGTAACCCAAGGCTGCTGGCTTTTAAGCTCTGTTCAGAAAAAAGCTATCTCACCCTGGAGAGAGGGTTGCTGCATCCAGGCCATTTAATTCCCCCAAGTAGTTGGGCAGGCCTCGGAAATAATAAAGAAGGAAGGTAACATAGAGGCTCTGTGAAGCCTTTAATACATAGCATTAAAGGGTAATAGGAAAATCGATGGGGTTATTCAACAGGGTCACCCCAAATACTAGCAGTGCTGTCATGAATGGGACAGTTGGTGCTCCAACCATTGTGAGGCTGCTGGGCAGGACCCCAGCACCAAGGTCCCAGCCTGACCTCTTCAAAGCTCTAATGGCTTCATGGACTCTCTGAGTTCCCGCTGGGACCACAACACTAGACTCCTCTTTCCTCTGATCACACCCCACCTTCCTAACCCGGGCCAAGTGGCTAGATGATCATTACCATTTATTAAACACTTGCTATGTGTCAGGCTTCAGGTTAAGAGCTTTCAGAATCGTTGCATTTAATCCTTTCAACAACTCTATAAATTAGCTACTATTACTCTAGTTTCCATTTCACATCTAAGTAGAGTGAGGGCCAGAGATGTGTATACCCTTGATCAATGATGAGGAGAGAGAGCAGGTGGGTTAACTGAGGTCACAAGAAGATCTCACAGAACATCAGGACAGAGAGCAAGTTGGATAACACAGCTGTGGGATTAGAGAGCAAGTATCTTACCGTTAGTCCTCTGTTCTTTGTCCCCGCTACATCATCTCACCATGTCCATCCACGAAGCACACACTCCACTGACTTGGGACTTTGGAGTCATTCTTTGTAATTAAAGGGACAGTCATTTAGGAATTGTTTCTATTCGATGCAAAGTTCCTAAAGTCACTTTCTGTGTTCTGGGGGAGGGGGTGCTGAAGAGCAGAAAGTTCTTGGTTATTGCCTACAGCATCTGTCTAGGGAGAGAAAAACCAAGACCTGAAACAACCTTAGCATAATTCTAAGACAACAAATAAATAAGTGTGAGAGAGTGTGATGCCAACCGTGTACACCCAGCATTGGGGAATTACCAGGAAAGAAAGGTAGGGTCAACCAGAGTAGGCTTTGTAAAGGCACAGAGTTTGAAACTGGGCTGTTAAAGGAATGAAGGATTGCGAGTTGAGAAAATGAGAGAGGGGGGCCTGGTTGATGGCAGAAACAGCATTACAAAGGCTTGTTGTCGTTACTTGCTGTCAAGTTGATTCCAAGTCATGGAGACCCCATATGTGTGCACAATAGAACTGCTCCATAGCATTTTCTAGGCTATGATCTATTGGAAGCAGATCGCCAGTTCTGTCCCCTGAAGCGCACCTCTGAGTAGATTCCAACTGCTAACCTTCCAGCTAGTAGTCGAGTGTTTCACTGTTTACGCCACTCAGGGACACCACTTAGGACACTCCAGGCCTAGTGTCTGGAAAGAGCATTGTATCATCTGCTATATCTACAGGAATGGAGAATTCATAGTGCTGAAGGAGGGAGGGGTGGGTTGAGGTAACAAGGGAGTTTGGATTCAGTGTGGAAGGCAATGCTGAGCCAATGTAGATAGTGACAAGTTAATGTAAGATGACAGCAGTGGGCTTTGGAAGAGGTAACTGACAATAATGATCCTAAAACCCTGGAAGGTTGGAGGACTGAGTTCTAGCTAGGAGGGTAATGAAGGAAGTCTTCCAGGCGTGAAGTCATGGTGGCAGCTGGGGCTGGTGTGGAGGCCAGGAAAGAATCAAAGTTTGAAGCCCAGAGAGGCAGCAGTGAAGGGGTCAGTAGGATTGATGTCAGGCTGAAAGAGAGAGGGCCTTAAATGGAATCTATAAAAGACCTAAGATTCTGTGAGAATGGTGCAAAATGGGTATTTAGGGAATTCAGTTAAGGGATGTGGGGTGGAGATGGGAGAGAGAGTTATTGTGGAGAGAAATATCAAGGCTAAAGGAGTTCCTAGGTGGTGCAAACAGTTACTATGCTAGGCTGCTAACCAAAAGGTTGGTAGTTTGAATCCATCTAGGGGTATCTCAAAAAGGTTTGGTAATCTACTTCTGAAACCTTGTTGTTGTTGTTGTTGTTATGTGCCATCGAGTCGGTTCCGACCCATAGCGACCCTGTACAGGGTTTCCGAGGGTGTAAATCTTTACGGGAGTAGAAAGCCTCATCTTTCTCCCGCGGAGCGGCCGCTGAAAACCGTATGGAGCACATTCTTCTCTGACAGTTGCTGTTGTTGTTGCTGTTGGATGCTGGTTTATCAAGGTTAAAACAGGTGAAAGTCTCGGGGAAAGGGAAACAATTAGAAAAAGACTCATTTTCTCTTGATGGGTTTTCCTTAGTACCTTTCATGGGGAAAAAATGTCCATGGTCGTCTTCTCCAAATATTTACTATCCTTCAACTTAGCTCTGGAGTCCTGCTGTGGTACTGTGGGCTAATGTGCTGGACTGGAAAGTCAGTTTGAACCACAAGGTCAGTGTTTCAAGCTCACCAGCTGCTCCTTGGAAACCCTATACAGGGTCGCTATGGGTCGGAACTGGCTTGAGGGCCTTAACAACAACAAACTTAGCTCCAGTATGCTTGTTCTGGAACAAGGGGAGCATGGGAGGCTGTCAGCTCTGCCTTTGTCAGATGGGAGACCCTGAGCAAGCCATACAGTGCCTAAGGGAAGTAATAAGAACCACCAAACAACACCATGGGGGAAGGGGGGATTAAATGAAATGGTATGAAATGCTTACCCTAAGTCCTTTATATAAATGCCTCATTAATATTGTTGTTGTTAAGTGCTATTGAGTTAGTTCCGACTCATAGTCCACCCTGTATAGAGTTTCCAAGGAGGGGCTGGTGAGCTTGAACCACCGACCTTGTGGTTCAACCCAAACTTGTGGTCCAGTACATTAACTCGCAGCACCACACCAGGACTCCTCATTAATATTTGTCATTTGTATTAAAAAGCCAAGTTTAACATATACAGTGTGAGTTCCCAAACCACCAATATGGGTCAGGATTTGTACATGGTGGCACTAAATGTAAGGCTAATGGGTGGGGTTAGGGGGAGAGTCTGAGGCAGCTCCGGTCAAATTCATCTCTGAGTTTCTCAGAGGGTGGACAGGCAGCCTCTTGCCAGGGTCTCCTGAGGGACTTGTGTAAACTACAACTCCCCGTCCCTTTACAGACCCAGATAGCAGACAGAAACTCCATGACACAAGGGGCTGGGAACCACGTTTTTAATAAGACCCACAGGTGATTCCAACACACAGTGAAATCAGAGCCACATTTTATCGAACACGTGATCTTTTACAAGATCTCCCACAGGATCCTCCAGCTGCATAACCACCTCTAAGGAGATGGGGCCTTCACCCCTTCTGACCCCCCTCCCCCAGCCCAGCCATCTTTGGACCAAGTTATCTGTTAGTAAAGTCCCTCCCAGCCCCATAAACAACAGAGAGAAGAAAAAGAATTTGGCAACTGGGAAGAGAGGGAGACTGAGGAAAAAGGAAAGGACCCCCAAAGCAGGGGAGCGGAGCGGCGGCGAGCCTTTGGGACGACCCGGCCGAGCTGGCTTCGGGAACAGTGCAGTCGCCTCGGGTTATTAAATGGAAGAAGAATGTGCCTCTGTATCTCAGCGGAACAGGGCAAGAGTCATAAGCAGACGTTATTAAAATCCTTTCCTCGCCAATGAAAGACACTTATCGCTCTTCATCAGCAAAGCTCTCTCTTTCTGAAAAGCAAAGTCAACTTAACAGATGGAGGGGGTCCTTTCACTCCTCCCGTGAAAGAGCCCAAGTCTGCTTCCAGACAGCTCCGAAACCGACGTGGGACTCTCAGGGCCCCCCGGCAGGGCAGGGGAGAGGTCTGGGAACTGAGTTGGGGGTGTCTGGATGGTGGCAGACTTGGGCTCCTGGGTGCTGTGGGGCAAGAATGACTGTTGCTGCTTAGGGGTCCTGGATTCCCGAAAGAACTCGGCTGGAGGAGCGGCGCTGCGGCATGGCTGCAGCCTCCTCTCAGGTCTGTCTCCCTGCACCTGCCCGCTCTGCTCCATCGGTCCTCCGCCCCACCAGAGGCCTCCCTCCTGAGCCGCCTTCACTTGCTGACAAACTCTGGGTGATTACAGCCACACGACCTAGCTCAAGGCCCTTCTTCCCAGCCCAGCCTCAAACAACGCCCCCAGCCCTCTCCCCACCTCCGTAGCTGGGCTACTGGCTCCAGCCCCACGCTGCCCCAAACACACGCTGCCCTGCACGCCTCCCTACTTCTGCTCAAGGCACTTGTTCTGCCTGTAATGCCTTTCTTCCTCTTCTCTGCCCTTAATGGTCCAGCTCAAATGTCCCCTCCTCTGGGAAGCCCTCCCTGACCTTTCCAGGCAGAACTAATTACTCTCTCCTCCAGGTTCCCACAGCAGGCATGCTTCTGTTTTAACAATTCTCACACTATGGTTGTAATACCTGTCTCTGGTGTGGCGCTGTAGGATAAGCACTGGGCTGTGAACCACAAGTCCACGGTTCAATCCCACCAGTTACTCTTCAGAAACCTTCAGGGTCTCCATGAGTCAGAATTGACTTGACGGCACTTAACAACAGCAACTTGTGTGGTCGTAGGATAAGCAGTGGACTGTTAAGCAAGGTCGGCATTTCAAACCCACCAGCCTCTCCTTGGAAACCCTGTAAAGGGCCGCTATGAGTTGGACCATCTTCATGGTCATCACTTAACAAGTCCTTATTACAAGAAGAGTTCTAACAGGGAGGAGTGGAGGGCTGTATCCTGCTCCTCTTTGTTTCTCCCACAACTAAGTGCCATTCTAATTTTTAAATTTTGCTGTCCAGCCCGCTGGGTCCCTTTCATATATATTATTTTGTGTTATCCTCACAATAGCTCTTCTAGGTTATTAAACCCACTTCAGAGATGAAGAAACTGAGTCCTGGAGAACTGAAGTAACTTATAGTATGTGGCAGTGCAGAGTTAAGAAACTTCACTGTCTGAGCTCAATAAAGGTTTGTTGACTGACACAAGGGGCAGAACTTGTGGGGTGTTTGCATCTACACTAGATCCATCAGTCCATCTCCTCCTGCCTCTTGGCTAGCTCTTGTTTCTCTGTCTCCAGGGCATCATGACACCTGCTCTGAAATTCTCTGTCCACTTTCTCCTGGGCAAAGTGACGCCCAGTCCCCTATCCTGACACCATTTTCCTCTCCTCCAATCTAGCAGCCCCTCTGCCACCTCTTCCCAGTCTCTGCTTTGCAGTCAGCTATCTACTTCTCTCTCTCCAGTAACCCAGGCCCCAGTGTTGCTCCTGCCTCCAGCCAAATCCTAGGAAACCCACACAGGACAGTGTTCTTGCTTCTGTCCCCAGGTTTGAGATAAGTCTGCAGGGGGACAGAGCCCTGGGCATTGTTACAACTTCTTCCTTCATGAAAGGATTCAGGAGTAGCTCCTGTCTTCCCACGTCCCAATTTTTAAGACCAACTCTGATTTTACAATCTTGTGGACTTTCTGAGAATAGCAGCAGGGGTGTTTGGTTTGATCTGGTTTGGATTAAACTGTATGTTGTTGTTAGGTGCCGTCGAGTAGATACTAATTCATAGAGAGCTTAGCACAATAGAACGAAACACTGCCCAGTCCTGCACCAACCTCACAATCATTGCTATACTTGAGCCCATTGCTGCTCTCACTGTGCCAGTCCATCTCGTTAGGGGTGGGAGGAGAGGTCTTCTCTTTATCACTGATCCTCCACTTTACTAAGCATGATCTCCTTCTCCACGGACTGGTCCCTCTTGATAATATGTCCAAAGTATGAAAGAGGAAGTCTGGCCATCCTGGCTTCCAAAGAACATTCTGGCTTTATTCCTTCCAAATACGCCTTCCAAATACAGCCAAAAGATTTGTTTGTTCTTTGGCGGTCAATGGTACTTTTAATACTACAGGATAATGCACTGGACTGTAAGGTGCATTTGAACTACAAGGTCGGTGGTTCAAGTCCACTAGCCACTCCTTGGAAACTCTATACAGGGTCGCTATGAACGAGAATTGATTTGACAGTACTTAGCAACAATATAGAGTTTAATGTTAAACCCTATAAATCTCCTCAATCCCTAGTCCAAAGCTGTACATCTAGGTTGTTGTTTTTGTTGTTGTTGTTAAGTGCCGTCAAGTCAGTTCTGACCCATAGCAACCTTGTATAGGGTTTCCGAGGAACAGCTGGTGAGCTTGAACCACAGACATTGCATTTCAAACAGCTTTGCAGTCTGGTGCATTCACCCACAGCACCACACCAGGACTCCGTACATCTAGGTAGATGCCAATAAGTGTTGAATGAATGTGCCCTAAAATATTGAAAGGTTAGAGGACTGAGTTCTAGCTAGGAGGGTAAGGAAGGAAGTCTGCCAGGTGTGAAGCAGTGCTGAAAACCACATGACCATTCCATGAGTATTTTCTCAAATATACCGCTTCCCATCTTAATATATTCTGTCCCTGAATCAACTTTCTTGCCCTTCCCACTGGGCTTAGAAGGGGTGGTATCTCTCCTGTCAATTCCTCCATCCCTAGCATGTCCACCTGTTGGATTAAGGGTCCTGATTACCTGCTGTCTATGTGCTTTCAGGGTCCTAGCACACCCCAGTGAAACCTGCTTTAAATGATTAGCAGCATTCTCTTATTTCTATATTCATGTGCTGGCGGTGGTGGTGATTATGTGCAGTGGAGTCAGTTCCAACTCATAGTGACCCTGCATAGGGTTTCCAAGGCTGTATTTATAGGAGCAGAAAGTCTCAGCTTTCTGCTGAGGAACGGCTGGTAGTTTCAAACTACTGACCTTCAGGTTAGCAGCCCTACTTGTAACCACTACGGAGCAGATTTTAGGAGATCTGCTCTAGAAAAGGAGTGTGGTTCAGGACAGCTCTGTGGAGCACAGTCCCTGGAAGGGTCAATCCTGCTGCTTTGGTCGCTGTTGGCTCCCTGGTGCCAAGAAGGTTCTCAATAAATATGTGCTGACTGAATAAAGAAATGGATAAGTGACCATTGTTATTCACTGTGATTACTTTTCTGTTAATTTGAGACACTTTTATCTAATTTTATCAGAAGACAACAAATGCCCTGGATTTTCCCTTCAACTTCTGCTCCAGGGAGCGCCTTTCCCCAGCCACCCACTCATCTCTCATCAAGTATATATCCCAGAGTTCTATAAAGACGCTCTCAGAAGCCCAAAGCTCCCATTTATTCACTCCCATTAATGCAATCCTTTGCACTCAGCTGTTAACCAAAACGTTGATAGTTCAGCAGGGCAATGGAAGAATGGTCTAGGGAGCTAATCTACTTGCCTGAAATTAAAATCTGTGCCTATGGAATTGATTCCCAACTCAAGGAGAACTGTGCTCCGTAAAGTTTTCAATGGCTCATTTTTCAGAAGTAGATTGCCAAGTCTTTCTTCCTAGGTGCCTCTGGGTAAATGTGAACCTACAACTTTTTAGCTGAATGCATTAACTGTTTACACCACCCAGTGACTCCTTCTGCAAGATTGTTGTTAAGTGCTGTTCCGCCTCATAGTGACCCTGAATAAGGTTTCCCAGGAGCAACTATTGAGCTTAAACCGCCCATCTTGTGGTTCAAACCGACCTTGCAGTCCAGTGCATTAGCCCACCGCATCACACCAGGACTCTGCAAGATTACAGCCATTCAAAACCCTATGGAGCGCAGTTCAACTCTGAAACAGGGAGTCACCATGAGCTAGAAACACCTGGAAACAGGTTTTGGGTTCTCTTTCCTTGGGATCTCCAGTTCCTTTCCTCCTCTCAAATTCCCAGTTCTCCTCTGTTCTTTCTGCTTACCTTCTGACAAAGCCTTCAACATAATGAGCCATTTCAGCAAAGCACTTGGTCACCTCTTGGTGACCTCCACCTTTTTAACCAACTCACCTTAACAGTCTTTGGTTCTGCATGTTCCCTACTCATATTTTCTGTTACCTACCCCCGGAGGGGAGATTTCCTGAGAGCTCTGCAGTCTAACATCACAAATACAAGCTGCTTGCTTCAGCTGTTTGGCAACTCTTTATAAATAATGTCTATTTAAACAAGCTCCTAAAGGGAAAACTCTATTCACCTCTTCACACCAACTATTTACATAATTCAGTGACCTTTTATGAACCTTATCATTGTATAAGCATTATTTTCCTGGATAGTAATCAACTTAGCTGTCCTATATTATACTCCACCTTGTTCACCTAACATTTTTCTGTGTACACTTTCCCACGTATTGACAGAGCATGCATGTTTATCATTTGTAATGGTTGTATAATATTTCATCACATGAATGTTTCATAGTTTGCTTAACCATTGCCCAATTGTGGAGCGTTTGGATGGTTTCCAGTGTTTTGCTATTATGAGCAGTGCAGCAATAAACATCTTTTTACAAATAGCTTATTTTTCCTTTTCAGTTATTTTCATGGTGTATATTCCCAGCAGAGAAATTATCAGGTCAAAGTTTAGAAACACTTTTATGGCTTTTGTTGCAAGGTGCCAGACTGCTCTCCAGAAAGACCGTCCTAATTTGCAGTTCTCCCTTCTCTTTTGTCAAGTTTTGTGACCGCCTAATGGATTCCCTTGTGGCACTGTAGGATCAGTGGACTGTGAACCACAAGGACTATGAACCACAAGGACTGTGAACTACAAGGTTAGCAGTTCAAACCCACCAGCTGTTCCTAGGAAACCCTATATAAAGTTGCCATGAGTCGAAACCGACTCAATGGCACTTAACAACAACAACAATAATGAATTTCCCAAAGAGATGTTTCCAGATCTTCTGGGTGGCTGGGGTATCCAGCTACCCTGAGCCTCCAGAGGTGACTTCACTGATGAAGTTAATAAGCAGATATTCTTGAGTTGCCTCAACTTCCTTCCAAGTCAATATTTCTATCTCCCCTCCCCTACTCCCAGCCTTATTTCCATGGACGAGGTCTCCAATTTCTTCTCCAAACAAAACTCCCTGCCAACATCTTTGGCCTCATTCCCTCCAATCTCTTCAAAACCACCCGGCACCCATTTTTACAGCCTTTTACATCATCCATCTCTCCCTCTTCTCCTGCTCCTTCCTCTCAGCCTGCAAATATCCTCAAATCTCCCCTTTCCTAAAAGCAATAAGCAATTCTCCTGTCTCCCCTTGAGCTACTCTCTTCTATACCCATTTATCTTTCTGAAGGAATATTACACACATCACCTTCTCATCTTCCCGTTTCTTCTCAGCAGCTTGCTCTCTTTCATTGGTAACCAATGCTCAGCTAAAGCTGCCATCTCAAGAACACCAAGAATTTTGGTAATCACACAAATAAATGACCTTTTATCAGTGATTATCCCTACCACCTTGATGGCTCTGCTGTCCTCATCGAAACATTCTCTTTTCTGGAGTTCCATGACAGTGCAATTCCTTAGAGCTCCCTCAATCCTACAATACTGATACTGCACCCCATGAAAATCAGTTCTTAGATTTGTCTCCCTCCTGTTCTATAGCAGCCAGGAGAACTGGGTGGATTTGATCCTGTTCTTGGCCTTAGTAGTAAACTAGGACTAGTCTAAACCCATCCGTATAAACCTACTTCTCCTACCACAGTGCTGGAGCAATCAACACATGACATTCACACGAGATCTATGATGGACCCCAAAGATCAAAGACCACAGCCTTCGGTTTGGGTTGTACCTTAATTCCAAAGACGGCAAAAATCCTCAGCACTGGACCAATAAACAACACCCATATAAATGGAGAGAAGATTGAAGTTGTCAAAGACTTCATTTTTCTCAGATCAACCATGAACACTCATGGAAGCAGCAGTCAAGAAATCAAACGACAGATTGCACTAGGCAAATTGGCTACGTAAGACCTCTTTAAAGTGTTGAAGAGCAAAGATGTCAGTTTGAGGACTAAGGTACACCTGACCCCACCTGACCCAAGCCATGGCATTTTCAATAACCTCATATGCATGTGAAAGTTAAACAGTGAATAAGGTAGACCGTAGAAGAATTGATGCATTTGAGTTATGGTGTTGGAGGAGAATATTAAAGGTACCATGGAATGCCAAAAGAACAAACCAATCTATGTTGGGAGAAGTACAGCCAGAACTCTCCTTGGAAGCCAGACTTTGTCTCTCATACTTTGGACATATTGTCAGAAGGGACCAGTCCCTGGAGAAGGATATCATGTTTGATTAAGTAGAGAGTCAGAGAAACAGAGGAAGACACCTAATGAGATGGCAGCGATGGGTTCGGGCTTAGCAATGACTGTAAGGCTGGCGCAGGACCTAACAAGTGTTTCATTCTGTTGTGCATAGGGCTACTATGAGTCAGTACCGATGCAATGACACCTAACAATGACAACAACATGATGGCATCCTGGTGGCAGAGTGGTTAAAGCACTTGGTTGCAAACTGAAAAGCCATTAATTCAAACCCACCAACCACTCTAAGGGAGAAAGATGTGGTACTCTGTTTTCATAAGGATTTACAGCCTTGGAAACCCTATGGGGCAGTTCTACTCAAACCTATATGCTCACTATGAGTTGGAATTGACTGGAAGACATTGAGTTTGGTGGGTTTTGCTTTGATGATGCAATTAGAACAAAGTTCAAGAGTTGTGTTTAATGTTTGAAGGGAAATCAGCTCTTCTCTCCTCTTGTATATAAATAATGGAGCTTGTAAATCTTACTATTGTTGGCCATCATCCTACAACCTTGAGGGAAGCCTGTATGAAAACAAAGCTAAATCAGAAAAGAGCAAAAGAAAAGAGATGGAGTCAGAGCCATGACTGAACCCTGCCCACTCTAGTAGATTGTGCCATTATATGAGGGTTTTTAAACATCCAAAACCCTTGTATTGTTGAAATCATAATGTGTAGTACTTTCAGTTATTTGCAATTGAAACATATAACCATGATAATGTCTTCACTGTTCTCCTTTTATACTTTATCTTTCATTGTTTTCACCCAATCCAGTAGCTTCCATGACATCTATGTAAATGCTTCCTAAATCTATACCTCTAGACAACAATGATCTCATGTCCAACTTCAGTACTGCTAGCTTTCTGCTGAGTGGCTGAATTTGGATAGTGTATGAAGCTGTAAACTTAGAATGTTTAAAATAATTTTTTTCATCATGACCAACCAAACCAAATCAACCTAATCATTGAGTCTAAAGACTGGTGGCTCAACCCCACCCAGCAGCTCTGCATAAGAAAGGCCTTGAAAATTGCTTTCATAAAGACTACAGCAACAGAACCTTATAGAACAGTTCTACTGTGTTCTATGAGAATCTTTATGAGTTGGAATTGACACAATGACAAGCATTTTGGGGGGAGAGGGGTTATAATATTCCCATTCTTTTAGTCACCCAAGTTTGAAACTTGTCATCCTTGAACATCTCTCCTTTTCGCCTGTGTTAGGCCAGGTTTTCAGGAGAAGCAAAACTAGTGAAACATAAATAGATCTAGATATATATAAACAGAAGATATAGATATATATAAACAGATCTATATCTATATATAGATACATATAAACAGAAGTTTATTATAAAGGAAATGACTTACAATTGTAGAGTCCCAGGGCTCCAGCAGAAGAGAGAGAGCCTTTCCTGCATGTTTATAATATTGGGAGCAGATCACATCCCCAAAGAAGCATCCCTTTATTTGATTGGCTGCTCATAGCTAATCATCATAAAGTTAACTATGCCTGTTTTAGGTTTCATCAATTAACACTTTTCAACTGCTAAACCTCTGGAAATCCTGACCTAGTCAAGTTGACACAGAATCCTACCTATGACAACGCCCCAGGGCCAATCAACTGTCATGACCTCACACTTTTGCCTTTGGCTGCATCCTGATCTTCATTACCTCTCTCTCAAATTGACTAGCTTCCCTGTTGGTCTTTCTGCCTCCGTTCTACACAACACCTTTATCAGAAACATCTTAATGAAACAGCAAATTAATCAGGTATTTCCATTGACTTCCCAATTCCCAAATTTAGTCTGAACATTTTATTTTCAGTCTAAACGTTTCACTAGAATGTCTTTCCACTTTTATAAATCCATTATTCTCGCATAGTGGTCAAGCTACAGTCAACCTATTTACTGTTGTTGTTGTTTTTGTTAAGTTGATTCCCACACATAGTGACATCACGTGACAGAGTAGAACTGCTTCCTGGGATTTTCTTGGCTATAATCTTTATGGAAACAGATCACCAGGTCTTTCTCCTGAATGCTTTCTCCTGAATGCTTACAGTTACACCATCAGAGTTCCTTACTATTTATTTTTTCTTGATAATATCTCCATACCTTGTTGTTAAGTTGTTGTTAAGTGCCATGGAGTTGGGTCTGACTCACAGTGACCCTGTATAGGGTTCTCAGGAATGGCTGATATGTTTGAACTGCCACCTTATGGTTCAAATCGACCTTGTGGCCCAGTGCTTATCCTACAGTGCCACACCAGGACTCCTTTCATGCCTTGTTGTTGTTAAGTGCTATCGAGTCTATTCTGACCCATAGCAACCCTGCATAGGGTTTCCAAGGAGCAGCTGGTGAACTTGAACCACTGACCTTGCAGTTCAAAAGACTGCAGTGTGACGCATTAGCCCATAGCCCACACCAGGACTCCTTTCATGCCTTACTACCAGTGAAATGGGCCCCACCTAGACCACCTTCTCTTTACATTTCACCTATTAAAATCTACCCATCCTTTAAGACCTGTTTCAAAACTACCTCCATAAAGTATCCATTGATTTTTTTCATCTAGATAAACATTTTTCTTTTTGAACCCCCACAATGTGTCACTCTTGTATCACTCATCAGAACAGAAAAGGTGAGTCTTGGTATTGCGCTGCGGATTAATGTGCTGGACTGCTAGGTTGGTTTGAAGCTCAAGGTCAGAAGTTCACCCAGCCAGTGGCTCCTTGGAAACCCTATACAGGGACCCTATGAGTTGGAAGCGACTCAACAGCACTTAACAACAACACCAACACGCACAGAGCAAAGGACCTTCCCAATAGTGGTGATGGTGGTATGCCGTTGAATTGGTTCCAACTCATAGTGACCTTGTGTAGGGCTTCCAAGGCAGTAAATCTTTGCCGAAGTAGAAAGTCTCACCTTTCTGAGGCAGAGTGACTGATATATTTGAACTACTGACTTTGCGATTAGCAACCCAGTACGTAACCACTACACTACCTTCAGGGGTCTTACTCTGTTACCTGCAGACACACTGGAACCTCTTTTACCTATTTATTTTTTCTCTTTAAACACCAGCTGAGGATTTATCAAGTCAACAAATATTTATTTAGTGCTAAATATGTACAAGTTAACACTGGAATATGGAAGAAGCTAGCTTTGAAATGTTGTATCCTGGCATGACTCAGGGTTGTGATTCTTAGAATATGGTCCAGATGGATGTTCCTGGTGGTTAGAATATTGCTATTCCTACAACAGCAAGATTTAGGGCAAATTAGTGTGTGGGGGGCGGTGGGGGTGGTGGTGGTGGTGGTGGTGGTGGTAAGCAATGAACTAAGAATAGATCTGAGTTCTGGACCTGGATCTTTCACTAACTAGCTCTGAGAACTTTAAACAAGTCTTGTAACTTCTGTAGGACTGTGTTGCTTCTTTACCTGTGAAGCAATTGTTGTTGTTTTTTAAGTGCTGTTGAGTTTTTCGACCCATAGTGACCCTGTATAGGGTTTCCAAGAAGCAACTGGTGAGCTTGAACCATTGGCCTTTTGGTTCAAACCAACTTTGCAGTCTAGATCATTAGCCCAAGATGCCACACCAGGGCTCCGTGTAACTATGTCTCAGAGTCCTGGTGCAGTGCTGTAGGATAAGCACTGGAACGCAAGATCAATTTGGATCACAAGGTTGGTGGTTCAAAATCACTACTGCTCCTTAGAACCGACTCAACGTCACTTAACAACAGTAAATACTATTTCGCTATTATCTGGAGGAACCAGTCGCTGGAGTAGGATCTCATGTTTGGTAAGGTGGAGGGTCAGAGAATGAGAGGAAGACCCCCAACGAGATGGATTGGCCAAGTAGCAGCATCGATGGACTCAAGTGTGGCAACAGTAGTGAGGTTGGCAGTGTTTCGTTCTGCTGTGCATAGGGTTGCTGTGGGTCGGTACTGACTCGATGGCACCTAACAACAACAACAAGAAGTGTGGTGCTCAGAATCATTGTATCAGATTCACCTGAGATGCTTAGGAAAATGTAGATTCCTTGGACTTGGCCAGTGCTAGTACAAAAAGAATCTTTAGGAACAGGTCCTGGGAGTCTGCATTTGATCAAACTTCTCAGGTGATTCTTATTCCCACTCAAATCTAGAAACCTCTGGAATCTGACCATTCCAAGTCTGCTGTTCCATGGTGTGAAAGTCACTAAATTAAGTGATAATTGGAACTAGTTGGCAGTAACAAGTGGAATGGGTGAGTGATCTGGAGTGTTAGTATTTTGCCCTAAGTGTCTTTGGAGAGAAAGGTTAAAAACTGACCCAGACGCACCACGGTCAAGTGGACTCCAACTCCTAGCCACTCCATAGGACAGAGTAGAACTGCCCTCAAGGAGTTCCCAAGGCTAAGCATCTTTATGGAAGCAGATTGCCACATCTTTGTTTTGTTAATGACTGGTCACTTTGAACCACTGACACTTCTGTTAGCAGTTAAGTACTTAAGCAGTGAACCACACAGGCTCCTTTGTTGTTGTTGTTGTGTTGTTGTTAGGAGCTGTCAAGTTCTGACTTAGAGAGATGTTATGCACAACAGAAGGAAACACTGCCTGATCCTGGCCCTCCTCACAGTTGCTGTATGTTGTTTCCACTGTGGCAATCCCTGTCGTCGGGAGTCTTCAGAGAACTCCAGTTCTGTCTGAAGGCCAGGACTATCCTGCTTGCTGGTCTCCCTTCTTATTCCTCCCTCTCTCCCTCCCTCTCTTGTGTGTCTCCTTTCCTTCCCCCCTCCCTTTCTTCCTTCTTTTTTCCCATATTTCTTTTCTTTCTTTTTCAATCTTTCCAAAAGCCCATCAGCATCTGGGTAAACACACGGTTAATGGTACACTCATTTGCACTTACCTAATATACTCCCCCACCCCCTTTGGAGTTTTCCCCCATCTCCTCAATCAGATGTGAACGTTCCTTGCTCAGAACTCTCACAGCACTTTGAACCTCTCTTATGTCATTAATCATACTTTGCCATGCAATATTTCTAGATCTACTCTGTTGGATACCCCTTAGGAAAAAGGCTCTCTTATTCATCTTTGCCTTCCATCCTTCTCCAGTGCCTAGCATGGTGCCTTATACATGTTGAGAATTTTTTACCTTTGTGTCGTGTATACTAGCTTAAGAAGTTATTTTCACAGGCATTATTGAATAGGAGACACTGAATAAGTGTTTGCTGAGTGGATCAATGAACAAATTCCTTTATCATATTCATGAGCTTGTCTTGTCTCCTGTCCAGCAGACCATGATGGTGCAGGGGGCAGACACTGACCTTGGAGCCAGAAGCCTGAGTTTGAAGCCTTTTCCTGTCTCAGTAGCTGGGTGGTCTTGGGTAAGTGGTTTAACCTCTCTGAATCATTATGTTATCTATAAAGGAGACATAATAAAACCTCCTTTCAGAGGTGGTGGTGATTAACTGCAATTAGTTGTGAAAACATCTGGCATCTAGCAGACCATTTAAAAATGCAAGTTAAATGGAATTCTTCCCGTCTCCCAACCCCTCACCTCCATTAGAATGTCCCTCTAGGACAAACACTGGCTTTTCTAATTCTTTCTCTCCAGATTTTTATGCTGTGTCTTGGTGTGCTGCATACAAAAATGTGCAGAATACATTTTGTGGACTCTTAAAAATAGTCAATGTCATAAGGTGAAACACGTATGGGAAACACTCAAACTGCAATGAATAGACTGTATTAGTCAGGATTCTTTGCTGCAAGGTCCATAAACCCAATTCAAACAAGCTTAAGGAGAAAAATAAAAAAAGTTTATTGACTCACATAATTGGGAAGTTCTAGGGTAGTTCTAGCTTTAAGCACAACTGCACCTACAGGTTAAAATTCTGAAGTCAAGCTCCGTCTCTTTTCCTCTGGCTCAGGCCCTGCCTTTCTCTGTGTAGCTTCATTCATTTCTCTATTTGATGAGAAGAATAGCTGCTGACTTGTAAGTTCAAAGAGAGAGAGACACCCTTTCTATCTTTATGTCCCTATGCAAATCTCATGGAGGGATTTCATGGATCCTGCTTGGGTCTCATGTCCAACTCTGAACCAAAGGAATGCAGATGAGTACTACAGCTGACTCAACCCAGGTCACATATCCATCTCTGTGACCAATGGAAAAAGACACTGCGCTTGACAGTTCCTCAGGCCATGAAGAATAAAGGAGAGTTAATTCCACCCCCCACCACCACCCCAAACTGCTCCTGTAGGAATCCCTACATAAGGAAGTTCCACTCTGTTACACTGGACTGCAAGGTCAGTTTGAACTGCAAGTTCAACTTAACAGCACAACTTCTCTGTCCCATAGGGTTGCTATGAATTGAAATCAACTCTATGGCACTTAACAATAACAACATGGTTTTCCCCCAGAAGTCCTGGTGGTTAATGTGGTCAGCTGCTAACTGAAAGGTTGGAGGTTTGAATCCACACAGAAGTACCTTGGAAGAAAGGCCTGGTACTCTACTTCAGAAAAATCAGCCACCGAAAGCTCTAGGGAGCAGAGTTCTACTTTGACACTTTGACACACATGTAATCATAAGTTGGGAATTGACTCAACAGCAACTTTTGTTTGGTTTCTCCTTCTATGTACACACCCCCAAGGAAGGAGTGCTATCAAGCATAACGTGTCTAGTGAATAAGAAAATAAAAACATACCATTTCCTATAAGATACCCTCTGTTTAAAACTGACTACTTTGTGCTATTTAAAAGATCCCACTTCATTTACCCATTCATTTATCATTCATTTGCTTATTGGGGTGGGGGAGACCTTTTGAGTGTCTCTTATGGTCCAGTTACAGTACCAAGTGTTGGGGCTAAAGCAGTAACCAAGGTAAACATGGACCTGCTCTCGCAGAGCTCCCAAACCAACAAGAGCTCAAGAACCTCTCACGACACAAAGTCCCTAATGTTATCACCATTGAATTGGACCCTTCACTCCAGGGAATCATTTCCAGAAGGTTCCGGTTACAATGGGATAAGTACCATATACTGTTATCATCCAGTGAGCACATTCAGTTTATTGGAGGAACTGGCTTCTCCTGGTAGAGATCACAGAATCAGAGACTCTCAAATGAAAAGTCAAGTAAAATGAATCCTCTTCAAACCTATGCAAGGATCCAGAAAATAGCACGAAGGAGAGATCTGTTTCGATGGTGGGCAGTCTATGAGTGAACTGGCTGGCACTCAGCAGAATTCTGAAGAGGTTGGCTCCAAGTCGAACCCTGAGTTAGAAGGGGCAAGCAGAGGGGGTGCCCTCTTGGGGATCCTGCGGAGTTAGAAGACGATGATTTCCTTAGCTTGAGACTTGTCTGCATTTCTGGGGAAAGATCCCGTAGGAAGAGAAATGCCAAATTTTATATACTTCACAATTTGTCCTAGGCTGGTCCTGATTTCACACTTTGTTGACCAATCTTTGGAACTCTTGTCAGGTCATTAGAGGTGGCTTCCAAACCATAACAAATACTAATTACTTTAGGAGAGATCTTTACTCATTCTTCAAAACACAACTCCTCAGCTGAGCCTTCTGTCAAAGCTCCACCTCCTCCTCTGCCATCACCCAGCCCCAATTTCATTTTTCTTTGACAGCATTTCCTATATTGAATTTGATAATTTATCTGTTTACCCGTTGTCTATACTAGACTGAAGTGAAGGTTTATCCTGAGTGTGCAGGGGTGAGCTTTCAGAACTCCTTTGTTTTCATGTGGAAAAGGACAGCTCTGCTGATTGAATCCGGGGCTTCACAATGGCACCCTATATAAGTAGACTTTGAGCTAGAGGCTGAACAAATAGAAGTAGAGTTTGTAGGGGACTTTGAGATGGCTGTCGAAGACAAGGGAATTGCTTGTTGGAACTAGGCGACCCAGGAGCAGGTTTCACGGTGCAGCAGATCAATACTGTTCCTTCTAAGGAAACAAACAGAATCGATGCCAGCTGCCCCAGGACTCTGAGCAGATCTGAAAGCCACAAGGCCCATGGATGGAGGCTCCACACGGATTTTGCAGACGACAACAGTGTGTGCCCACTGCGTGTGTTGGGGGTTGCTGAAAAACACCCCACTGAATTTCATACCAGCAACCACATCTAGAGCACAGATGGTCCAATATTCAAGCTCACAGCAACATAGGAATGTTCAATTGAAGTATTGAAAGAGTGCTTAGATACTGGGACTGGCATTCCTCCTACCATTCCGTACTCTTGTATCCACAGCAAATACACTTCACTGATACCCACACTCCTGCCCGCTGAGCACACATGCAGCCTCAAAATTCTTCTCACCACTCTTTCAGGCACCCACTACCAAACACATGTGGTTGGCACTCAGTGTGAAGGCTTTTTGCCTTGCCTGATCTAATCCAATCTAACATCATTCCAGTAGGACTCCCTTCTATGGCTTTCTGGAGTGCCCTGCTAAAGGCTTTGTGAGCCTATTTTGTTGTTAAATAGCTGTAATTGTTAATCCTCCACTTAGATGAAAACACATTATGTTTCGCCCACTGGAAAGATCTAGGTGTTGAGACGGTTCTTCCTTACAGGTATCTGCTTTCTTGTAATTTCTTCCCATTGGTCCTATGCCTACCTTCTGAGAAACAGCACATAATAAGGTTCTCCAATGAGTATTAACCTAAAGGTTGGTGATTTGAATCCACCTTGTCACACAGTGAAAGAAAGTCTTGGTGATCTGCTTCCATAAAGATGACAGCCCAGAAAGCCATGTAGAGCAGTCTACTCTATAAAACACATGAGTTGCCAAAGATTGGAATCCACTTGATGGCAACAGGTTATTCCCTTCAGATACCGGACAGCCCTTCCCATATCTGAAGATGGCTGCTCGGCCCTCCACACCCTTGCCTTCCCACCTTGGGCTTTCATCTTCTTAGAGAAAATCTCCTAAGTGCTTTCTTAGAGTATTTGGTTTTCAGACCCCTCACTCCCTGGTTCACTTCCTGTGGTCATGCCACAATTTGTCTATTTTCCTCTTAAATTGTGATGCTCAGAATGCACCCAGTGTTTCATCCATGATCTTCCTAGTTCAGAGTGTAAGCCAGCACACAGAGATACTTAAGTTGTGTCTTGGAAGGTGAAAAGGAGTTTGCCAGTTTACAAGGTGTATCAAGGAGCTTCTAGGCAGGAAGAATGTCTATGAATGTGACCTGGCCTTGTTTGGGGTTAGATCATGCACACTTTTGTATTGACTAACTCCTATTATATATCCTGGTATGGCATGTGGGTTAATGCACCAGACTGCAAAGCCATTTGAACTGCAAGGTCAGCAGTTCAAGCTCACCAGCTGCTCCTTGGAAACCCTATACAGGGTCGCTATGGGTCAGAACCAACTCGACAGCACCTAACAACAACAACAATTATTTTCATTACTTAAAATCTATTCTTACAATTAGAGAAGCTTAGAGTCACAAAAAGCCTTAAAAGGTACAATCACTCATCTGATGATTAAATCACCAGGCTTCCAACATCCCTTATAAAAGGTGGGTGTAGAGGGTACCTTCTACAATGGAACCCTTTGAATTTTTGAAGGCAGGGCATTCTATGTTTTGACCACTCTGTTCGAAAGTTCCTCCTTTTCAGTCAAGGTCTGCCTTGTTGTAATGTCATTTTTTTTTTTTTTAGTGACTGAGTACTATTCTTGGCATTGTGTGTGCGTGGGTGTACGCATGCGGGTGGACTTGAGTGCTCCACAGGGGTAATCAGGGTGGAAAGACAAGGACAAATAAGCTCAGACTTTTGTCCTTGAGGAACTTACAGTCTGGTGGGTGCAACATAGAAAAGAGTAAAACAAACGCTGTTATCAAGACATGGGCAAAATACTGTGCAAGTACAAAGGAAAAGGTGGTTGTTTCTATCGAGTCCATTCTTCCTCATGGTGATTCTATGTGCACAGAACTGATTCTACGTGAACAGAACTGAATTTCAAGGCTGTGCACTTTCAGAAGCAGGTCGCCAGACCTGTCTTCCAAGGTGAAACCAGCATTCTTTCAGTTGGTAATCAAGAGTTTAACTGTTTCTCACCCACCAGAGGTTTGTTGTTGTTAAGTGACATTGAGTTGGTTCTGACCCATAGCGACCTGTATAAGGTTTCTGAGGAGCAGCTAGTGAGTTTGAATCGCCGACCTTGCAGTTCAAACTGACTTTGCAGCCCAGAACATTAACCCACAGTGCCACACCAGGACTCCAGAGGACAAGATAGTTACTTCCAATGAAAATAACAGACATGGCTTGTCCCAGTGTCTAGTTAGCAGCCAGAGGTATGTCTTGAAAAGCCAAATCAGACCTCATAGCTCTCCTGTTCGGAACTCTCCAGGACCTCCCATCACACTCAGAATTGAACCCACAGTCCTTACACTGGCCTATAAGATCCTGCATGACTTGGTGCCTGGCCACCTCTCATTGCCAAGGTGAACGCCTTCACTTTTCCATTGTGGTCACAGACGTGCTCCTGCTGTTCTAGAACCTGCCAAGGCTGTTCTGATTTTACAGCTTTGACACAGGACATTTCCTCTTTGGAAGCTCGCCCCCTGGGGCCTCCCCTCACATCAATCTGTTGTTGTTGTTGTTAAGTGCCATCGAGTCGGGTCCAACCCATAGCGACCCTGTACAGGGTTTCCAAGGGTGTAAATCTTTACGGGAGTAGAAAGCCTCATCTTTCTCCCGCGGAGCGGCTGGTAGTTTCGAACCGCTGACCTTAAGGTTCGCAGCCCGATTCGTAACCACTACGCTACCAGAGCACATCAATCTAGTCTCCACTTAATTGTCAGCCGTGAGAGCTAAGCTCACTGCCACTTACTCAGCACTTGCTAACCCCTTAGGTTGCCTCCTTTTATTAATAGCATTTATTACTTAACCTGAGGAGTCGTGGTGTGGTGCTGTAGGATAAGCACTCAACCTCAAGGTCAGTTTCAACAGCAAGGTTGGTGGTTCAAACTCACCAGTCGCTCCTCGGAAACCCTATATAGGGTTGCTATGAGTTGGAACCGACTCAATAGCACTTAACAACAATTACTACCTGAATTTGTATTTATATTTAATTATGTGTCTCCCAGTAGAATGTTAGCTCTATGAAGGTATAGATTTTCATTGCTGTCTCTCTTGTGGCAAGAACGGCATGCCAGGTGTTGTTCTAAGGACCTCATTTACATGAACACACTTGATCTTCAATATAAGCATACGCTTTGTACCACAGGGCTCCTAACGCAAACACACCAGTGCTTCAGGTGTACAGCTCAACTATCAGTGATCTGGCCAGAGCGAAGAATAAGAATGTAAGGGAAACCCCAACTCTGTGTTACTTTTCCTTGTCTAGGCTGACTTGGAAGTCCTGGTGTGGTGCTGTGGACTAATGTGCTGGACTGCAAAGTCACTTTGAACCACAAAGTCAGTGGTTCAAGCTCCCCAGCTTCTCCTTGGAAACCCTATACAGGGTTGTTATGGGTCAGAACCAAATCGACAGCACTTAACAACAACAAATGCTGACTTGAGAATGCCATTTCATGCTAGATAAGAATCTTCTGTAGTAAAATTTTTCTAGGTCCCTAAGCCTAGGAGTCCTGGCGTGGTGCTGTGGGTTAATGCACCAGACTGCAGAGATGTTTGAACTGCAAGTTCAGTGGTTCAAGCTCACCAGCTTCTCCTCGGAAACCCTATACAGGGTCACTATGGGTTGGAACTGACTTGACGGCACTTAATAACAACAACAACAAGCCTAGATGGTAAAGCTACCAGACTGCTCAAAGAGCTTGCAGTTGTGGTCTCAGAGCCACAGTCAAGATCTCTGAGGAACTATGGAAAGTAGGCAATACTATTTTCCTTAGTAGATGAGACACAATTAAATAGTAGGATGAGCAACTATTTGAGTTGATTTTAAAAAAGATTGGAGTTGTTTCTTAAAGCAACGGACAAGTCAACTGAATTCTATGTCACCTACTGCTACATTTTTAGACTAGGGTATCATGAAGATTCATTTATTCATTTGCTCCAAAACTAGTTATTCAAGTAACACAACTCACTTGACCTGAGTAGATGCTTTTCCTATGGGAAGTGTTGGAGACAGAGATGAACCAGAAGCACAGCAATTTCATGTCCTTTGGGATAGAGAAATGG
The DNA here is from genome assembly GCF_000296735.1 of Chrysochloris asiatica. Classification (NCBI taxonomy): domain Eukaryota; kingdom Metazoa; phylum Chordata; class Mammalia; order Afrosoricida; family Chrysochloridae; genus Chrysochloris; species Chrysochloris asiatica. Next base: position 24,221,989 of record NW_006408521.1, read on the forward strand.
TTTTGAGCATGGGTGCCCGAGTCAGACTGTCTCTTTGAATCCTGGCTCCATCATTTACTTAAATGCTATATGATTATAGGCAAGTTAAGTTTATTTCTCTATGCATCAGTTTCTTCATCTGTAAAGTGGAAAAGTAATGATACCTGCCTCACAGGATTACATTGCAGATCAAATTCATTAATGTATGAGTATGTGAGGCTCTTAGAGTAGCACCTGGCACATAGCAAATATTTCTATCAATATTATCTCCCATCTTCTAGTCACTTGGAGGCATACATGTTCAATGAGTGAAAGGACAGGAAGAACATGCTGGACTATTTAAATGATAATTCCTCGCTCATTCTCTCTCTCTCTCTCTTTTTTTTTTTTTTTACCAATAGTTGAATTTGGATATGTGACCTCCCTATAAATTGCATTGGTGCCTTCCTTCTTTTGGAATTCAATACTTTCTTATATTGATTATCAAACACTTGCCAGCTTGAACACCATTATAAAGACTGGGGATCGTCAGAGAACTCCAGAGGTGGAATAGTTTGATCTCCTCAGGCCTGTCCCATGTGCATTGGTATAGTGGCTTAGCCTTTTCCTGATGATCTAACCAAACATAGTTTTCAAGTCCCTTTGCTTGCTTCTGATTTTTTCCTGAAGCACTGGCTCGTTCTCCAACTTCAGCTTTTTGGACAGGATTGTTACAGATTCATGTTCATCCTTTTCTTTTAGCGCAGAGAAAGTAAAAAAGTCAGAAAGAAAGGCAACATTGCAGAAAATTCATGAAAAAGAGCCAGCAGGGTTTTTTTTTGTGTGTGTTTTTTTTTCTTTTTTCCTTTTTTTTAAATGTGAAGTCGAGAAAAAGAGAAGCTTGAGGAGTTGGCACATGGAGGAGAAAGGAGAATTTGCTGTTCTATTGGACAGAGGCTGCTGTCCTCCCTGAAGTGATGAACTCCCTGGAGCCAGAGCAGCCAGAGACATCCAGAGACACCCAGAGTACTCCAGAGCAGCCAGAGACACCCAGAGACACCCAGAGCACTCCAGAG
>NW_006408521.1:24223395-24247501 GCF_000296735.1 Chrysochloris asiatica
GCCAGAGACATCCAGAGACACCCAGAGCACTCCAGAGCTGCCAGAGACACCCAGAGACACCCAGAGCACTCCAGAGCAGCCAGAGACACCCAGAGCACTCCAGAGCAGCCAGAGACACCCAGAGACACCCAGAGCACTCCAGAGCAGCCAGAGACACCCAGAGCACTCCAGAGCAGCCAGAGACACCCAGAGACCCCCAGAGCACTCCAGAGCAGCCAGAGACACCCAGAGACCCCCAGAGCACTCCAGAGCTGCCAGCTTGCCATGAGTGTGCCAGAGAGTTTGGACCACAGCTGGAAAGTTGTTATTGTAGGTATTTGTTTTTCATCTAAACCCTGGGACAGAATCCCTTGTTCCTGGGCTGATTTGAGAATGGAGAGGGAAATATTATTTAAGAGCACAGTAAGTGCCAAATATTATTAACATCATCCTTTGACCTCATATTTAAGTCATTCGTTCAACAAATACTTACTGAGCACTTATATCCCAGGCAGTCTGAAAAAACACTGAGAACAAAGAAATGAATTAGACACAGTCTCTTCCCTACAGTAGCTCATGTTTAGTGGGAAAGAGAGGCACAAATAGATAGTTCTCAAATAGTGGGAAATTGTTGTTGTTAAGTGCTGTTGAGTCAGTTTCAACTCATAGCGATACTGTGTAGGGTTTCTGAAGAGTGGCTGGTGGGTTTGAACCGCCAACTTAGAAGTTCAAACCTACATTTTAGTCCAGTGCATTAGCCTGCAGCACCACACCAGAGCTCCAAATAGTGGAATAAATGCAGTGTTTTAGGTTGGGTATTCCCAGAAATGATCACAGGAAGTACCAGTAGACAGATGAGAAGATGAAACAGGGCAGGAAAGGAAACCAACACAGAATTTATTAATAAACAGGTTACTGCTATGGGCTTCCGGGGATCAGTCTTACTGAGGACCTCTGGGAAATAGTGTAGAAGCTGGCTCGGTGTTGTTCTCCCTCAGGGTGAGGAACCTGGGATCTGCCCATCAACTAACTCCTACCTTCTGGCCTCCCCTGACTGCTGGCTCTGGGCAGTAGGAAGCCACGGGTATGTATGGAAGCAATGGTGCCAGGAGGATGTGAGCAGAACACTGATGGTGCCTACTATATGGACTTAGAGAAATAAGCACACAGCATTATGGAAGTCCCAAAGAGAAGCTCTTGGCTCAACTGGTTAGGTCCAAGAAGACTTCCTGAAAGAGGTGACAGTTGAGCAGAGTTGCAAGTAATGTCTTCTTCCAGAGCTGTTCATTGATGGCATGGGTAGTCCATGTTGTCCATCCATATTCGAGACTTTGAATCAAAAATTCCAGTTCAGGTTTTAAAAAACTCTACTTATCACCCTACCCATGGGACTCAAGTGGTTCAGAGCAGGACAAGACTCACATGGAGGACGGTTCCGCACAGTGCTATCCTCTCAGGAACTGAGGAATGAAAGAGAAAAAACAGTAAGCAGTGAGCTTGTGTTTGTTTGTGGCCAAGAAACTCAAGGATGTTTCTGGGTTTGCCCAAAATCCACCTCAGAGTTCTGTCTATTTGTGGACTAGATGCTTCTTCGGAACACCTTCCTTCCAGAGTGGACATCCCGCAGCCCTGCCCAGCCCCCAGATGCCTGCTGTGCTCACTCCTCTTCCTAAGCACCACCTCCCAATTAGACCAAGGATGTGGCAATGGGGCTGCCCAGAATTGCTCTCCCCACCTTCGGCTTACCCCGAGCAGAGTTCAGATTGCACATTTCCCGACACTCAGAGAGACCCATTAATATTTAGCATATTACATTTCCAAAGCACTTTGCTAACACAAATTGATCTTTTCGGCACCCCCTTGTAAGACGGCTCAGTACTGCTAGCCCTACTGGGGACATACGGCTTCTGGAGTATAAGCTACTTAGGCTAGGACCATACCTAGTGAGCAATAGTTCCAGATTAGAACCAAAGGTCGATGACACCAGTTGTCTGAGCTTCCAGACAGAACTCCACAGTGGTCTCAGCAGTCCCCTCCCTGCTCACAATGGCTCTGGAACAAATCCAAACTTCTGAAGGTTAAAATAGAATGGATTGACTGGGCCCATGGACACTTGCCTGGCCACTGGGGGCCGGAGCTGAGAGTGAACTGACCAGATGATATGAAGTGTGGAGAGGTGCACAGGAACTCCCAAGTTTACAGAAAGTACCTATTTGACCTACCTTGGATGGTTTGATGACCAAAACTTGACTACAGGAAGACAAAGAAATTTGATACAGGAAGCAAGTGTAAATTGCTACAAGTTGATGAGCTTGACCTTATCTTAAAGATGTAGTAGCATAAAATACCAACCAAGAGGGAAGGAGTCTTTAAATCAAGGATCAGCATCAAACCTTAGTATACAGGGTTGATAAGGACAGGCAACTCAGAAATTGGCTACCTAAAATGGGGGGCTATAAAGACATGAAGTGGCTGGCTTACAAGGTTTCAAGAAGGAACTTAGTTTCAGAGTGAATGGGGGAAGGTAGATGCCTCACAGAACATTTTCCATCTTGTCTAGATGGGTCAGGTGAAAGGAGAAGGGGATAGGATTCTTTTGATTCAATAGTGAGTAATTGTTATCATGACTAATTGTGATAGTCACAATTGTAAAGGTAGAAGATGTGTAACAAAAAAGGGAGGAGTGGTTGATCTTGCATTCCAGAAACAGAGGACTGTGGGACCAGCAAGAGGGAAGAGCATGGGAAGGGTGTGGGGTCCTAACCAGAGAGTCAGTGATTCCAGAGTCGCATGCAGAGACAATGGCATGGAGAGATAGAGCATCTGAGGACTTTAGACTCATGGAAAGAGAAAAGCTGTGTGCTGATGGACATGGGGTTAGTTTGCAAAATGTGCCCTTTGGTTGTTTAAACAATGATATATTCCTGCATGTTTTTGTATACATCAAAAAAGGGGATTGAAATCATTACAACGAAACAAGATGTGATTGGTTGAATGCAAAATGGATGTTCTGCCATGTAGACTATCACTCAATTCACAATAAAAGATTTAAAAAAAAAGAATGGGTTGTTACTTCTGAGATTGTATTGCTTACAAACCAACTACCATTTATGGAGTGTTTACCTTGTGCCAGAGCTGGGTACTTTACCTAGATGGAGTCTCAGTTCTCGAGAGCTGCTATAACAGAAATGCCACAGATGGGTGGCTTTAACAAACAGAAGTGTGTTCTCTAATAGTTTAGGAGGCTAGAAGTCCAAATTCAGAGCACTGGTTTTAGGGGAAGGATTCCTCCCTGTGTCATCTCTGGAGGAAGGTCTTTGTCTCCTTTCAACATCTGTGGACTCAGCATTCCTTGGAGATCTCTGTGTGTCTTGGTATCAATCTTCTCCTAGGTCTCAGGAGTTCTCAGCTGAGGGATCCTGGATCCAAAGATGTACCCTACTCTTAGCTCTTCTTTCTTGGTGGTAGTCAGGTCTCTCTTGGCTTCTTGCTTCTCTCTCCTTATATCTCATGTAAAATAAAAGGTAATACAGGCCACACACCAGGGAGATTCCCTTACATCAGCTCAGGGTTGACTTGATAACCCACATCCCCTCATAACTGATTGGCTGATGACATCAGATCACATCATGGAGTGATTACATCATTACATATCTGTCAACCCCCTGAAAAACATGGCCCAGTCAAGTTGACACATATTTTAGAAGGACATAATTCAAATCATAGCAGATAGTATCAGTTAATCTGGTTAGTGGTCCAGTGCTTATCCTACAGTGCCACACCAGATACCAACATAAATTATTATGAGTTGGTGGGGAATATTATAGCCAAGAATTGTGAGAGAGAAAGGAGTCAGAAGTGACTTGTCAGTCAAGGGAGGTTGGGGAGCACTGTGGAGGTGAGGTGAATAGATCTGATTGATGGTGGTGGAGGAAGGAGGCCTAGGGCCTTCCAGAGGGGGCAGCACGAGCAAAGGAAGGGAAGTGTGAGAGAACACAAGTTTGGAGGGCAGTAAGAAGCTCTGTCTGTTTGTAGTCATAATTTCTGCTTTCTGGGGTTAAGTGGGTTAGTTTTGAGGCCTGCTGCCCTGGATGAGGGACTGGATTACAAATTCTAGTGCATCCCAGAGAACGTAGTTCATTGTGGCATGTCCAGCCAAATTCTCATCTTGGAGTTTTGTTGTTGAGTAGAAAGGCTGCTTCTTTAAGAAATAATTAGTAAGTTCCTATTATATGCAAGGCACTTTTCTAGATAAGGAGCAATGGTGGTGATGTAGGTTAAGTGTTGGATTGCTAACTACAAGGTCGGGGTTTCAAACCCATCTGCCACTCTGCAGGAGAAAGATGAAGCTGTCTCCTCCCTTGAAGATTTGCAATCTCAAAAATCCTCTGTCCTATAAGGTTGTTAGGAATCGGAATTGAATCAAAATTGCAATGTTCTGGTTTGGCTGGTTTTATTCTAGGTGTTATTGATAGGGAAGCATGGCTTTATAAATCCTGGGACAAGTGGAACCATGGGAAAGGGTCTGGGACCAAGGAATATGTGCTGGGAAGGAAACTTAGGGGAAGAAGCACGTTTTGCCTCTAGCACTCTCCTAAATCACCCATTACAGTGGAGTCCTGGTGTGGTGCTGTGGGATAATGCACTGGATCACAAGGGTGATTTGAACCTCAAGGGCAGCGGTTCAAACTCACCAGCTGCTCCTCGGAAACCCTATACAGGGTTACTATGAGTTGGAACTGACTCGACAGCACTTAACAGTGGATGAAGTCAGTTCCAATTTGTAATGACCCTTTGAGACAGAGCCTCATCTTTCTCTTGTGGAGCGGCTAGTGGGTTCCAACTGCTCACCTGTCCTCTAGTTGCCCAAAACTTAACCCAGTGCACTACCAGGGTTCCTTTTTCCTTCTTTCCTGTTGATGTTTACCATCAAGTTGGTTCCAACACATAAAAACCCTGTATAGGGTTTACGAGACTGAAAATCTTTACGGGAGCAGAAATCATCTTTCTCCCAAGGAGCAACTGGTGGATTTGAACCACTGATCCTTCAGTTAACAGCCCAACACGTAACCCATCACACCAACATTTCCCATTCATTATACGGCTGCTTGGTGAAGTAGATAGTATTGGTGGATCTTCATTTTACAGATGAATCATTTGTAGTTAGTGCTTTTTACAACAGTAAACATTTTTGGGATCCTGGTCTCAAGTTTGTTCCCTTACATGTATCACCTTGCCTTCCAGCTCCTGATCAGTGCTCAGCACTTCCTCTAGGACATGCCAGAGACCCCTGATACACAACATCCTGGGGCAGGTGTAGAGGATGTCAGAATCAGGGCCCGGGTCATGTGAGATGGCAACAGAGATTGGAGTTGTGCTATCACAAACCAAGGGACTCCACCATCCTACACAGGGTCGTTATGAGTTGGAACGGACTCCACAGCACTTCATAACAACAGCAACAACAGGAGACTCTTTCCTTGCCTCTTCCAAGGGGGGGAGATAGGTTTTTTCGCAAAGGTGTCCTTACAGAGAGGTAAAGACAGGCATCTGTCCATCTTGTGAAACAAGAGGAGGTGGAACCCCGAGTACAATTTGGCTTCTTCTGTGTATATTCTTTTGACAGAGAAGTAGGCTATTCTGGTTCAAGTGCCCAAGCAGCCCATCCAGGGAATTGGTCCCTATACAGTTTCCTTGAATCCTGTTTCAACCAGGTGCCAGCTTATCATCAACTAACTTTATTCCCCCTTACAATAGTATCCCCTCTCACCTAGCCCTCTGAACTAACTTTATTTCCTCTCGAAAACAGTTTTCTCTCTCCCCCACCCCCATTTTCCAAAACTCCTCACTGCTGAGGTGGGCTTGTTTCCTGCTGAGACAGGACATACCTGGAGTGACCTGAGACCCCACCCTCTTCTTTCCCTGTTCTAACTACTAGAAAGTCCAGCTTCAAATGTCCTGGTGTGGTACTACAGGATAGGCACCGAACTGTTAACTGCAAGGCCAGAGATTCAAATCCACCAGCTGCTCCTTGGAAACACTATACAGGGTTGCTATGAGTTGGACCGACTCGATGGCACTTAATAACAACAAGTGTCTTACCAGCTCAGCAGGAGCTGAGGCATGACATTTTTAGTAACAGAAGTTACCGGACTGTTTCTCAGTTACAGCTTCTAAGGAGTCAGATGATACAGCCAGGATAATGTGTGTGTAAGTTCTCCAACTCTTTCTCTCCAAATGGATAGTGTGGCATTGGACAATTTAGCCATACAAGCCTCGAGGTCAAAAGGCAGACAATGAGGGGTCTATATAGGGACTACAAAAAGTTTGTGGAAAAATTCCATCAGCTTTTCATTCCATTTTTCCATGAACTTTTTGAAGCCCTCTGGTATGCTGTGTGAGATGGTAGGGGTGGGGTGCTGGTGCAGTTCATGCTTGGATAATGACATCAGATGCTATGACCTTGCTGCCCAGTTGCTACCATGTCCTTTTTAAGGTGGCTTTCATGAGAGTTGGAAGAGTTTTCTGGGCTGTTAGGTGCTAGAGTCTGGACTCATTGCTAACATGTGGTACCTTTTTTCCAGGTGATACTTAAAGTCCATGCAATCTTGGATAGCAGTATCTACTGATGCAGTATAATTTGTATCCTTCTGTGCTTATGTGCCACAAAAGGGAAGAATCCTCAAGACAGAAGAGATGAAACAGGGCCCAATTTCCAAGGAACAAGCACATTTAATCTGTTTTCTTTTGATAAAATTTTTTCCTCCTCCTTTCATACCACATGTGTAATTATGATTTCTTTCATTTGAAATTAGAAATCATAATGGGAGAAACGAGGAGGTAGAACTGAAGAGAGAAATAACAAAGCAGCTTGGTAAGACAAAGTCAAGTATTATAATGAAATGTGCAAAGACCTAAAGTTAGAAAATCAAAAGGGAAGAATGTGCTCAATATTTCTGAAGATTAAAGAACTGAAGAAAAAATTCAAGCCTTAACTTGAAATGTTGAAGGATTCTTTGGGCAAAATATTGAATGATGCAGAAAGAATCAAAAGAAGATGGAGGGAATACTCCGAGTCACTTTATCAAAAAGAAATGGACAATGTTCAACAATTTTTAAGAGGTAGCATATGATCAAGAGCCAATGGTGCTCAAGGAAGGAGTCCAAGGTGCAATGAAGGCACTGGCAAAAAACAAGGTTCCAGAAAGTGATGGATACAAATTAAAATCTTTGAACAAACTGATGCAGCATTGGAGGCACTCACTAACCTATGCCAAGAGATTTAGAAGACAGATACCTAACCAACAGATTAGAAGAAATCCGTATTTGTGCCTATTCTAAAGAGAGGTGACCCAAAGCAATGGGGAAATCATCTGATAATATCATTAATATTATATACAAGTAAAAGTTTGCTGAAGGTAATTCAAAAGTGGCTGCAACAGTACATTCACAGGGAATTGCCAGAGGTTCAAGCCAGATTCCGGTGAGGACATGGGAACTAGTGATATCAATGATGATATCAGATAGATCTTGGCTGAAGCAGAGATTACCAGAAAGATGTTTACCTGTTCTTTATTGACTATGCAAAGGCTTTGACTGTGTGGATCATGACAAGCTATGAATAACATTGCAAAGAATGGGTATTCCAGAACACTTAATTGTGCCCATGAGGAACCTGAACACAGGCCAAGAGGCAGTTGTTTGAACAGAACAAGGGAACATGGAATGGTTTAAAATTAGGAAAGGTGAATGCCAGGGTTGCATTCTTTCACCATACTTATTCAATCTCTATGCTGAGCAAATAATCTGAGATGCTGGATTATATGAAGAAGAGCATGACATCAGAATTGGAGGAAGACTCATTAACAACCTGTAATAGGCAGATGATATAACCTTGCTTGCTGAAAGCAAAGAGGACTTAAAATACTTAGTGATGAAAATCAAAGACTACAGCCTTCAGTGTGGGTTGTACCTCAATGTAAAGAAAACAATAATCCTCACAACTGGACCAATAAAAACCATCATAATAAGTAGAGAAAAGATTGAAGTCAGACTTTATTTTGCTCAGATCTACAATCAACACTCATGGAAGCAGCAGTCAATAAATCAAACTTATTTCATTGGGCAAATCTGCTGCACAAGACCTCTTTGAAGTGTTCAAGAGCAACCATATCAGTTTAAGAACTAAGGTGCACCTGACCCAAGCCATGGTATTTTCAATTGTCTCATAGTTTTGTGAAAGTTGGTCAGTGAAGAAGGAAAACCACTGAAGAACTGATGCATTTGAGTTACAGTGTTTGAGAAGATTAAAAGTACCACGGACTGCCAGAAGAACAAACAAATCTGTGTACAGCCAGAATGCTCTTTGGAAGCCAGCATGGTGAGACTTTGTACATATCATCAGTCCCTGGAGAAGGACGTCATACTTGGTTAAGTGTGAAGGTGGCACAGGACTGGCAGTGTTTTGTTCTGTTGTGCACAGGGTCGTTATGAGTCCATACTGACTCGATGGCACTGAACAACAATAGGCCTGTTTTATATGCCTTGTTCAAACTCAATTTTGGAGTTATTCTGGAAATGAGCAGACCCTAATGACTAAACAAGTAGACAACATGGGATCCCCAAGAATCAGAGAATAATCTCTTTTTAGTTATTTCAGGATTACAAGGAGGAGGTCACACTATAAAAAAGGGGACCTGGCATCAGGAACATCAGTATTAGAGTTGGTATATTATAGTAGTTGAGAGTTTAAACTCTGGGCCTAGACTCCCCTGCTTCAAATCTCAGATTTGCTGCTTCTTTTCTGTTTAGCCTTGGGTTTATTACTTAACCTCTCTGTGCCTCAGCTTCTTCAAAGGTAACATGATAAGAATTAGATCCTACCTGGTACAAGTGTGTGCAGATTGACTGAGGTCAGGCATGTAAATCGCTTAGCACAGCCCCTGGTACATGTTGAGCACTTTGTTAAATGTGAACTAGTATTTATTAAAAGGAAAGGACTTTTGCTCCCCCAGGATGTTTCATTTTCTTGCCTACGTGTCCCCCGTCCATGAGCTGTAGTTTACACTTCTGAAGCCAGCTGCTCCAATATCCCCTACTTGTTCTGGTTTAGGATACAAAGGGGATTAAAAAAAAAAAAAAAAAAAAGCTTACCTATGAACAATTTTGTTTTTGTATTGCTTAAGCCAATATAAACACACAGCTCATCTTTATCCAGGAGTGAAGGGCCCTTTAAAGCAGCCATTCCTCATTTATTCTGGTTTTTTTTGTTTTTTTTTTTTTTAATTTAAAATCAAGGCCCTTTGGTTTCATGTTCCCTTATTGTATTTTGTAAGGCACCGAGCACATATTGGATCCTATGTAAATGTGAAATACTCTAACAATAGTAACTGAGACAGATGAGAAACTCAAGGAAGCAAAGTCACCATTTTGAATTGAGCTTTTATATTGATGGGCTGAGTGATTTGGGAGAGACAATGTGGCTCCAAGGCTAAAGAGCCCACAGGGACTCGGAGGGTGAAGGCTTGAGTCTTAGTCACACAGCAGCTCTGGTGACCCCAGACAAGCAGTTTCCTTCCTCTGGACCTCAAATTCTCCCCATGAACACTGGGCATAATGCCACTAACCCATCTCCCAGGGCCCACTGCCCACTGTGGTTGTGCAGACTGGTCACTGCAAGGGGCACCAGCTGAGGGAGTAAATGGGGGACTGAAATCTACCCTCACTCTTCTCATCAGTCTGAATGCCCTGGAGACAGAGCACCTTTTTCAAACAGGCACAAAGGGCAAAAACATTCTGGAGGTTCAACAGTTAAGTGCTTAGTTTTTAACGGAAAGGTTGGTAGTTCGAACTCACCCAGCCAGGAATGAAGTACCCAAAAAGTAAGGTAAGCACATGTTTAGATCATTAACAAAATCAGGGCAGCATTTGTGTAGCAAAGATGCTAATCAAACAAGGAAAACTAAGCCCCATAGTGGAAGGGAACTGAGAGGGAATTAGGTGGAACAGATACCAGCTCTAGGGTGTGAGACTGTGTTGGCCAGAAATAAAGTTCACAAAGGGTCACAAGGCCACCCACCCACGTGCAAGTTATGACGCTCCTGCCACTTCAACACCTTCATTGACATCTCTCTCCTATAGTCCCCTCCCATGTAATTGAAATGCCACGTCTCTGTGGGTATGTCGGGAGTATAATATTCTTTCTCAAACAAGAGGTGGGGGGCGGGCTTTCAAGTCTATCTCTTGCTACATTCACCCAACATACAATGAGATCTAACATGAGTAGTTAATGGGAAAGGGCAGATTATATTAATAGGAAAACAGGTCTCTGATTCATTTTGAGAGAACCATCTTCTATATCCATGTCGGCTGATCCATCATCTCCAGTCAGGAGGGTAAGCAATGCTCTTTGCCACTATATGTCCTGGTAACAACCAATGGAACTCCAGTCCTGGATGACACACAAAAGTGAGAGAACTTAATAAATTGACCATTGCAATGACTTCAATCAACTTACTTTTTAACTGAATACTGTTTCTAAACAGAGTTCTGTCCTAAGTTTTATAAACAATAACACTATAACTTTAATTTTAAAATATGTTTGGCATAGGGTAGATGCAATCTTGTTGTTCCTGTTGTTAGGTGCTGTCTAGTCGGTTTTGACTCATAGCGACTCTCTGCACAGCACAATGAAACACCTTGCCACCTCCTCATAATCGTTACCCTGAAACCCATTACCAATCCATCTTGTCGGGGGTCTTCCTCTTTTTCGCTGACACTCCACTTTGCCAAACATAATGCCCTTCTCCAGGGACTGGTTCCCCCGATAATATGTACAAAGCATGAGAGACAAAGTCTCGTCATCTTCTAAGGAGCATTCTGGCTGTACTTCTTCCAATATAGATTTGTTTGTTCTTTGGCAGTCCATGGCACTTCCAATAATCTCCAACACTATAACTCAAAGGCATCGATTCTTCTATGGTCTTCCTTATTCACAACTTCCACAAGCTTATGAGGCAACTAAAAATACCACACATTGGGTCAGGCACACTTTAGTTAGCAAACAGATATCTTTGCTCTTGAACACTTTAAAGAGGTCTTGTGCAGCAGATTTGCCTAGTGTAATATGCCATTTGATTTCTTGACTGCTGCTTCCATAAGTGTTGATTGTGGATTCAAGTAAAATGAAGTCTTTGATAACGTCAATCTTTTCTCTATTTATCTCATGATGTTATTTATTGGTCCAATTGTGAGGATTTTTGTTTTCTTTACATTGATATGCAATCCATACTGAAGGCTGTGGCATTTGATCTTCATCTGTCAGCATTTTAAGTCCTCTTTGCTTCCAGTAAGCAAGGTTGTATTATCTACATATTGCAGCTTGTTAATGAATCCTCCTCCGATGATGGCCTTCCTGATGCCATGCTCTTTTTCATGTAATCCAGCTTCTCTGATTATTCGCTCAGCATACAGATTAAATAAATAGGGTGAAAGAATACAACACTGGTGCACACCTTTCCTGATTTTAAACCATTCACTATCTCCTTGCTCTGTTTGAATGACTGCCTTTTGGTCTAAGTGAAGGCTCCTCGTAAGCATAATAAAGTGTTCTGGAATACATTCTTTGCAATGTTATCGATCGCTTGTCACGATCCACAAAGTCAAAAGCCCTTGCATAGTCAATAAAGCACATATCAACATCTTTCTGGTTCTCTGCTTTCAACCAAGATCCATCTGACATCAGCCATTATATCCTGAGTTCTGTGTCCTCTTCTGAATCTGGATAGAGTTTTGGGCAGTTTGCTGTTAATGTAATGTAATGTTGTAGCAGTCTTTGATTTATCTTCAGAAAAATTTTACTTGCATGTGATATTAATGATATTGTTCTTTGATTTCTACATTCCATTGGCTCACGTCTCTTTGAAAAGGACACAAATATGGATCTCTTCCAATCAGTTGGCCAGCTAGCTTCTAGTTGTTGTGTGTCGTTGAGTCAATTTCAACCATCAACACTTAATGGAAGCAGCATTCAGTAAATCAAAGGACATATTGCATTGGGCCAATCTGCTGCACAATACCTCTTCAAAGTGTTTAAGAGCAAAGATGTCAGTCTGTGGACTAATATGTGCCTGATACAAGCCGTGGTATTTTTAATAACCTTATAGGCATACGAAAGTTGGACAGTGAATAAGGAACACCGTAGAAGAATTAATACATTTGAGTTATGGTGTTGGAGGAGAATATTGAAAGTACCATGGACTTCTAAAGAACAAACATCTGTGTTGGAAGAAGTACAGCCAGAGTGCTCCTTGAAAGCCAGGACGGCCAGACTTTATCTCTTATACTTCAGACATATTGTCAGGCGAGACCAGTCACTGGAGAAGGATATCATGTTTGGTAAAGTGGAGGGTCAGAGAAAAAGAGGAAGACCCACAAGATGGATTGGCACAGTGGCAAAAGTAATGGGCTCAGATTGTGAGGTTGGCCAGTGCAGGGCAGTGTTTCTTTTGTTGTGGATAGGGTCGCTATAAGTCAGTACCCACTCCATGGCACCTAACAACAATAACAACAAATCTTTACAGTTCAGAAAGCCTCGTCTTTTTCCCAAGAAGCAGCTGGTGGGTTCAAATTGCAGACTTTGAGGTTAGCAGCCCAATGCATACCCTACTATGCCACCAGGGCTCCTAGACTATAGATTGTTGTTGTTGTTAAGTGCTATTGAGTCGGTTCCAATTCATCGCAACCCTATACAGGGTTTCAAAGGAGCAGCTGGTGGGTTTGAACGGCTGACCTGTGGTTTGCAGTCCAGTGCTGATCCTATAGTGCCACACCAGAAATCCAGATATTAGACAGAAGGGCCATGTTAAGTAATTCACATATCACAGTTACTGAACACTACTATGGACTATACCCTATTCTAGGAGTTGGAGATATGGAGAAGAAAATAAGCTGTTTCTGCCCTTGACTCTTCTCTTTCCTTTACCACCTATATGTCTTCATAGTCAATCTATCTAATGTAATTATCCTCCATTGTGTGTTGTTAGCACTCCAGTGCTTATCCTACAGCACCACACCAGGACCCCAATCTATCAGCAAGTCCTCTGAAATCTATAAATTGTATATCAAATCCATTACTTTCCTGTATCCCCACTACCAGCAGTTTGGCTCAGGCCACCACCTTGCATTTCTCTTCTAGATTACTGCAACAACTGGATGCCCACTTCCGCTCTAATTGTATTAAAATGTGACTCAGGATTGGTTGAGACTGGAGGCCTCCCTGAGATAGTCTTCAAATCTTGAACTGAAACTAATCCCTGACATCACTTTGTAGTTAAATAATGGATTGCTTCACAAAATAATGAACATCACCCATAAGTACTATGCTTTCTCTTTTTTAATCACCTATTTGAGATCAAGTGGTCAATAATTACCTTAAAACAAAGATGAGAATATAAAGTGGCATGGACACTAGTTTGAATGGAAATGGAACAAGCAGAATAGAAATAATGTGGACGTTGAAGCACTGTGAGAAATGCAATGTCACTGAACAATTTGCGTAGAAATAGTTGAATGGAAACCTAAACTACTGTGTAAAACCTCCACCAAAAACATGTTGTTAAGTACTATAAAGTTCTATTTAAAAATAAAAAAAAAGTGAACCAGGAAGCATTCCCCTTGTTTAAGCCCTTCTGAGGTTATATCTGAATCCAGAGTTCTCACCATGGCTTCATCCCTCTTTCTGATGACCTAATCATGCCCTCTGGATCACTCAACCCACACTCTTCATCCCCACAAACCCACTTAATTTTGTCCCTCAAGCGGCTTAGTTCTTTGCACAGATTGTTTTCTTTGACTGGACCATTCTCTCTCTGGTTCTCCTCTTTACTGGCTCATTCTTAGCCTTCAGGGCTCAGTGGAAGGTCACCTTCTCACAGAGGCCCTCCTAGAGCACCTTGTTAAAGTAGTGTAATATGGTGTCTTCACCACCGTTCATTGCCAGGATGTTCGACCACACAGCAGCTCTGCTCAGTTAGGAAGTATAGAGTTCTTTGTTTATTTTCTGTCACCTCCATAACACGAGGAACCATGCTTGTTTGTTTTCCATTGTAAATCCCTTTAGGCCCTGGTTCACAGTAATAAATATCAATAAATCTTTACTAAATGAAGTTGTTAAAAGGATTTTGCCTAATGGACAACTGATATCACAATGCAACGTAGAGGGGAATGGTAAGACAGAGGCCGTGGTGTGTAGGTAAACTATCACTGTTGCTTTGTGCCCTTGGTTCGGACCCATAGTAACCCTGTACAGGGTTTCTGAGGCTGTAACTCTTTATGGGAGCAGAAAGCCTCATCTTTCTCTTGTGAAGCAGCTGGTGGATTCAAACTGCTGACCTCTCTGTTAGCAACCCAACGCGTAATCGACTATGCTACAGTAGACTGATATATCAATCAATAAGTAACTGAAAGCCCTGCTTTGTCATTTGCTGATTTCTGTGGTTTAAATACTCCCATCACAGCTGATTTTAAGCTACCAACAGTTTAAATATCGATTTGCAAATTTCCTGAATATTTAACAGTTGCCTCTTCAAAGGTGTAATGAGTTGGCCCCAGCATATTCCTGGAAGAACAGTTAGTTCACATGTGTGTCTGAGTACCCAGGAGAAGGATGCTAGTTCATCCTGGGAGGCTCAAAAAGGGCGTCCTGGAGGAGATGGTAGTGGATTTTCATTTCCAGGACAGGGCATATTGCTCCAGGCCCAATACCTCTATTTCCATAGTCTGCAATTAACTGATCCTGGCTCCCCTACTCAGCCCACTTCTGCTTGTCTAGAGGTTATCACTGGACTCAGCTGGTATTCTACTAGGTCTACTTTGGGTCCTAGAGCAGAGAAGTAGACCCAATAGAGGTGATGCTGTAGGATAAGCACTCAACTGTTAGCCAAAATGTTGGCAGTTCAATCCCACCAGCTGCTCTGAGGGAGAAAGATGAGATTTTCTGCTCCAGTAAAGATTTACAGCCTTGAAAACGCTGTACAGGTTTGCCATGAGTTGAACGGAAGTTGATGCCACCTAACAACAACAGATGTTTGTCAAAGAAAAAGGGGAAGGCATTTCAGAGGGACAGCTGATGCAGAGACAGGAGAGAAAGGGTACAATACAGCAGTATGGCAAGTCTAGACGGATATAGGAGGGAGTGGAAGGACATAAGCTACTGACAGACTGATAGACCAAGGAGCTTAAACTGGTGCCCAACCTGGGCAATGGACAGGTGGCTGAGGAAAGGGACAGATTACTTACACTGTACACTTCTTATCACAACTGGTAATTGTGTTTTTTTTTTGTTTTGTTTTGTTTTTTTATGGGATCATTTGATTACTGTCTCTTCTAAGAGAATATAAACTCCAAAAGGTCAGGAGCTATTTTATTCACTATTGTTTTCTCAGTAGCCAGCACTATGCTTAACATGGATTGAACTGTGTATGAATTGAATTGGGTCTCTTTCCACAACCCCCCAAGATATGTTAACATTGTTAGTTTACAATTCTCAGGATTGTGTAATTATCTTCTATTTTGTGATCTGATGTAATTATCCTAAGTTTTAAATACTAACCTCTAGTGGCACTGTGGGTTAATGTGCTGGACTGCAAAGTCAGTTTGAATCGCAAGGTTGGCGGTTCAAACTCACCAGCCACTTCTCAGAAACCTCATACAGGGTCGCTATGGGTCAGAACCGACTTGACGGCACTTAACAACAACAACATGATGTTTAAGTTAATTGGAGTCCTGGTGTGGCACTGTAGGATAATGCACTAGACCATAAGGTTGGTTTAAATGGAAAGGTTGACAGTTCAAACCCACCAGCAGCTCCTCGGAAACCCTATATAGAGTCACTATGAGTAGGAACTCACTGAATGGAATCAGCAACAACAATGATGTTAATGAGGCAGAAGTTGTGGCAATGATGTTAATGAGGCAGGGTTCACTCTATAGGATTAGACTATCTCTTAGTCAATCTCTGTTGAGATACAAAAGAGATTAAACAAGTAAGCAGAGATGGGAGACTTGCTACTACCCAGAAAGAAGAGCTGGGGTCCCTATTGATGACAAGACACATGTAGATCTCCAAGTAATGCCAGGCCCCTGGATATTGAAAGGAGACAGGGATCTTCCCCCAGAGCTGACAGAGAGAAAAATTTCTCCTTTCAGTCACCAAAACTCTGAGAAAATAAATTTCTGTTTGTTAAAATCATCCACTTGTGGTATTCATGTTAAAGAAGCACTAGATAGTAAGAGAGGAACAAAATACATTCATTTGAAAAAGTGAGTCATCTGAGGAACTTTGAAAAAAATGTTCATGTCCACACCTACCTTACTAAAAGATGGAATACAAATCTCCCTTCTTGGAACCACCCAACTTCACTGAGAGATCATAGCGGGACAGGTGTGCATATTTTGTAAAAGCTACCTGAGAAATTCACTGCCATTTCTCTTCCCAAACTCATTCAAAAGTTGAGTCTTCAAAGGATTTTACCAGAAGTATGGAATGATTCAATTTGCTGTTTGCATCAATGAACCTGAGGGCTGCAGTAAAAATTGAATAGAGGTGCTAAAACCAATAAGGAAGCTGATGTAGTATGCCAGATAAGAAAGTAACACATGTTTGAATTAGATCACTGGCAGTGGGTGTGAAGATTAGGGCACAGATTCAATGGATAATCAGGAAACAGAAAATCAGGATTTGGATGAGAGGGAACCTGAAAGAGAGGAAAGAATTCAGGTTGAAGGGTGCCATATTTAAAAGACCCATGGTGGTGGGCCTTGGAGTCGTTCCAACTCAGCAACCCTGCATAGGGTTTCTGAGGCTATAAATCTTTACGAGAGCAGAAAGCCTCATCTTTCTCCCGTGGAACAGCTGATAGTTTCCAACTGCTGACCTTAAGGTTAGCAGCCTGACTCGTAACTACTATGCTACCAGAGCTCCTAAAAGGCCTGCAGGACATGGATGAGCACTGGGCTGGTGGTAATCACAAGGTTGGCAGTTCAAACTACCAGCCACTCTCTGAGAGAAAGATGAGACTTTTTGCTCTTGTGAAGATCTGCTGCACAAGACCTCCTTAAAGTGTTCAAGAGCAAAGATGTCAGTTTGAAGACTAAAGTGTGCCTGACCCAAGCCATGGTATTTTCAGTAGCCTCATATGTAAGTGAAGTTGAATAGTAAATAAGGAAGATAGTAGAAAAATTGATACATTCGACTCACGGAGTTGGAGAAGAAGATTAAAAATACCATGGACTGTTAGAAGGACAAACAAATCTTTGTTGTAAAAATTACAACCATTATCCTCCTTAGAAGCTAGTATGGTGAGGCTATGTCTCTCATACTTTGGACATATTATCACGAAGGGCTAGTCCTGAAAAGGACAAACATCATGCTAAGTAAAGTGGAAGGTAAGCGATAAAGAGGAATGGATTGGCACAAACAAAACAAAATGGATTGGCACATTGGCAGCAGCTATGGACTCAAGCTTAACAACGATTGCAGGACTGGGCAGTGTTTTGTCCTGTTGTGCATAAGGTCACTAAGAGTCAGGACAGTACCTAACAACCATGACTTGGAATCTGTGGGATGGAAATGGGTTTGGTGGGGCATGGAGGAGAGGTCTCCTAGTACGTTGGAAATACAAACAATGAGCTAAGAAGACAAGGAGGTGGAGTTCTCCGTGTCCAAGAACTCTGGATAACACCTATATTTATGAGGTGGATTAATTTTTTTCTTGAAAGAGACTAAGAATAACTTGAAAGGAAGAAGTGTTATTGAAAGTAAGGGAAAAGGCGTGCCTAACAGCAAATGGCGTCTAAAGCTGAAGTTCAATGGTCTTGAAAATAGCCCTGTGACTTTGGCAACAAAGATACTGGTGGTTTGATGAAGGACCTGTTCAGCTGAATGGAGGCAGAAGCTGCAATAAAGTGAAGGCAAGTACAAAGTGAGAAGTACACACAGCGAATGCAGACTACCTTTTTCAAGAAACTTGCCTGTGAAGACAAGAGGAGAGTTGGTATGACTAAGTGGGATGTGAGCAATCAGAGCACGTTTTAACTGCAGAGAACATGGGACGACTGAGCAGATAAGAGCGCAAGCAATTTACCGCCCGGCCATTTTACTAGACTACACGTGACCCAGTCGCATTCCAGAGGCCGGCCCCTCGCGGAGACTACAAAGCCCAGAAGGCACCGCGGCGTTGGTGGCCGGGATTGAGGCCTGGCGCAAGCCCCAGCGGCGAGAGCGGAAGAGCGAGCGCTTCGCTGAGACTGCGGAAGCTGAGAGCGACTGCGCCCCGGGTAATGACCAGCCTGTAGTCCCCTTTCTTCCTTCTGCGCCCCAACTTGGGCTAGTCGCCCTTACTTCTTACCCCTTTACAGCTGGAGTCGAGACTTCTTTCTGCTTTGTTTGTTAGTGGTATTTTTCTTCTTTCCTTACGTGACGCGCGGGGCGGGCCCGCGCCTGGGGCGGAGGTTACTGGTAAGCTCCCGCCCTTCGACCCTTGCGGCTCCTGCCCCGCGGGGGACCCTCGTGAGGGCTTTTTGCTCCAGTTGGGTCAGCATTTCCACTTTGAGATCTTGTCTCGAATAGTCTCTGCCAGGGCTCCTTTCCCGAGTTCAACAGGTGGTGAGAAAAGACCATGACCCACCCCCATAGGGATCGGGGGCCTGGGCTGCGGAGGCCGCCCCTACCCAGCCCCGGAGCTGCTGGCCGTTTCCGGAACGCGAGCCAAGTTTGCGAGGCCGCTGCCGGGAACCCGGGGCTGTGGGCTCGGAGTGTACCCTCTCTGGGAAGAGGTCCTTCCAGCTTTCCCGGGCGGCTCTCCGAAAATCGCTAGCCCGACTGCGAAAGTTGTTCTGTTCTGAAGCCTTCCCTCCGAGCTGCGTAGGGGCAGAGTCCGGGATCAGGATTTTTTTTTTTTTTACCGTCCTCACTTTTCCTCTCTGGAAAATGGGGATAACAGTTTTAGCTCGGTGTACCTATTAGTGTTGATTTGGGACTCAATAGAGGTTCCCTGGTCTCCAGATTGACTGAGTCCGTTTACTTTGAAGACCCTGTACCTGTCTTTGTGAAGGTCACACGGGTTAATAGGGAACAGTGTCTTTGGCATCTAATCCGAGCCACACCAATGTTTTGGTGTCAGATTTCCTCTGGGGAAGAGGTGACCTCAGGGCCATACCACCTGTGGAGCCAAGTTTTAACTTCGTTTGAATTTAAGCATCAAAATTTGAGTCTGCCTCCCGCAGTGCACACAGGGGTCTCCGTTGTCACTTCAGCCCAGGCCTGCTTCTCTGTCTCCTCGCGTATCTCAGCACTTGCTGTACTTAGGTGCCATAGAGTCGGTACCGACCCGTAGCGACCGTATGCACAGCAGAACGAAACACTGCCCGATCCTGGGCCAGCCTCACTACTTAACTGTTGCCACGCTTGAGTCCATCGATGCTGCCACTTGGCCAATCCATCTCGTTGGGGGTCTTCCCCTCCTATTCTGACCCTCCACCTTACCAAACATGATATCCTTCTCCAGTGACTGGTCCCTTAGAATACCTGAAATGTGCTGCTAATCTGTTCCAGAAGTTCTCCATCTTTTCTTCCCCTTTTTATTTACTACACATGTGCTCCATAAACCCAGTTGTAGTTCTAACACGAAATCCTGGTGGGGTGCAATAGGATAAGCACTGGATTGCTAACTGCTAGGTCGGCAGTTCAAACCCCCCAGCCGCTTCTTGGAAACGACTCGACTGCACTTAACAGTTCTAACACGATTCAACTAACCTTTTATTAATAGTAGCTGAAATATCTGGGTTATTTTCGCTTCATAGGTATATGTGCTAGAAGTCTCTTCCCTCATAGTTAGAATTTAGAATATAAATAGCCAGCATTCTAGTCTGGTGTCTTTCTGGCCCTTAAACTCTGAGATTGTTTAGCAGATGGCTCTCTATGTCTTATTTTTCCCTTGATAAAGAATGGGGATTTTGCAATCAAATTTTTATGGGTAATTGGGCAATTTTCGCTTGTATTTGTTCTGAAGCCGTTGCCTGAAGAACACTTAAATATGTTTCAGAAAACCAAGGATGAGTACAGGATGCCCTTGAATCACAAACCAGCAAATCTGAATTCAAGTTCTAGGGCTGTAAACCTACTTGCTGTGTGGCTTTGGTCAGTTAGGTGACCTCTTTGAGCCTGTTTACTAATCTGTAAAAGAGAGAGAAGAACGTTTACCTCACAAGCTGTCTATAAGGATTACATGTGCCTATCAAATGCTTAATGGTGCTTGGTGCTAGTAAGTTATTATCATTATTATTGTGCTGTTGTTATTGGTGATTAAGAGGATGATGATAATTTTAGGTAAAATCTTTTCCTGAGATTCTATTTCTTTTTGAAGTGAGGATAATTATCCCTACACACACTTTAAAAAATAACAGTGAACATTTGTCTGTAACACACTTAGAAATTCTCAAATTGAAGTTTATTTTTGTTTAGCAATTGCATTTTCGATAAAGATTACAATATGCTGTTTTTTACTTTTGTTGTTGTCAAGTGCTGTCGAGTCGATTCTGACCCATAGCGACTTAAAGGGTCAGAATCGAAAGGGTCTGTAAAGGGTTTCCAAGGAGCAGCTGGTGAGCTTGAACCGCTGACTTTGCATTTTAAACGGCTTTGCAGTCTGACGCATTAGCCCACAGCACCACACCAGGACTCCTTTTTACTTTTTTTTGTTGTTGTGAAGTGCGGTGCCAACCCATAGTGACCCTGTTTAGGGTTTCCAAGGAGCAGGTGGTGAACTTGAACTACCAACCTTACAGTTCAAACGGCTTTGCAGTCTGGCGCTTTAACCCACAGCGCCACACCAGGACTCCTTTTTACTTTTAGTGGGTGCCAAAATGCAGTTGTGAAAAGGTGGTTGTTGGGATGTACTGGGTTTTTATTTTTCTGGAGATGTAAATGCTGCCTTGTACCTAGTTTGTTGAAATTGGATTGATTCTTCATTCATAACCTTGAGTAAGAATTCAGCTTTCTGTTTGCTGGTAGCAGAACAATTATTTTTCTGACTCAGATATTGACTTGTGGTGGTGGCTATGTACCCTGGAGTGAGTTCTGACTCACAGCAACCCTGCATAGGGTTTCCGAGGCTGTAAATATTTACCGGAGCAGAAAGCCTCATCTTTTTCTTGCAGTATTGCTGGTAGTTTTGAACTGCTGATCCTGAGATTAACAGCCCGATTTGTAACCACTATGCTACCAGAGCTTCTTCAGATAGTGACTAGGATACAGTTTTATTGAAGGAAAGCATTTTGTTTGTTCTCTCTTCCCTTTTAAAAATAAAGGTAGACTCCTGGATTTCACTGAACTTTCAGCTTAGTGAACAGAGTGAACAGAGACTTGGTCATCCTTTATTTTTGAAGGTGAAAACTCTTGGTGACTGATTGCATTGGTGTGTGTGAATCTGTAAGAAATGGGACTTTAGAGACACCCTAGTAGAGAAGATTATTGGTCAAAGCAAAGTCTTATGGTTAAGAATCAAAATGTGTATTTTTAATTCCTTTACGTGCCACGTTGATACCCTAAGTCTGCAGATCCAGATATTTCAGAGTGAGTCTTTTACTTGTGAGGTACACACCCCACCTCTGTGTTTTGCCAGTTTTGTGCATACCTCCAGTGTACAAATCAAGAGAACTTGGTTTTTACAATAGACGTGAATACAAAGCTATTGAAATAGCCACTTTCATTAAAATCTGCTTATGAGCTTTAAATGTGTTATTTCTTCTTTTATGTTGTAGATACTTGGTCCTTGACTGATTTTTACTTATGTTTTTGAAAGGTAGTAGACTCATCCTCTGCTAGCATTTTAACGTGTCTGCGCAGTATATGTTCAGTTCGTGATGACTGTTAATTGTATCGAATAGGAACATTTTGTTGATGGTCTTCTGGCACTTAAGGCATGTGCTGGAGAGACTATAATGTTTTATGGAAATCTCTCAAGCTTTGGAGTCACAAACTGAAGTTTGAATCGAGGCTACTTATTAGTTTTCTCACTTTGGCTCATATAGTCACTCTGAGTTCAATTTCTTATTTATAAAAGAGGAATAATAATTCTAACCCTGTGTTGCATAGCTGAAAAGAGTTGAGTCTTTCTTTTCTTCAAAAAGAAAAGACAATTTGAACTAGACAGGCTTAAAAAAATGGTGGTGGTGGTATGCTGTTGAGTCGGTTCTGACTCATAGTGATCCTGTATAGAGGGTTTCCGAGGAGCATCCTGGAGGGTTTGAACTGCTGACCTTGTGTTTCACAGTCCAGCGCTGATCCTATAGCACTACACCATGGATGTTGCTATTATTCCCATCCAGGGACAGGAACAGACGTTTAGAGTCTTGGTGTGGCACTATAGGATAAGCACTGGACCGCAAGGTTGGTTTGAACCATAAGGTTGGTGGTTCAAATTCACCAGCTGTTCCTCGGAAACCCTATACAGGGTTTCTATGAGTCAGAACTGATTTCACAGCACTTCGCAGCAACATTATTTTTAGTTAGTTTTTAAAATGATTTTTCTGATGTTACGGGTGATTTTGGTAAAACATCTATATTCCCCTAATGCTTCCCATGATCAGCATGTTTCTTGCTAGCCAAGGTTAAGGTTGTGGACTGTGACCACAGAACCTTGAAACGCAGTAAAGCTAATTGGTCAACACAGAGTTTGAATCTGTGACCCTGTCCTCATTAGCTCACCAGCTAACTAGTCACAAAATATCTCACCAGAATGAATGAAAAGACTGGTGTATTTTTGATTCGACACTCATTAGATAGACATAGCAGAAGTAAATAAACTAGTGTCTGAAATAAAGGTAGAGATTTTTAATGATAAACTTAAATAAAACTATACTTTACACTGTGTATAAAACTGGTGACCTCTAGAATGATCTTTGACAATGACCAACCTGAACTATAATTTAAACATTTTTTTGTTGTTGAACTATTTTTGTTGCAGACTTTCCACCTATAGGAGAAGTGAGAAGAAATGGATCTAGGCTATTCATATTTTGAAAGAGAACCCTGCTCTGCTATGCCACCCACTAGGAAATGTGCTCTTAGCTGGTGGAGGAAGCGTTTAGAGTTCTCTATTAATGAGCCCAGCAGGATGGATGAAGTCTGGGTAACTCCTAAGAGCTTATTGAATTACAGAGAAATTCCAGTTGTCAGAGCATTAGATAGAAGAGAAGTTATAGGGTCGTACTCAGCAGCAGTAAGCCTTCATTTGCAGAGAATTCGCTCCCCTCTCAGTAAAACATAGGCCAGTTGCTCCCAGTTCGTGGTGTTGTCCGTTTCTCACTGTCATCCTAGCCTTCTGTGGTTTTCCGTTCTTCCCATTCACTCTTTAGTTTTATTAATAATTGTTACCTTGTATCGATCTTTTTTTTTAAATTTTCAATTAGGGCTAGTTTGGAGTCCTGGTGTGGCATTGTAGGATAAGCACTGGACTGCTAACCCAAGGTCGGCAGTTCAAACCCACTAGTTGCTCCTCACTTGGAATACATTTGACGGCATTTAACAACACATGGCTGTTTTGGGACTAAGGATAAAAACAAGGAGAGATGTAAAACAATAGGGTCTAGTGTCTAGTTTTCAAGTAATACAGTTTAACCTGTTAATGTGATGGTATGGATTTCTAGAATAGGCAGTTTGTGGCCACTGCCTCGTAGGTCTCTGATTTCTCACCCCCCCACCTCAATTTCCCTGCCCCTCTCTAATAGTTCTTGATGTTTCTGACACCCCTATGTCTGACTACCCCTCTCAGTGTTTATATTCCTTTATATTCCCATTTAGGCTCTTAAACACGTTCACAAATGAATCATTAACTTCATAACAGGCTTTGGCACCAAGCAAAGTGTCTTAAGTATACTGGGTAGACAGAATATGAAATAGCATCAAAAAGTTGGTTCTGACTCATTGTAACCCTCATTAGGGTTTCCAAGGGTGTAAATCTTTATGGGAGTTGTTGTTGTTGTCAGGTGCCATCGAGTCGGAACCGACTCATAGCGACCCCATGCACAGCAGAACGAAACAATGCTCGATCCTGGGCCAACCTCACCA
>NW_006408521.1:24250747-24251376 GCF_000296735.1 Chrysochloris asiatica
TCAACTGTTTCAAGAGGTAGCATATGATCAAGAGCCAATGATACTGAAGGAATAAGTCCAAGGTGCATTGAAGGAATTGGCAAAGAACAAGGCACCAACCAGGAATTGATGGAATAAAAATTGAAATCTTTCAAGAGAGTGAAGCAGTACAGAAGGCACTCACTCATCTCTGCCAAGAAATTTGGAAGACAGCTGTGTGGCCAACTGATTGGAAGAGATCAATATTTGTGCCCATTCCAGAGAGGTGACCCAATAGAATGCAGAAATCATCGGACAAGCTCTTTGATATCCCATGCAAGTAAAGTTTTACTAAAGTTTTACTAAAATGGCTGCAAGCATATACTGACAGAGAGCTTCCAGAGGTTCAAACCGGATTCAAAAGAGGTCGTGGAATGAGGGTTATCATTGCTGATGTCCTATGGATCTTGGCTGAAAGCAGAGAATATCAGAAAGATATTTACCTGTGCTTTATTGACTAAGCAAAGGCTTTTGATTCTGTGGATCATGACAAACTATGGATAACACTGCGAAGTAAGAGGCAGTTGTTCGAACAGAGTATGGGAACACGGAATATTTTAAAATTAAGAAAGGTGTGTGACAAGGTGGTATTCTTTCACCATACTTACTCA
>NW_006408521.1:24251476-24260118 GCF_000296735.1 Chrysochloris asiatica
GATATTCTCTGCTTTCAGCCAAGATCCATCGGACATCAGCAATGATATCTCTCGTTCCACGGCCTCTTCTGAATCCAGCTTGAACCTCTGGGAGTAGAAAGTCTCATCTTTCTCCCGCGGAGTGACTGGTGGGTTTAAACTGGCAATTTATGTTTAACAGTTCAGTGCTTACCCTACAACGCCAGCACTCTAAGCTGTAAGAGTTTGGAAACTTCAACATTTTAAGCCTTTCATGTTGAGTATGTTGTGGTGTCATTGATAGTGATACTGGGAAAGGATCTCAGATAGGTCTAAAGAGAAAGATAATCCACTTTCTAATGTTAAGTTTTAGTATTGAACAACTTAAGTAGTTAAAAAATAAGATGTTTTTAAAATATAGAACTAACTAGTAGTGTAGTGGTTACGAATTGAGCTGCTAATCTCACGGTCAGCAGTTCAAAACTACCAGCTGTTCCACGGGAGAAAGATGAGGTTTTCTGCTTCTCTAAAGATTTACAGCCTTGGAAAAGCCCTGTACAGGGGTCGCTGTGAGTCGGAACCGACTCCACGGCTCGTAACAGCAACAACAACAACAACAATCTAAATCAGCGCTTTCACTTTTAAAGTAATATGTTTGAGAAGCTATCTAGCAAATAAGTATTCTTTGAAATTTCTTGTGGAAATGCCTTCAGAACTAGTTAGAGCCATAGAAAAAAACCCAGTCTCATTACTTGATGTTCATAGCATCACGTAGCCTTTGTTCCTCAAAGGCTATGAACATCAAATAATGGCGGGTTTCCTGTTTGATCACCCATCTTATTTACTGTACTTGTTTCTGAGTGATATTTGGCAATTTCTCAAAATTTGCAAAGGCATCAAGTTTATTACCAAGGAGAACATTTAAATGATTATCCTGATTGCTGAGAACCTTAAAAAGTCTCAAACTGTGATCCCATCTTTGAATAAGGTGCTAATATACCCTGGTTAGGAAGACAGATTTTGGAGAGCCTAGTGTTTGGAGTCCTGTTGTGGTGCTGTCGGATCAGCACTGGACTTCTAACTGAAAGGTTGGTGGTTATTACGTGTTATTGAGTTGGTTGTGGCTCATTGTAACCTTCTTTAGGGTTTCCAAGGCTGTAAATCTTTACGGGAGCTGATTTATCAGACCCACTTGGAAATCCTCCTTGGAAACCCTATACAGGGTCCCTATAAGTAGAAACCAATTCAATGGCATTTAACAACAACAACAGGTTTGATTATGATTAGATGTGTTATCTTGAGCAAGATATTTAATTTGAGTCTCAGTTTCGTCATTTGTAAAATGATGGCATATGATAATTCTTTATAGGATTGATGTGAAGATTCACTTTTAAACTTAGAACAGTGCCTAGCAAATAGTATGCGCTCAGTTTGAGCTCAGTAAGTACAGGTCGTTTCTGGTTCCATTCCAATGATTCTTTTGTGTAAGTCATTTCTGACTTAAGTCAAATCTCTTTTTTTTTCTTCTTCTTTTTATTGCCTTTTATTATCACTATTTTTATAAACCCAGTAGGGTTTTAAACAGTAAATCATGAACTGGAACATGTGCAAATGAACACCTGAGGACGATTGTGGTTGTTAGTGCTGTTTCGTTCCTTCCAACTCATAGTGACCCTCGATAGTGTTTCTGAGGAGCAGCGGCTGGTGAGTTTGAGCACCAGCCTTGCGGCTCAAACTGACCTTGCAGTCCAGTACTTATCCTATAGCACCACACCGAGACTCCCTTGACAATGATAGCATTAGTAAATTACACGCTGCAATATGTTATTATTGGTTGTTGTTCTTAAGTACTGTTGAGTCGGTTGCGACTCATGATGACCTTATATACGGGTTCCAAG
Source organism: Chrysochloris asiatica (assembly GCF_000296735.1). Lineage (NCBI taxonomy): Eukaryota > Metazoa > Chordata > Mammalia > Afrosoricida > Chrysochloridae > Chrysochloris > Chrysochloris asiatica. The sequence continues at coordinate 24,253,333 of NW_006408521.1, forward strand.
GAATGGCTGGCGAGTTGTAAGAAAACCAACAACCACATAACAAAAAAATTCCCATAGTTGTTGGTACAGTTCGTCATAACTCAAATATGTTGTATATTGGGGACTACCTGTATTAGTTACCACCACTATAACGTCTACTGTTGCTACTACCACTTTTTGTGTTTTTGCTGGTTTGTTTTGAAAACCAATTATGTTCCTGTGTAATGAATTATGTCTCATACAAGTAGAACTATAGATAGAACTATAAAATTGGAGCTCAGGTAAAAGATGAATTGTGGGAGTGCAGTATTTTAGGATGTTTGGTGAGTATAGTGGGAGGAGGGCAGAAAAAGACTTAAGAGTGAACTACAGAAAATACACATAGTAAAGGAGTGGAAGGAAGAAAAACAGTAAAGGAACAGAGGAGATTGTAAAGAAAGAAAATCAGGTGTATATGCTGGTATGCTGCTATTGTTCAGTACTTGTGAGTCATTTACATCTCACATTGACTCTATATGACAGCATAGAACTGCCCTGTAGTTTGCTAGACGCCACGTTTTACAGAAGCCTTAGCGCCAGGTCTTTTCTTCTGTGACGCTATTGGATGGGTTCCAGCTACCTTCCTTTCAGTTAGCAGCCAGTGCTTAACTGTGTACCTCCGGGCTCTTTATACACTGGTGCTGGTATCAGAGGAGCAGCTGCTGGGTTTCAATTGCCAATCTTCTGGTTCCCAGTCTAGTGCTAGTCCTACAGTGCCACTATATACTGGTATGATGGTGGTGGTGGTGATTATGTGCCGTGGAGTTGGTTCCGACTCATAGCAACCCTGTACAAGGTTTCCAAGGCTGTAAATCTACAGGAGCAGAAAGCCTCATCTTTCTCCCACAGAAACACTGATAGTTTTGAACTACTGATCTTGCGGTTCGCAGTCCGATTCATTACCACTACGCTACCAGAGCTCCTTATATACTGGTATAAAAGTGATAATAACTAGGCTTAGGTCAAGACCATAGCCTTTGGTATGAATTGCATCTCAATGTAAAGAAAACAAAAATCCTCACTAATAAACAACATTCTTATCAATGGAGAAAAGATTGAAGTTGTCAAGGACTTCATTCTTCTTGCATCTACCATCAACAGTCATGGAAGCAGCAGTCATGAAATCAAATGACAATTTGCATCAGACAGATCTCTTTTAAAGTGTTGAAGAACAAAGATATCAGCTTGAGGACTAAGGTGCGCCTAACCCAAGCCATGGTATTTTTAGTAACCTCATATGCATGCAAAAGCTGGACAGTGAATAAGGAAGAGGAAAAGAGGAACACTCCTAGTGAGATGGATTGGCAAAGTGGCTCAAGTGTGACAACAATTGTGAGGTGGGCCCAGGACCGAGCAGTGTTTCATTCCGTTGTGCATACTGTCGGTAGCGACTCGATGGCATCTAACAACAACAGCCAACCCATTGCACTGAGAAGACATGCATGTTCTTTTCTCTGAAGAAACTTCCATTCTGTTTGGAATTTTGAAGAACTGCATCCATAAACAAAAGTTCAGTCCATCAAATTGTAGAAACTGATGCTTGCTCAGAGTATTAAACATCTTTATATTTATCTGATCAGGTTCTAGTCAGCTCAGCAACCCTACCTATCCTAGCTAGGTCATATGAGTACCAGCTGCAAGTTTGGGAGTTCACACACACCTCCCTGCACTTCAGAAAAGTCAGCCTTCCCTCTTATATCATCTCAAGGTCAAGGGGCTGCCAATCCACTCCTGGGTGATCTTTGATGGGCCAAGTTTCCTTGCCTTGAGCCCCCAGAAACTCAAAATGCCAAAATGCTTTTCTTTCAATCACAAATCTTGTTCTTTCAACACTTCTGGGTTGGTATGCCTATCTTTTCAAATGCAAATGTACCAATTCTGAAGTTCTGGGTGGAGCTCTTAAAATTCCACTTTAAGGTTGTACGCTGGCTTAAGCTGAGAAGCCTATTTTTGGGGGGACAATTTCTAACTCCCCTTTCCAATCAAGTATAGGCCGAAGGCTGGCTTACAGACTTTCCGTAATCATAATTCCCAATATTTCTAACACATGTATGTCTATTTTACAATAATAGGCAGGAGAAGCCAATAGCCATAACGCAGTCAAACACATTAATCTTTTAAAGCACTCAAGTTCAGTCTTTCCCTCTACCTTGGACTAACCCCATTCCTATGCATATGGCTTTGAGCCTCTGGCAGGGTGGATTCCAGTAGGCCCTGGTAGATCAGCTATCTTCTATCCAGCATGACATCAGCTCCAGGTAACTCCAGAAGTTGCTCTCCTTTCAGCTGAAACTTTTTATCCCATTCCCCTTTGTTCTTTCTCCCACAAAACCTCATAATCTCTTAGGTCTGGAGCCATTGCAATGAATCCTGCCCACAGTGCCAAATGCTTAAACCAAGTAGGGACCTTATCTGACTGCCTCTGACTCTAGACTAGTCCTTGGACTTGGCATGATCCCAGCTATTATTTTGAGAGAGACGAGGATTGTTTTTCCACTTTCCAAACCACTCCTCTGACTAGTCAGTGAAAGGGTCATTGATCCTACTCCCGTAAAGATTTACAGCCTTGGAAACCCTGTACAGGGTCGCTATGAGTTGGAACCGACTCCATGGCACATAGCAAATCTTTACGAGACCAGAAAGCCTCATCTTTCTCCCATGGAACGGCTGGTAGTTTCGAACTGCTGACCTTACCATGCTCAAACCCTGCGGCTATCCAATTCTTAGCGTTAAGCTCTTTAGGAACTCCTCTAGGGACTCCAATGGAGTTTATATAAATATATGGATCAGAAAATCCAGGCAGAGATCTCTGGGCACGGGATTTCTCATTGTGCTCGCAGAAGGCTAGGGTGAAGAGAATGGCTCGCTGGACCAAGGCATGGTCCCAGTGCAATTGTGCGAGAAACGTTGTCTATACTGACAAACACTCAAGTAATCCAATCTGTACTCATTTTATCAAGAGTGAGGTTTTCTTTATTTGATTATGCAAAATCGGGCACCCAACATGGCCTGTCCCAAATGGTTTTTGTTCTTGTCTCCAGAAAGCCCCTCCTCCAGTTCTAGTTCCCCATATACAATTCTATGGCAAGTCCCATTTTCCCTAGCCTCAGAGAAGCCAAAATGGCTTGCCCATGGTCTTACTGGCTGTATTCTTATTTAAATTTCCTAGTCCTAGGAACAGCAGGCTTGTTTCAACAGTCTGCCTGCCTGGTCTAGCAATCTCATGAATTCCTGATGATGGACTGTGCCCACAAGAGTTATTTCTCACAAACTGTATGGCTGCAACTCTTGGAAGCTGCCTTTTCATAACACCACCAGACATCTGCCCCGGGTATTTTGAGGGCCGTATGATTGCCACTGTTGGCTTACCATGTTTTGGACATGGGTGCAAGTTGTCAGTTCTGTGGGTACTGTGAACTTTGCTCCTTGCCTTGAAAACAAGAAGAGTGGTTCATCATCCCTATGGAGAACAAGGTGATTGCTCATTTCTCCAAGTGTCCTTGTTTTGGTACAGAGCCAACATGCAGTGTGTTTTCCAATCCCACATGAAAGAGAGCCACCCACGCCTGTGGTTTATTAGCTGTACAAGCATGGCAGTCACTTTTGTTAGGAGGCTGCACTGAATTTTTAACCCGTTCTACCTAAGCGTTCACACTTCTGTATCTTGTTCCTGTCGCTAATGTTTATCCTAGGTCTTTTACGTCAGTCACTTCTCCTCTTTTAGGGTCCTTTTCAGCCCACAGGGTCCAGTCCAGAGATGTGAGCACGCATTCCATTGACCCTGATTGCTACTCTTGGCTCCGTATCAATGAAGACATTAATTGAGACGAGTATTTGATTCTCCAAGCTCCCTCAGGGTAAAACTTGGCAGACACCTAATTTAATAATTTGAGGGAATGATGCCATGATTCCATTTACTATCAACTTGACCGGCTGGCTATAGGCAAAGGCCCTTTACACCTCTCCCATGATCATGATATGTTTTAGCCATGTTAGCCTCCAAACCCACCTCATTTGGCAGAGGTGTGTCAAGGCTGCCTCTCAGACTTTTCAGGGTCACTTTGAGAGGCTCTTTGGTTGAGGGATGTGCTTCCTTCTGGTAACTATTTTTCCCCTTGGGGACAGTCTCTCTTCACCAGTCCCTTTACTCAAGTATAGTTGAGTCCACCTTTTTCCAAGGACTGGACTGCTGTCTTAATGGTCAACTGCACCTGGTAAAGGCCCTCCCAATTTGGCTGGATCCCCTTGCTTTAAAAAATACTTTCTGGAAATTTCTATTACCAGTTTAGCTCAAGTACCATTGGTGAAACTGTAACATCGTTAAGAGAGATTTGGGGAAAGTAGACTTTGAGTGATCAGGTGCCTGCGAATAAAGAACAGAAACAGTGGGAAAAATACTAGTGTAGCTAGATGAAGAACACAAGGTAGATACTGTAGTTAATTGTGTTTATTTTTGTTGTTAAGTGTCATAAGTCTGTTCTGACTCATAGTAACCCTGTATAGGGTTTCTGGGGCTTATAAGTTTTTGAGGGAGCAGAAAGCCTCATCTTTCTTTTCCGAGTAACTGCTGGGCTCAAACCTCTGACCTTGTGGTTTGTAATCTGTTTATTCTGTGGATAATTTAATTCATTATTGGTAAGCATTGATAGTTTTCTTCACCATGAAACTATGAATGCAAAATTATACAGATTATGTCAACAGGACTTAGTTTTTAGTGTGTAATCCCTTCATGAGTTTAATTAGGGTTATCAGTTTCATAAGGGAAAAAAATACAGATTTCCCTGTTCAACATCAGTGTTGGCGAAAATTAATTCATGTTTTAACAGTGTGCAGTAAAATTTAAGATAAATAAATCTCTGCTGTCTGTCTTTTGTTGTTGTTGTTGTTGTTTTGTCTTTTTGTTGTTTTAAACCTGTTATTTTACTCAGGCAATTTAAATAACCTACTCTAGTTTCCTTGTTTGGCCAGTGTTCTTAATCTGTCTCTGTCCTGTTCTATTACTGCTCTTTCTCACTGCTGTTAATTGTACTTCCCAAAATAGATAAATGAGCAAATTTAATTAAATGTGTTATTACACTGTCTCCTGATCATTAATGAATTCGTAAGTAAACTTAGACCTATAATCTTCCTATGATTACAGTTACTGTCTACTGTCTTTCTGTATGTTTAATTGGTAATTATTTGCCTTATTTTTTATTTTAAAATTGCCTTATGTTACATGTTTATGTTCTTTCAATGTTAGAAATTTGACAGCCTCCCAAAAGGGGAGGAGGAACTTTTTTTTTTGTCCCTTTCAGTTGAAAATGTTTGATTTATACATTTAAAAATAAATAACAGTGTTTAAGATTAAAAGTTCATATATGTAATTTTAGATGGCTTTGGCTTCTTTGGAATAATTTTCTTAATTTTTTATATTGACATAACTAGTTTAAAATTGTTGTTGTTAAGTGCCGTTGAGTCGGTTCCAACCCATACGAACCCTGTATAGGGTTTCCAAGTAGTAGCTGGTGAACTTGAACCACCGACTTTGTGGTTCAAATTAGGCATAGTTTAAAAAGTTAAATGATAAAAAGGATTCAAGTCTATAAGCAGTTTCTTCTGTCATTTGCACATCTCCATATTTTTATATCATATATGTGTAGGCTATCTTTTTTTATGCCCCAAATATGCTAGTGTATATAATATAGCATTTGTCAGTATGGCCTTTTTCATGCACACATTTTAGTGCCATCAATTACATTAATCATGTTGTACAAACAGTCACCAATGACCATTGCCAAATTTTCCACAACTATAAATATTGTTGTTATGTGCCATGGAGTTGGTTCCAACTCATAGCAACCCTGTACAGGGTTTCCAAGGCTGTAAATCTGTATGGGAGCTATAAGCCTCATCTTTCTCCCACGGAGCAGCTGGTAGGTTTGAATGGCTGGCTGTAAGAGTAGCAGCCCGATTCGTAACCACTACGCTGCTAGAGCTCCTTACTATAAATGTTGTTGTTTAGTAGCACCTGGTAATCACTAATAAACTTTGGTTTCTCTACATTGTGTATAGCATACCTTTTGATTTACCAGTTTATCCATAATATATTAGATTCTGTGTGGAAAATAGTTTTGTTGTTTTTAAATCATCTCTACTACTATTCCTTTTCTAGCTGTAAAAATGCTTGTTGGTACTTTTGTTAAATTTTGTTAAAGTCATAAATTAATTTAGGGATGTTGAGTACTGATGAGTTTTCTATACAGGAATAAATTTTTTTTTAACATTAAAAATTTTTAAATGTTTTGATGAAAATCTACATAGCGTGTACACCAGTTGCACAATTTTGTGTGGGCAGTTCATTAACACTGGCTGTAGTCTTCACAGTGTGTCACCGCTCTCAGTCTCTCTCCCTAGGGATTTTGATCTTTTGTATTATTTTGCTTCTTATGTCTTATTCTGGTGTTTGTTGTTGTTGTTAGGTGACATCAAGCCAGTACTGACTCATAGCAACCTTATGCACAGCAGAACGAAACACTTCCTGATCCTGGGCCAACCTCACTACTGTTGCCATGCTTGAGCCCATCGATGCTGCCACTTGGCCAGTCCATCTTGTTGGGGGTCTTCCTCTTTTCCTCTGACCCTCTACCTTACCCAACATGATACCATTCTCCAGTGACTGGTCCCTCCTGAAAATATGTGCAAAGTATGAGAGACGAAGTATGGCCATCTTGGCCTCCAAGGAGCACTCTGGCTGCACTTCTTCCAAAACAGATCTGTTGGTTCTTT
>NW_006408521.1:24273258-24273964 GCF_000296735.1 Chrysochloris asiatica
TTCTGCTGTGCGTAAGGTCGCTATGAGTCAGTACCGACTCGATGGTACCTAACAATAACAATATTTGGATTGAATTCTGAGTGGTGGTGTTATTTATGCTAATCTCAGGTTGTTGTCTGCTATTGTTGATCTCAGTCCAAAGGATACCCTTTAGTATAAATTTTTGTGTGTGAAGTTGGTCTTGTTATTACAACGTCCTTTAATTTCTGTTTATCTAGAAATGTCCTATTTTCGCTGTTGTATTTGAAGAACAACCTTGGTGGATATTTGATGCTTGGTTGGCAGTTTTTTTCTTTTAAGATTTTTTATATGTCATTCATTGCCTTCTTGTCCTCATTGTTTCTGATGAGAAATTAGATGTTAGTCTTATTGGTTGTCCTTTGTAGATAACTGTAATGTTTAGGGCTTTGTGTCAGTTTGAGGCCAGGATTTCCACAGGTTTACCAGTTGGGAATGTGCTTTTTCCTATGGTGATGAAACCTAATACAGGCATAGTTAACTCTGTGATGATTGGCTCTAAGCAGTGAATCAACTAAAGAGATGCTTCCTCCAAATTATGGACTGCTCTCAGTATAATGGACATGTGGGAAAGGCTCTCTTCTGCTGTAGACCTGGGACGCTGCAGTTGTAAGCCGTTTCCTTCATAATAAACTCTCTCTCTCTCTCTCTCTCTCTATATATATATATATGTATATATATGTTGTTG
>NW_006408521.1:24274064-24281751 GCF_000296735.1 Chrysochloris asiatica
CTTTGTAGTCCCCCCTTCCCATTTGAGTATCCAGTGTCCAAGCTGCCCTTCTCCGTCCACTCTGTGTGTGTGTCTCATATACTTTTAAACTAAACTCCCTCTTGAAAACTTTTAAGCCAGTCACTTCATGCCTTTATCGCCCCCACATAGCCAATGTCTGAGTTGCCCATCTCTGTGTACCTTGTGGAGTCATGGTGTAATGCTGTGGGTTAATGCACCAGACTGCAAAGCAGTTTGAACTGCAAGGTTGGTGCTTTAAGCTACTCCTTGGAAACCTTTTGCAGGGTTGCTATGGGTAGGAACCGACTTGCTGGCACTTCTGTCTCTCTGTCTCTCTCTCTCTCTCTCTCACACACACACACACAAACACACACCTACCCTGTATACAGAGGGGATAGCATTGATGCTTGATGCGAAGACTCCTTCCATCTCTGTTGGTATTTTGAGATACTACCTCCTTGAGTATAGGTCAAGTTCATCAAATTGTAGTAATTTACCCTAGTTTCCTTTATCAAAAATGATTATTACTTTTTTAATCTTCCTCTAGTTGAGTTCTGATTATCAAGCCATTGAGGCTAGGTCAGATGGATAGTATCCGCAAGTATGGGTCTTCTCATGCATCTCCCCTCACTTCATATCAGTTAGATGCTTCACTCTCAGTTCTAGCTCTCCGTGGTTATCTTTGTCCATGGGCTCAGGTGTCCCCAGGTCTCACCACACTTTGGACTAACCAGCCCTTCCTTTTCTCTCTCTCGTCTCTGGGTCAGTGGGAGTCTATTGTACATGGTTGAACTCAGCCCATATTTTCATTGTGCCTTTCCCCCTCTTCCAGTCACTAGTAAACCAATGTGGTCACCAGCAAGCTTACATGCCTGCTCATGTGTTCCCACTGCTTTACTTTTGGTGTTTGTTTTGGGACCAGCTGGAGCTGGTTAAGTATTGGAATTTATGCTTTCAAAGTTGGAGTACTGACTTTGTTCTGTTAATCTCTTTATGGTGTAAGAACAGAGAGGTAACATCCTTCTTCTCAGTCTTTTGCTCTATGTAGCTCATATGTTGTTAAATGCCCTCAAGTTGATTCTGACTCATAACAACCCTGTATAGGGTTTCCCAAGTCTTTAGATCTTTTTGGGATCAGTAAACCTCATCTGTCTCCTGTGGTGGGCTGCTGACTTTGTGGTTACCAGTCCAGTGCTTATTGTATAGTGTCACTAGCTTCTATAGGAAGCAGCAAAGATGCATTGTTATTGCAGAGATTTGATTACTAGTTCAGGAAACTGGATGGCCAAGTAAATCCTCAGGAAAGTAGTAATTAGAGTAATGTAGAGTGAATCGTGCTGTCAGAGAATTTAGAAATGAAAAATGATTAGAAATATATGATTTCAGTTTTTAAAATATTACATACAGGTCTTTATTTTTAATTAAAAAAAATTTTTTTCCCCAAAAAAAGACTAGAGAGTTGATATGGCATGCTACTTTGCAGGATGCTTTTCTTACATCCTCTGAGGATCTTTTCCATGTCTTCTAGTTTCTGACTCTAATGTATAGCCAGTGGCAACTAGGAAGTTGCCGTACAGGATGCAACCTTTAGTAGTAACCAGAGATTGGTGCATAGCAACCAGCAGAAGATGATTGTCCTCGTGAGCTATAGAGCACATGGCAAAAAGTGGAATGCAAGTGATAATGAAATGGTACTGGTGATGTACAGAGCTTTCTTTTAAATGCTTTCACACAATTAGACATAGTGAGAAAACAATGTTGCTGTTTTTAAACTATGTGTTCTTAAATAGAATCCCAAGAATGAGGAGCCTTAAGTATTGAAAAAGGGAAGGAAATTTCTCCTTTTATATATATTTTAGTAGTCATTTTGCTTTGGGTGCGAGGCTGTAGAATAAGCACAAGACTGCAAGGTTTATTGAACCACAAGATTGGCGGTTCAAACTCACCAGTTGCTCCTTGGAAACCTTATACTGGGTTTCCAAGTCAGAACCAACTTGCCAGCACTTAACAACAACAATAAGAGTATCAGGAAACTAAGAGTGGGCATGTAAATAGATCCGCCCTGTAGGATTTCTAAGGCTACCATCTTTATGGAAGCCGGCTGCCATAGCTCTTTTCTGCAGAGCAGCTGATATGATAGGTTAGAATCACCAACCTCTTAGCTAGCAGCTGAATACTTAACTAAGTGCTGCGCTACCAGGGCTCCCTTTGACTGTGACTAAAAACCTGCAGTTGTCAAGTTAGTTCTGACTCAGATAGTCCACATAGGACAGAGTAGCAGAGCTGCCTAGAGTTTCCAAGACCGTAGGTCTTTATGGCAGCGGACAGCCTCATCTTTCTCCTGCTGACCTTTTGGTTAGCAACCCAATGTTTAACCCGTGCTGCCAGAACTCTCTAGTGTGAAGTGCTGTTGTTAAGTGCTGAAGAGTGGGTTCTGACTCTTAGCGACCCTGTAAGGGTTTCTGCTGGGTTTGAATTGTGGTTTGCAGTCCATTGTTGATCCTACAGCACCACTCCAGGAGTCCTCTAGTGTAAATGAAGACATTGAATTTCATTGTGTGTGACTCTGAAACTGCCTAGATCTCAGAGCAAACCAGTGAGTTCTAATCTTGGTTATTTAAAATCCCCTTGTACCTGTCTTATTAGGAATATCATTTTTTCTAAGAAGAAACTAATTTGCAGTTGGCTATAAAGAGTGACATTGTGTCTGGGAAAATGCTGTACTAACACAATGTGCAGTCCCACAAGAGTACTTCTCAAGTCCCCAAGTGCAGTGCTGACAATCTGTGGCAGCCTGTGAATTGTTGGGCAGTTTGGGAAGATGGACCGTGGAGAGGTAGATGTGTGTAACTTGTAGAGAAGATGGGGAGGGGAAGATATGAGAAGAGAGCAGATGAACACTCAGGGTCTGTGGGCAATTTAAATGGAAGCTGTATTAGTTACTAGGCCATGCTAGGACTGTCAAGCAGCTAGAGAGTTGTATATGTGGTTTGGTGGGTGGGAGTAGGTATTTCACCTTTTTTTCAAAGTGTTACTTTGTATTCTGTCATCAAGATTATAAGGTTAGATGTTCTATTGATGAGCGTTTAGATTGGGTAGAGTTGAACATTTTGAAGAGATTTGAAATAATACTTCATGACAGGAAATGAGACTAAAATGATCAAGGTGCTTAGGATGGAGTTTATCTTTTCCAGGAATGTTGTAATGGTAGTGAGGCCGGTTAGCATATCTCTATCAGAAATGTTGTTGTTATCTCAGACAAATTGAACTCTCTCTGATTTTGTATACAAACACAGGTATACACATAACACCAGCTAGACACTGGTATTGTTTCAGAAAGACATGGCCAGTTATAGCAGTCTTTGTCAGATGTCAAGGTATGGTTTTTAATTATTTGGATCACGGTGTAGAATTTGATGTGGGACAAGTTATGGTTCAATTCTTCCCCTGCTTATAAAGATGATTATTTTAAAAATAAATGTATTTGATTGCTCCCCCTAGGTATAATGTCTAATTTGAATATGGAATTAGGTACATTGTTTTGGAGCCTGTGTGTTTTGTTGATAACTGTTCCAGTTTTAGGTTAAATGTTACTTTGTAGGCATTGAATCGCTGGATTAAGTAATGATTGGGTTAGGAGGTATCATTCTTTAAAAATTGCTTGCTGTTTTGCCTTCTCTACACTGATGCTCATTTATAAAAAAATAGATGCCAGAGATAAATAGAGTGAGCAAGCAAAGGTGTGGAGACCTGGAGATTCTGTAATAGCATTGATCCTCAGGAATTATCTGTAGGGTCTAGACTTGACTCCCCACTTGCTAGGATGTGCATCCCTAAAACTAGTGTTGATGGCCCTCTAGGCTGAACATAGCCCTTTGGACAGAATCTTTCATTCTATCTAGTTTGTTTCAACAGTCTCTAAAACACAGTTTGAATTATTGCCTCTTCACATTGTTCAGCTATTCCTTTTACTTAAAAGATCTCCCTTTGGTTCTGTTTACTCATGGTGTGGTGCTGTAGATCAGCACTGGACTACAAACCACAAGGTTGACAGTTCAAACCCACCAGCTGCTCATTGGAAACCCTGTTTCTATGAGTCAGACTTGACTCGATGGCACTTCACAACAATAACAAAGGGGTATAGTGGAGTCCTGGTATGGCTTTCTAGAATAAACACTGGACTGCAAGTGTTCAAACCCACCAGCTGCTCTTCGGAAACCCTATACAGGGTCTCTGTGAGTCAGAACTAACTCAATAGCACTTAACAACAATAGTGGTATAGTGTTTAAAGTGCTGGGCTTATTATAACCAAAAGGATAGTGGCCAGACCCTACCAGCTGCTTCTTGGGAGAAAGAAGATTGCAGTCTCAGAAACCCCATGGAGCAGATCTGTTTTTCTAATAGGGTCAGTTGCTTTGAGTTGGAATTTGCTGGATAGCAGTGGGTTTGGGTTTTGGTTCAGTTTGGAAACCAGCTTCTAAAGGCCTAATTCCAATTCCAGCTACTTTATGATATCTTCCCAGCCATTCCCAGCTCCTACTGGTTATCCCTCTCCTCTGGGTATCTATCATTTATTGCTTTTCTCTTTAGTTCTTATTTGGCCATTATGTATACTACCTTATAGCAACATTTTTTTTTAAGTTTCTTCCCAATGTTGTTGTTGTGAAGTGCCTTTGACTCCTAGTAACCCTATATAGAATTTTCAAGGAGTGGTTTGAATTGCTGACTTTGTGGTTATACTATAGCATCAGAGCTTATACTATAGTACCACACCAAGACAGTTGAAGGCAGATACTGCATTTTTATTCATGTGCCTTAAGCCATGTTGTTTCTTGTAGTTCTGCTTTATAATCTCTGCTGCTCCTAGCATAAATCTCAGTATGTTGTTCTTGTTAGGTGTCATTGAGTCAGCACAGACTCATAGCGACTTGATGCACAGCAGAACAAAACACTGCCTGATCCTGGGCCAACCTCACAATTGTTGCCACGTTTGAGCCCATTGATGCTGCCAATTGACCAATCCATCTCGCTGGCGATCAGTATAGTTATTATTAAGTGCTGTTGAATTGGTTCTGATTATAGCGACCATGAATCGAGTTTCTGAGGCTGTAAATCTTTATGGGGGCAGAAATCTTCTTGTTCTCCCACAAGGAGGCTGGTAGGCTTGAACCACAGACCTTGTGGTTAGCAGTGCAGTTCTTATTCTACAGAACCACCTTGCTCCTATAAGCAATTACTAAATACCCAGGCAGTGTAGCACTATAGGATAAGCACTAGATTGCTAGCTGCAAGGTTGGTGGTTCAAATCCATTAGTTGCTCCTTGGAAACCCTATACAGGGTCACCAAGAGTCAAAACTGACTTGACAGCACTTAACAACCACCGAGCACTTCAAAAAGTTCGTTGGAAATGAAATTAAAATATAATGGAATTTTTCCACGCCTTGTATTTGTTTAAAAGTGAGAAAATTCCATTACTTATTTTGTTAACTTTTACCAGTGCTTAGCATTTACATCTCTTTTGTATCATGAGAATACCAGATTATAATGTAATTTAAGGACCTTTAGCCATGTTTGTTCTAGTAGATTATTTCTATTTGAAAGCCTTCTGTAGCACCGTGTGCAGACTGCTCCTTAAAGGAACAGTTCTCTGAAGATAATGTATTCTAAATGAATTATTTGTTGTTCCTGAAATGCTAATTAGTAAACTTTCAACCTGCACATAAGATAAACTCTTATTTATTAATTATCTAATGTCTGCTTTGCCTGCTTTGAATAGTAACTTGCTTCTTATGGTTTCTTGATTTCTCACCAGTCACATCTGGCGTTCACACTTGCTGGCATAGCTACAAGGAGACAGTTGTAGGCGATCTCTAGCATGCAGGCTCCACCCCTTTTATAGCTTTTTTTTTTTAAATAACTTTTTACTGTGAATTGGGTGAAGGCTTACAGAGCAGATCATCAGTATTTTAGTCAACAAATCATAGACTTCGCTTCATTGCAGTGATCACAATCCCCGTGTCTACTTTCTAGCCCGTGAATAATTTTCCCTCTCCACCCCCAACCTGTAGGGTAAGCACTGGAGTACAAATCACAAGGTCAGCAGTTCAAAACTACCAGCTGTTCCTCAGAAACCATACACAGGGTCACTGTGATTCATAGGCAGTGTTTCGTTCTGCTTTGCATAAGGTTGCTAACAATAACAACAATGGTTCAGAACCCACTTACTGACACTTAACAACACCAACATCTCTCCCACCTGCAACCATCATAGAATGTTTCTTTTATCAAGAAAACTGTTTCGTAATATTTTGCAACAGTGATCTCATATAATATTTATCCTTTTGTAATTAACCAATTTCATTCAACATTTTGTCTTCCAGGTTCATCCATGTTGTGAGGTGTTTTGCAGATTCATCTTTATTCTTCAGCATTGCATAGGATTCCAATTAGTGTATGTATCAGTTTGTTTAGTCATTCTTGTGTTGATGGGCATTTAGGCTGCTTCCATCTTTTCTATGTGTCTTTTTTTGACAGCATACTTGAAGGATCCTGTTTTCTTGTCTGTTCTGCCACTCTTGTCTCTTGACTGGGGCATTTAATCCATTTACATTCAGTGTAATTATCAGTAGTTATGAATCGATGGCTGGCATTTTGCTGTGTTTTTTTATTGTGCTGCTGGTTTCTTTGTTCCACATAATTTTCTGTGCTGAGTTCATTTTATTTGTGGGGTTTTTTCCATTTTCATTTCTGTTGTGCTTACAAATCTCTGGTTTTCCCTTTTCTATTTTAATTTGAAGGTATATTAATTTTCTTTGAGATTACCCTATAATTTATTATTTTTTCCCCTTATTTAAAGAGTTTGGGAGTCCTGGTGTGGCTTTGTGAGTTAATGCACTGGACTGCAAGGTCTGTTTGAACCACAAGGTTCAAACCACAAAGTTCATGCTCACTAGCAGCTCCTTGGAAACCCCTGTACAGGGTTTCTGTGGGTTGGAACCAACTTGATGACATTTAACAACAGCAACAACATTTAAAACAGTCTGTTTTATCTTGAAATCTACTTCACTTCCTCGCTATTTGCAAGTTCTGTTTGTACACTCATCCCTTTTTTGTTTTATAGTGGACTTCATTATAAATTGATATCTCTGGTTCCCTGTTTTCAGTCTTGTAGGTTTGTTTGACTTTAAGTACTTTTATACTTGGACAGACCATCAATTACTCATATGCAAATTCAAACTGAAGCTGAAGAAAATGAAAAAAAGTCCACAATACCTAAAATATGACCTTGAATATATCCCACCTGAATTTAGAGATCATCTGAAGAACAAATATGAAACATTAAACACTAAAGACCGAAGACCAGAAGAGTTGTGGGATGGCATCAAGAACATCATACAAGGAGAAAGCAAAAATTTATTAAGACAAGAAAGAAGGAAAAGGTCAAAATGGATGTCAGAAGAGACATTAAAACTTGCTTTCCAGCATAGAGATGCTAAAGCAAATAGAAGAAATGAGGAGGTCCAAGAGCTGAACAGAAAATTACAAAGATCAGCTCGGGAAGATAAAGCCAAATATTACAACAAAATGTGCAAAGATCTGGAATCAGAAAACCAAAAAGGAAGAACAAGCTCAGCATTTCTCAAGCTGGGGAAACTAAAGAAAAAATTCAAGCCTCGACTTTCATTA
>NW_006408521.1:24284003-24293758 GCF_000296735.1 Chrysochloris asiatica
GAGTCGGAACTGACTCCACAGCACATCACAACACAATAACGCTACCAGAGCTCCATATGTGTGTGTGTGTGTGTGTGTGTGTGCGTGTTTCGCTGATTTTGCTTTTCCTGAAAACCTGGCCTAAGAGAGTAACGTTGTTTTTCTCAAGCTGCTCAAGATTGTTTCCTGTCTTAGATTTTGGAAAATTTGATTATGGTATGTCATAGTGATTTTCTTTTGGGATTTATCCTGTTTGGGGTTTGTCAGTTTATCTTATCTTTCATGATGTTAGGGAAGTTGTCTTACAACAACACTTCAACAATTTTCTCTTTGCTTTTCATTGTCTCTTCCTATTCTGGAATTCCGATTACCCATAAGTTATTCCTCTTCATGGTATCCCACATAACTCCTAGGTTTTCTTTGGATTTTTATCATTCTTTTTTCTGATTGTTCTTCTAGTATACTGGTATTGAGAGATTTATCTTCAAGTTCACTAATTCAGGTTTCCATTAGTCAGTTCTACTCCTTTGCCCTTTTATTGTATTGTCCATTTTTGAAATCTTTATAAATCTTCTGGATTTCTAATGGCAAGTTTTGTATTGCATCAGAATTTATATTTATTTTGTTCTTTTAGTGTTTTCCTGAATTCTTCTAAAATTCTGTTCTGTGTTCTCCTGGCTTCCCTCCATCTTTCTGGCAATCCTTTGAAGGCACCTAAATATCATTCTTTTGAATTCTTTTTAAGTTCCATTACCTTCCTTACAAACTTTTTCTAGCTCTGCATCTTGGTCATTTGTGTGAACCATTCTCTTGTTTTTCTTTGTGTGAGCTAAGTTTTTGTCTGTTGTCTCTGGACCATTATGGTTTTGTTGTATACGTATTTAACTGATGACTATATGGTCTCTTATGTTCTTATGTTCTCACCAGCTGGCTCCTGTGGGTATAGTTAGAAAATGGGAGTGTGTGCACCATTTACCGTTCATGCACTTCAGATTAGGGCGGGTTTGGCTGGTGTTTGCTGTCTGTCATTGATCAGGTGGTATAGCAACTGGTATTGGCTCTTGCCCCGTGGGTAGAACTGCAGAGGGTACAGCTGTGACTAGGGGGTGTATTCGCACTATCTCCTGTCCTGTGGGAAAGAAAAGAGGGACAGGCGAGTAGAGCTATGTAAGAGAGAAATAAGAGAGAAAATAAAAGGAAGAAATGTAAAAATACACTTAAAAAACCAAGGAGAGAGAAGATGAAAAGAGAAAGGTTGTAGAGAGTAGTAAAGAAAGGTCAAAAGGAAACAAAAAAAAGGAGGGGAAATATAAACAGGAGAAAAGGAAAATGTCAAGAGAAGTAGAAAGAATCAATGAACAAAACAATTCAAGGGAAAACCCAAACCCAAACTCAAAACAAGAACAAAAATAACCAGTTCAACTTTTGGGCCCAGAGAGAAAATTTGGGGGGCGAGGAGCCCTGCCAGCCAAGGAGCTCATGAGATGGGTGCAGAAGGGATGTGACCTGGAGTTCCTGGCCCTAGATCTAGATGGAGCTGCTGTAGGTGTTATCTAGGATTAGGGCATTCAATCTAGAAGTAGTTTGTGGAGGTTGGTTTCAGTGTCTGTTCAGGGCAGCGGGGGAGCAGGGTAGCTGGTTATGAGGGTTTCTGTTAGAGTAATGTTGGTCTGGGAGTCCTGTTATGGTGCTGTAGGATCAGCACTGGACTGCTATCCACAGGTTGGTGGTTCAAACCCACCAGTTGCTCCTTGGACACTTTATATGGTATCAAGTCAGAAATGACTTGACAGCACTTAACAACAACAACAATGCTGGTTTGGTGGCTTTGAGGATTCTATATGTCTGTGGCTGAGCTTGCCTGAATCCAGGCACCAAAGTAGTCCAGCCAGCCCCCTCGTGCCTGACACTTGTGTTCCACACTCCCCAAGAGCAGGGTCTGTGCTGGGGGTGGATCAGAGCTGGTCACACCTCTGGTCACTAGGGGAATGTGGGGAAAAGGAAGGCATTGCTCCTTTCCCGTCTCTTGTGTGAGTCTGGTCTGCCTGGCCATCTTCTGTCACCGAAGGTACTCACATAAGTTTAAGGTGGCAGTGCAGTATCTGGCCATTTACCAGTTAGTCTCCCTCTCTGTCGCCATCCCTGCTCAACTTCTCCTCCCCAGCAAGCACTTCTCTAATCTTTTCTCTGAAGTTCAGGGTTCCAGGATTTTCATTTGGTCTCTCACATCTTTACTGGAGAGGGGTCTGTGTAGTGTGTAAGACTAGTCTCCCGTCTAGCCGGAAGTCCCAGCTGTTTGCGTTTGAGTTGTTGATATTGCATTTGTGTTTTTAAAAACGATTTTCTGCTAGGTAGATGGAGTAACTATTTGACTCATCAGTTTTTAGAAGACATGTGTATTTTCTAGATTAAATCTAGTATCCTCTTTTCAAAATGTAACCAGTGGCTTATAGGCTTCAATGTTGAATGTTAAAGGGGGAGACAGATACAATTTAATGCGTATCAACTTTGAGGTGCAGCTCCAACACCTGGTCCATTTACACTCCTTGATTGTCAGTTTAAACTGAGGTAGACCCAGAAGAGGAACTAATTTCAAATAACTAGAAGTATAGACCACTTCCCTGCATACTAGCTGAAAGATTTAGGAGGGAAATCCTTTTTTTCTGTCTCCCCTACTCATTAGTTGTATTTGCAGAATAGGAAACTTATTTTTCTCTATACCTTTTATTACATATTATATTGCTGTTGTTCAGTTATATTAAAGCTTTGATCTGTCGGCTTTTGAGGTGGTCAGTAATAGGTGCTAACATTCAGCTTCAAGCAGTTAAGTTGGTGAGCCTTGGGGTTACCATGCCAGTGAAGTGTGAAAGAGACTAAACTGTGGACTGTTTCCCAGCCTAGAAAGCATGAGATCAGTTGGTGCAGATGTATGGCAGTTATAGCCAGTGGAGTGTAAAATAAGTTTGGGCTGAATTGTGTTTTGAGAAAAACTTTTTCGTTTCATAATTTATTTGCTTGTATATTTGGGGGCTACCAAAATCCTACTGGAATCATGTATGATTTCTTTTTCCCCTTCAGCTTTTTATTGGGAATTCAGTGAAGGTTTACATTCAACAAATCATATACTTTACTTTGTGACATAGTTGCAATCCCCTCCATGTACCAAAAGTATTTACCTCTATTGACTTTAACTGTTGTATTCCTCCCTGTGTCTCCTACCTTTGTCTTTCCTCTGCTAACCTGCCTCTTGTATATTGCCTGCTTTGTCACCCATGTTAATATGTGTCCAGCCTCTAACCTGTGAATAATCCCCCCCAACCCCATAACCGTCTTGCTGTTAAGTGCCTCTGAGTCTGTTCCAATTCATAGTGACCCTGGATAGGGTTTCTAAGGAGCGGCTGATGAGCTTAAACTGCTGACCTTGTGGTTCAAACTGGCCTACCCTCGGTGCCACACTAGGACTTCATAACCATCATAGGTTGTTTCTTTTATCAAGAGATCTTGTTTAACTTCTCAGGCAATATTTGTCCTTTTGTAATTGACTAATTTCACGCAGCATAATGTCCTCTAAGTTTAACCATGTTCTGAGGTGTTTTACAGATTCTTCATTATTCTTCAATGTTTTGTAGTGTTCCATTGTGTGTATGTACCAAAGTTTGTTTAACCATTCTTCTGTTGATGAGCACTTAGGCTGTCTCCATCATTTTGCTATGTCTCTTGTAGATAGCATATTGAAGGATCCTGTTTTCTGTGTCTCTTGACTGGTACATTTAACCCATTCATATTCAGTGTATTATCAATAGGTATGAATTGATTGCTGTCATTTTTCTGTGTGTTCTTTTTTGTATTCTGTGTGCCACGTAATTTTCTGTGCTGAGTTCATTTTGTTTGTGGGTGTTCTTTTCATTTTCATTTTTGTTGTGTTATGTTTACTGAGTCTTCCTGATTTTCCTCTTTTATTTTGATGTGCAGGTATATTATTTTCCTTTGAGGTTACCCTGTAATTTATTAATTTTTCCCCCTTTTTTGAAATACTATGTTTTATCTTGAAATTTACTTGACTTCCTTGCTATTTGGAAGTTCTGCATTTACACTATTCCCTCTTTTGCTTTGTAGTTGACTTCATTATACAATGATATCTCTGTTCCATATTTTCAGTATGGTAGGTTTTACTTTAAATCTATATCTAGATTGAGTTCTGGGTGGTGTTGTCTTGTGTGGTAATCTCAGGGTGTTGTCTGCTGTTATTGGTTCTCAACCCAAAGAACACCCTTTAGCATTTTTTTGTAAAGCTGGTCCGGTCATTACAGATTCCTTTAATTTACGTTTATCAGGAAATGTCCTAATTTTGCTGTCATATTTGAGGGACAGCTTTATGAGTATATGATTCTTGCTTGGCATTTTTTTTTTTCCCCTAAGAGCTTTTTATATGGCATCCCATTGCCTTCTTGCCTGCATGGTTTCCACTGAGAAATCAGAGCTTAGTCTTATTGGGTCTCCTTTATAGGTAACTTTTCATTTTTCCTGAACTGCTCCCCGGATTCTTTCCTTATCTTTGATTTTGGAAAGTTTGATTATGATATGTCTTGGAGATTTTCTTTTGGGATCTATCCTGTTTGGGGTTTGTTCATTTCTTGTTTGCTTATCTTCTTGTCTTTCATGATGTTTGTTGCTGTTGTTAAGTGCCATCGAGTTGGTTCTGACCCATAGCGACCCTGTATAGGGTTTCCAAGGAGCAGCTGGTGAGCTTGAACCACCGACCTTGCAGTTCAAATGTCTTTGCAGTTTGGCGCATTAACCCACAGCGCCACACCAGATGTTAGGAATATTTTTTTCCAACAACTCTTTGACAGATTTTTCTGTGCTTTTTATTGTCTTTTCCTGTTCTGGAAGTTGTTACTCTTTATGGTGTCCCACATAACTCATAGGCTTTCTTTGGGTTTTTTCACTCTTTTTTCTTATTGTTCTTCGAGCATACTAATATTGAAAGATTTATTTTCAGGTTCACTGATTTGGGCTCTCATTGCTTTGAATCTTCTCCTCTGCCCTTTCAATGTATTGTCCATTTCTAAAATCTTAATATTCATTTTCTAGATTTCTAATTGCAGGTTTTATATCGTTTGAAAATTTGCATTTGTCTTTTTGCCCTTGTAGTGTTCTGATTTCTTCTAAAGCTTCTTTGTCCTCCTTACTTTCCTTGATCTTTCTGTCAGTCTGTTGAAGGTACCCAAATATGATTCTTTTGAATTCTTTTTCTGTTCCATTCCCTTTTTTAACTCAGAAATGTTTTCTGTCTCTGCATCTTGCTCATTTATTTGAGTTATTCTCTCTCTCTTTTAAAATATTTTTTTGTGAATTGAGTGATAATTTACATGGCAGAACATCAATTTTGTACTCCAATTGTATTTTGTTCCATTGCAATGGTTACAATTCTTTCTATGTGCCATCGGTTAACAGTATTAGTATTTGCCTCTATTTCTCTTTTTTTTTTTTTTTTTTTCGATGAACACAAAAACACACAGGAATATATAATCGTTTAAACAACCAAAGGGCACATTTTGCAGACTAGCCCCCTAGGCAGCACATAGCCTTTCTCCTTCCATTAGTCTACAGTCCTTAGATTTTCTGTCTCTTTGTGCTCTGTTTCTGGTGTCGCTGCTTCTCTGGATAGGATTCCACGTTCTACTCATGCTCTTCTCCCTTGATGGTGCTAGGGCCCTCTCTTCTTGGAATGTAAGATTAACTATGCTCCCCTTTTTGTCACACAACTTCTACCTTTATCCCTGACGATGGGTCAAGCCCTCTGCAATGGGAGTGCTATCTTGCCTTTGTATCTGTTCCTTCCCCTTCACAGTGATTGCGCTGGTATTCAGTGGTCACTGCATATCAGAAAACATCTCCTTCCTGGTCTCTGAGCCATTTTCTCTTGTTTTTTCATTTGAGCTAAAATTGTCTATTGTCTCTGGGGCATTGTGGGGCTGTCGAATTTGTAAAAACCAACAGTGCAGTTGTTGGGCCTGGAGGGGAGAAATCTCTAGTGGGTTTCTGCAACTCAGTGGTTGTGGAAGAATGTGACAGCATAGTTCCTGGCCCTGTAAGGTGTTCCTATTGGCCTTGGTGTTATCTATGTTCAGGTCACTCAGTCCTGACATAGTTTGTGGGGACCCTTGGTGGAGCTGGTTTCTTTGTCACTTAGGACCACAGGGAAACGGGTGCAGGGTGACTAGTTAAAATGCTGCTCTGGTGGCTCTGTGGGTTTTGTAGGTCTGGAGCTGAGCCCACTTGAATCCAGGCACCAAAGTGGTACACCAAAGCCCCGTAGCCAGCCCCCAGCTCACACTGATGTGACTCCCAACCATATGTGTCCTAACTGGAGAGCAGAGTCTTCTGGGGCTAAAAGGGTAGAAGCCATTACCTTGTATCCCCAGGAGAGTGTGCGGACAGAGAAGAGATAGCACTTTTCCTGTCTCCCATTGAATCTGCTCTGCCAGGCCTCCCTCCCTTGCCCAAACTGTTTACAACATAGTTGAGCTGCATCTGTCACCATTCTCTTTCTCTAGCCATCCCTGCTCAGCCTCTCCTCCCAGAAAGCTCTCCATCCACCTTTGTAGTCTTTCTTCTGAAGTTCAAGGTTCCAGAATTTAATTTGTGTCTGTTTCATTTAGTCTCTCTTATCTTTGTTGTAGCAGGTCCTTATAGTATGTCATCCAAGTCCACCGTCTCGCCAGAAGTCCTCTCTTTTTAGTATCTTGATACTCAGATTTTTTGGTGTGAAATGTTTCTTTCTGTTTAAACTATATTCTTTGTCCAACTCTGTGCAGAGAGACAAAGGCTATAAATGTCCAAGGGCTACTAATATGAAAATGCTCAGTTATATTCTTTGTAAGACTGCATCTAAAAATAACATCTGCATTTGGTATTTGCTATACAAGTTTCTTCTGTTTTTAGAGTCAGATTTGAAAGTATACTTCATATTTGACTTGGAAGTGACCTCCAGTCTAAAGAACTGTGTTGTTATCACTTTCACTGGTTTTTCCTGTGCTGACGTGTGAAATACAAACCCACTGCCATTGAATTGGTTCCGACTTCAAAAAGTTTGTGGGAAATGGAATAAAGATAGCGTGACTTTTCCACAATCTTTTGGAAGCACCCTTGTGTGTAGAGATGGGAATATTTTCATACAGTTGGTTGGGTTGTTGGTAGGGAGCATAGAGATTATTCTTATAGGAAATCGAAGGGAGGGAGTTGGCTCTCCTGACACCTGGTGAGGTTCTTCACCATATGGCTTTGAGGGTGAGGCAAGGTGAATGAGGAAGTTTTAGAGACAAGAGTGAATTATGATTGTCAGCACTTTTACATCTGGAAGGTTATTGAAAATAGGCATGTCTTAAAATCATTGAAGTTCTTCCATTTTATCCTAGTTGTGTTTCTCATTTTACTATAGAAGACTTTGAGCATTCTCCAACTGCTTTGCATTTACACATACTCTAAATGATTTGTGAATATTTATGAAATTAATACATTATTGTGAGATGACCTCCTGCTGAATCTGAGACAGTGGAGGTAAAAAAAGAGAGAGAAAAGGAAATTAAAAATAAATAAATAAATGCAAGGAGTTTAGAATCTTTACCAACATAGAAGCTATGTGATCTTAAGTCACTTAAGCCTCCGATTTCTCAACTGTGAAATTGAAATAATATTAATAGCTATCTAGTAGAATTGTAGTTGAGCTTATATGCATAAAGCAGTAGAATCCGTGTTACATAGTAAGCTCTAACTAAATGGTAGCTTGTTACTTTTTCTTCTTTCTGTCCTGCTACTACTGTTGATACTGCTCCAGCATGCCTTCAGTTTTGCTTCTAGAAAGACCTAATGGAAGAGAAAGCATAATTGGACATGGTACACAGCAGCAGATTTTGAAGAATTTATCATTGTTCTCTTAGATATGGTTTAGTAGATCTGTCTTAACCAAATAGAAACTATGTCATAAGACCTTCTTAAGATAGCATTGCAAATGAGTATAACATATTTGTTGTTCTAAAACATATTTGGTGAATGCAAAAAAAACCAAAACAACAAAAAGCAGCTTTCCCATGAAATTAGGGGTCATATGGAAACACAAGTTCAGAGAACTGTCAAGCTGCTTTACCGAGTAAGTGTCTTTTCTGGAATTCTTAGGTCAGTGTTTTTTATGGTGGCAAGTTTAGTCAGGGTGGACTATAGTAGAGGTTTCATCCTGTGTATGAGGCACAGTGTTGTGGGATGGGGTAGAAAAGAGTCATCTTGATCCCTGCCACCACTAGAGATGAGCATTGGTGTAGATAATGTATTTGATTTTGATGTGCATTTATGTGATTATTTTTGTAGCAAATTAACTTTCTGATTAAATGTTGCCTAGCTATTACATCTTTCGCATATACTGGGTAGAAAATGGAGACAGCTATGATGGTGATCATGACACTAGTTTAACTGATTGGAGATTTGGTCTCTGGTCTCAGTTTCCATCCAAATAACTGCACATCTCAGATAAATTTCCCAGAAGATGTCTTCATTTTTAAGATGAAAAGGTTATACAGCATGGTTTTAGATCGCCCTTTTCAGCTATAAAGTTAATAGGGTCTATGTGAAGGTAGCTTGGAAATAAAAAAAAATGTAGTAGTGAACATTTTGGCCACCAGAGGGTGGAGTCCAGTCAGTCATCTTATGCTCTGAATTTGACCAGAGTGTGGTATCCTTGAAAATCAGGGAAACACTGACTCCTCTAACCATTTAATTTGTGTTTCTTGCTCTTCTGATCCTTCTTGGTTAAACATCTTTCTGATTTATTTTTTTCAGCATTCTGGATCGGACTGAAGCAAACACATAACGAAGGGAGACGATTATAAAGATACCTAGTTGTCAGGGATTTCTCTAATTTTGTTCTGTGAGATAGTGGCTCTTAGATGAGCCATGAGCAGCTTAATGAGAAGCACAATAGTATGGATGACCAAATTTAATTATTTCTGCCCTCTTTCCTCCAAAAAATTCCACAGGCACACACAAATTACACTCAACCATCATTATCCCAGTTGTGGGCCATGGAGACTCTCCAGTATCCCAAGAAACAAAAGGAAATGTCTGAGAAATATATTGGAACAAGCACAGCACTGGCAATTGAAATCTAGTCTGGCTTTGACGTAATTCCCTTTGTATATATATATATAATTAAAGTTTTTATTGTGAACTGAGTGAAAGTTTACAGGGCAGATCATCAGTTTTACATTCAACAAATCATATACGTTGTTTCATTACAATGATTATAACCCCCTCCATGTACCATCAGTTAACAGTATTTCTTTCTATTTATTTTAACTTTAAAAAAACAAAACACTCAGGCATAAATCATTTAAACAACCAAAGGGCACATTATGCAAACCTGTCTCCTGACCACCAGCTCTCAATTCCTCTCTTTCCATGAATCTAGAGTCCTCAACTCCTCCCTCTCTCTATGTGCCCATCTCTGCCTCCATTTCTGATATTGCTGCTTCTCTGGATAAGGTCCTGCATTCTGCTGCTGCTCTTATCCCTTGATGGAAATAACTGTCTTTTGCACCTTCATCTCACAATTTTTTTTTTTCATGTTTTATTGTGAATTATATGGTATTTTACATGAGAGAACTATAGTTTTACATTCATTCCACTATATATCGTTTCATTGCCATGGTTTCAATCCCCTCCATGCATCATCAACCAACCAAAGGGTATATCCTAGAAACCCGCCCCCTACACTCCTCCCC
>NW_006408521.1:24293858-24306925 GCF_000296735.1 Chrysochloris asiatica
CCCCCCATTCTTTAGCACACAGTCCCTCTCCTTCTCTGGATCCAAAGTCCCCAGCAGCCGCTTCATCACACCACGTCGTCGTCATCTCTGCCTCTATCTCGGGGCATCGCTGATTCTCTGGGTAGGGTCCTGCTCTCCGCCTTTCTCCGTTGATGGTCCTAGAGACCTCCACTCCTAGACTGGAGAGTTAATCACTCCCTTCCTTGCTACAAAACATCTACCTTTACATTTCCAACCCTCACAGTCAGTCCTGATAACAATCATTCACTATTGTATCACAAATGACCCTTCTGCATTTCATTTTATCAGTTCCGCCTAGACAGATTGGATAGTACTCATTGGAGATTCTGCCTTCCTCCATGCCCCCTAGCTCTAGGTTCCCTCTTGAAAGCTTGTAAGCCAGTCACTTCTTGCCTTTGTAGTCCCCCACCCCCACCCCCAATTTGGGTATCCAATGCCCAAGTTGCCTGTCTGTCTACTCTGTGTGTGGAGGGGGTGGGAATGTTTCTTGCTGTAAGGATTTGTTCCCTCTCTTGGGTTACTGCATCCATAGGTGTAGGTCAAGTTCATCAAATTGTATCAGATCACTCTTTTTTTTCCCCTTTCTTCTCTGGTTGAGTTCTGATTATCCATTCATCAGGGCCAGGTCACTGTGGGTACCATCTGCAGGTGTGGGTGTTCTTGTGCGTATGCCCTCTCTTCCTATCAGCTGGTAGCTTCACTCTCCACTCTAGTCCTCTGTGGCCACGCCGCTGACTCTGGGCCCAGGAGTCCCCAGGTCTCCCCTCACTGTTGTCCAACCTGGTCCCCATCTGGGTCCACAGAAGCCCACCGAGCATTGTAGGACTTAGCTTGCCGCTTCATTGCTGCTTTTACTCCACTTCCCCCTATCCGCGATGCGTGTGGTCACCAATCAGAGTGCGTATTTTTGTTCAGTCTTAGTCTTAGAAGGGGGTTTGCATTAAGGGAACCCAACCACTTGCCTTGATGTTTCCTGGGCAAGCAATTTGTTTGTTCTTGTAGTAACAGTCCATCTGCCTCTATTGTTTCGTATTTTTCCTGTAGGTCTTTCTTTCAAGAAGTATCTTCTGTTCTTCTCATCGCTCCAGGCTGGTTTGCTCGTCCTTTCAAGTGGGAATTTCCCATCTCTGGAGATCTGGATGTGTATTGCAGAGGCTCTGCAGGAAGCCTTCTTCACTGGGCACGTTGTAGCCCCATTTTAGGTATTCCAGTCAGTTATAGGCAGAAGACGGACTTACAAGCTTTCTATGGTGATGTCTCTGACTATTCCTTTCTCTCCCCCTCCAGTGTCTATTTTATATTATAATGCAAGAAACCAAGATTCAGAAGACAGCCAAGCATCTTAACATTATTCCCCCCTCACAATTTTTTTTCATCATTTAATTCTCTACTGCCTCTATTTATTTCACTTCATTCTTTTCTTTTCTTTTTTTTCATCTTGATATTTAACCCTACTTTCACCCCCTCAATCCAAATAGCCTCTCAAATTTAATGTTGTTCTGATGGCATTCAGAGCCTGAGGACAATGTTAAATTGATGGCCAGATCTGCCTATGTCACCTTGTGGTAGCGCTCTATGTGGGGGCAGTGACCCTATTAAATAGGTTTGTGATTTGACGTACCTCCAGGAACCTAATCTAGGGATGTTCCCTTAAGAGGGAAGTTGTAAGGGTTGTAGAGGTAGGGCAAAAATGAAGACCCACAGTGACAGGCTCCTCACCAGGCTCTGTGGTGAATGCTTTTCATATTTGTGAGATGCTTGCCCGTTCTGGGCCTCTTCAGTGTCTTCTGAGACCATTTCTCTCTCAGGTTTTCCTCATCTTCTTATAGTTCTTTGGTCCAAAACCCCTGCAGGTAGGGGTAGGAGACATCTCTTGTTAGGCTTGAGTCTGTAGGGCATTCAGGTATAGAGAGTGGATATTCTGGGGGTGATTCTATACACTCTAGGGAAGAAGCAAACAACCAGGAATTCTGCTAGCCTTCACTTCAGTCACTTTTGTTCCTTAGGAACAAAATGGGTTCTGTTTTGTTTTGGTCTGGACTGTAAGTTTCAAACCAAACTGGATCTGATTCTTTTCCCTCAAAGTAGGGGGTGAATCTCATTGTATTAGGAACCCCAAACCTACCTGCTGCTTGGATCCGCAGTTCTTAAGAAGCAAACTCTATCAAGGTAATGGCCATCAATAAGCTCTGTGTACACGGCCTCTGGACATCCCCCTTGGAGAATAGAGACTCTTCACACCTTGGATTTCCCTCTGTACCCTCATGGACACTCACGGTTCGTGGTACACTTCTCAGTTTCCATGTAGTCCCCCCAGTATTTTTATCTGTTAATGGTTGAATCCATGGGTGCTGAACCTGAGGATATGGAGGGCGACTGTATTCACAATACTACTGTTTTGTTTTTCCCTACTTAATTCTCTTTGCCTCTCACAGAACTGTTTTATAATTTTTTTTTCACCTGGTTTCCAAATATGTTACATAAGATGATTGTTGATTCTTACGTAGCATAAGTGAAAAAATCTATGGTTCCTAATATACCTAGTCTTATTTTACGTTTTTTAAGACAGTGGGGTTTTCTTTGTTCTATGTAAGTGGACTGTGTAGAACTAGAGATAAGTTGGACTGCTATTTTCTTTATAAGTTAAGGTCTGAATTCTCCTGCTTAGAATAGCTTGAACCTTGTATTGTTCTGTCCTACCATTGAATACTTCAGCATTCATTCTCCTCAAAGTATATACTACCATTGCAGCTAGAAGAACTATATTTGTCACTCCACTGAGACATCACAAACACACACAAATTATCTGTTGTTGTTGTTGGGTTTTTTTTTTTGGTAAGGTGCATGATAGCAGCAAGTCAGTGAGGAAGGCCAGAATAAGGAACCAGGCCAAGTGAATTTGGGGGATAGTTGGTAGTGAATCATCAGAAGAGAAGCTATATGGGAATAAATTAGCTTAGTAAAAGAGGGGACTTTTGGGTTTTGGAAATCCATATCATAGTTATAGTTAGAGCTCAGATGACATGGAAGGAACTAAGAAGGCCTGGCATTGTGAAAACAGGCAGGGGTTAGTACTCAAGATTTCATACCTACATGAGAAAATAGAAGTCAGCCAGGCAGACTAGATAGAACATTTTAGGATTATGTACAAAAGATAGAATTTTAATTAGTCTTGCTTTTAAATTACCATCCTTGGTGTTAGTAGATAAAAAGCCTACTTGGTATATCCAAAGCTCCACACAGAATGTTTGAGGCAGGTCATTCTATTGCTGACAAACTGTAGGTGGTTTGTATGGTTCTAATAATTTCACACTGGATACACATATCCACTGATCTGCTCACTACTGGAGTTCATTTCACAGAAATGGCTAGTAAATTTGGCAGGCAAACTAGCCTTTCAAGTGCTGCTAGGAATGGAGCCCAGTTGTTCCCTTTGGGCTTTGAGCTGTTGGAATTCATTGGGTTAGCAACTAGAAAGAATGAAACTATAACATTTTCAACCTAGTTCATGACAGCAAAGTAGAGGTGTTAGGGTTTCTATTCTAGAGGTTTACACTGCAAGTAACTTAACCTGATTGTGTGTCTTAATATTACTGGGCTCCTGACCGCTGAAATATGGCTTGGATCGATGGTGGTTTGGAGAAAGTAGAAAGAGGGCTATCCATCATTCAGAGGCTCCATAGAAGCTGGCTGATAATGCAGCTTTCACCAAGCAACCATCTGTCCATCCATCCATCAGTAGGATGAAATGAGATTTAGCGGAACAGGCACCCGTAACTCTGAGACACTTTTTGACCAGCAATTGCAGCCTTGGCCTGAGTCTGACCACAAAGCACAGTGCTGGGGTTTGGCAGGATGTGGCAGCCAGTGCAGTCTCCTTCCCGCCACAGCCAGCCTAGAGTGTATTCACTCCAAGGCAGGAGTGCAGCTTTTCCCACCACATATGAGACTGAATTTGGGATGACATGTAAGCAGCAGTTCTCTGTCAGCTCCAAAGCGGTTTGCAAGCTGGGTAGACCCTTTAACAGAGAAATTTGTATTTGACTTGGGGAAGAAATAGAATTGAGAACTGATTTCATTGTGCTTGAATCCTACAACAGAGTTTAACCTTTAACCCAGATCTTATATTGGCAGAATGCTTTGTAAATGTTAATTAATCTAGAAGGCCACCTTTCTCTTAGTTGAAAACACTGCTACTGCAATACCCAGTTCATCATGGTAATGAGAGATGAGGTTAAATTAAATTTAAAGATAATTCAATGATTTTATTTTGTGCAAATTCTTCTTCCCTCCTAAATTCCAAACTTTTATCAAGGTTGTTAAATATCAGAAATTGACTTTTGTGTCTCTTTTTGTCTTTATATTATTGTTATTGTGGCGTTGTAGGATCAGCATTGGACTATGCACTAAAAGGTCAACAGTTCAAACCCACCAACTGCTCCTTGGAAGCCTTTAACAGGATCCCTATGAGTCAGTATCGATTCAACGGCACTTAACAACAACAATAATGTGAAAAGAAAGAAAATTGCATAGGAAAATGGAGAAAAGATGATAAGCAAGAAATTGGCTGATCCCTAGAATGTATAATCACCCTTTGAGTAATTGAATGTTAACAGTATGTCCTGGTAGCTCAGTTTTCCCAGTGCCCTGAGCTTTCAGAAGAGCACCTGGTGTCAGGACAGCTCTTTGTGCTCATCCTAGCTCAGCTGGGTTCCTTCCTTAGCCAGGGCTAGTTTCCTTGACTGTTTTCTTACTAGTGGTCATTTCAGACCTCAGCAGCTTCTGCTCTTTGTTCTGAAGCCTTGGTTTCCACTTCGGATTGGGGGAAGGGTTGAGGGAGTCTAATGTACCGGAGATGCCTCGGAAATGAGAGCCTTGGATGAATTCCTGGGCCTATTGATCCACCAGCAGTTTATGCATCCTGACATTCATAATCTCAGTAGGCTGCTGATGTTCCTGATTAATGGGCCCAGGGGCTGTCCATCCGTCACTTCACATTAATTACCGAAGAGGTGTTTTTCCAGTGATTTACCTGACAGCGGGCTGTGATAAATACCCCTAAGCAGAGTGGGCAGTGATTAATCACAGGGCCACACCCCTCCCCCACTCTCCTTTTCCCCTAACCACAGGCCAGCCCTGGGACTTGACCAAAGAGTGCCCCCTCCCCATAAGCTATCTATCTCCATAATTGCTTGTGGATGCATATTTATTGGGGTATGGGACCTGGCGCATAGGATTCTGGTATTTGTGCCAAAGATGATGAAAAATAAATCTTCCCAGTAGGATGAGTAGCTCGTATGTTTTTGCAGGGGCAGAGAAGTGTGTATTAGCTGACTTGATGTTGCTTCTAAGAAATCTGATAGGAATATTGCGTACCTACTATGTGTATACTCAGCACTCTAATAGGTCTTGTTCTTTGAACTGCAAAAATAAGAGAGCGCACAGTGTCTGTGAGCATATGTGAGCATATGTGAGACATTAGAAAACATCTCAAGGTACTAATGTCATCTGGGAAAGATTGGGACAGAAGAACTTCAGGGTTCAGTTTCTTATTTTGTAGCCTCAGGAAATGAAATTGAGTTAAGTATTTGAATGCTGTGTGTCAGGCTCTGTGTTCAGCCCTAGAGATAGGAAGATGAGTGTGGGATCGCTGCAGACCTCAGTTCAGTGCTCCTTATCTGAGCTTCTCAAACAGCTTAAAACAAAAATCTTTTCCAAAAACTTCTTGATGAAGTATAATTAAAGTAGTTTTAAAAATTAATTTAAATTGTTGTTCACATTAATTTTTTTGTCTGAATATTTACTTGAACTGCCAACCTTGTGGTTCATACTGACCTCACAGTCCATGCATTAACCCACACCGCCACACCAGGAATCTGATATAAAAGTTCATGCAGCTTCTTAAAGAGTTCTGCCATGCAGAGAGAAAGCTACTAGTATATTTGATCACATAGTTTTCTTGTTTTTCCCAGATGTTTTTACTCAACTTTTGGTGTGGTGGTGGATATTACACAAGCCTTTTGAACTTGCATTAGAGAGTTTAAGTCTTCTAAGACTCACAATCACATAAGGTAGTGATCACCACCACTGATAGCTGTAGCAAGTTTTATACAGAACCCAACTCTGAGTCCCGGTAGTGTTTCCATGGTGGGTAGGTTGGGGAGTTAATGCTATGGTGGGTAGGTTGGGGAGTTAATGCTAAGAAGTCCTCATGTGAATCAAGATTTCATTGATTAAAGTGGTGGAAGTGATGGTGGGGATTTGTGTTGCTCATTAAGGAAAACAGTTTCCCTTCATTTTTCTCCTCAAAATGGAGTTAAATAACAAATATGGTATGTTATTCTGGTATTAAAGCTAGGCAGCTGTGACTCAGAAAATTAGAATTGCTTTGTTGGGAACATACTATAGGATGCAGAATTGTGAGCAGTTTTTACTAGCTAGCTTTGTAATCTTGAGTTGTTATCTCATCCATAATAATTACACATTCCATAAGGAGTTGTTGTAAGGGTTAAATGAGATAAAGTATATGAGCACAGTGCTTCATTCATTGACTTCTTTGGTGCAGTACAAATTTAAACGACACTGCCATGTACAGTATCTTAAATCACACACATAACACCCACTCTTCATTTACTGACTAACTCATTATCTGACATTTTGCATTTAAGACAACCTGAAAAAATTCTTCCAAGTATCACCTCCATTGGTCCAGTCTCCATGAGGTTTGGAGTGCCTCCTACAGGCCACCCTAAAGGATATACCAGAGGCTCCAGTAACTCTGTGGCTACTTCCAAATGATATACTGGGAGGCACCGGGACACCTTCGTCCATTCATTTGCAACATCTTGGTCCAGCTATAGAGAGCACGTGGCAACGGCAGGACAGTGTGCAGTCAAGGGTGTGCACAGGGAGGCTGTGTGAAGGTCTGAGGGTCCTAGGGAGGTCGGCGAACAATGATGGAGGTAGGAGGGGCACCAGAGCTGAAGACAGGGCATAGTTCCCATTCTTGCACAATGCTGATTTTGCTTGATAACCTGGTATTTGGAACCTAACTATGTCTCTTAAGTGTGGAATGTTTGTGTAAGGTTTTTATAATCTCAGAACAGAAAGCCTCATCTTTCTCTCATAGAGCAGCTGGTGAGTTTGACCTGTTGACCAGCAAGCAGTTCATTGCTTATCCTACAGCACCATTAGGGTTCCTTAGATAAGACTAGATTCAAGGAAGCTGCCAGCTTTGTTGACCCACTGGTGATTCCTCTGGCTGTCACTTCTTTGGTTCAATTATGTCTTTGGAGCAGCTTTTTGAGAGATGAAAGGAAGTAGGGCTTCTGATCTCCCAAACATTGACTAATTGATGGAATTATTGCTACTTTTTCTTTTCCAGAGGATTGTCAAAAATAGTAAACAGAAAGCACTAACCACTCATTCTTCACATTTCAGAATCCAGAATTATAAAATGGTTTTCGAGTAACACACTGCATTTTGTTATGAGGTATCCTAGCATAGTGGTTATGAGCCAACTGGAATCAGATTATCTAGATTCTAGTTCTGGTGTGGCACTGTGGGTTAATGTGCTGGACTGCAAGGTTGGTTTGAACCACAAGGTTGGAAGTTCAAGCTCACCAGCCGCTCCTCAAAAACCCTTTACAGGGTCCCTATGAGTTGTAACCGACTCAACGGCACTTAACAACAACAGTCCTACTTCTGTCATACATACTCTAGTTCTTTGACCTTGGTCATATGATTTAATATGCTTCAGTTTTCTCATTTGCTGAATTGGACTAGTAATAATATCATTATGTGAGTGGTTGGGAGGATTAAATTGAGAGGATGTTACTATTTTGAATGTAACCAAGGTCAAGTGAGCAAGTAAGATCTGGTAAGTGGTCAAAATAGATACCACAAATTTTATAACATTAAACTTCATACACTTCATTCAAATGAGAACCACCTCAGATCCTTTCTTAGAAAAAGCCTTTTATTCTTATTTTGGATTTAATTTGAATACACGGAAATATGCAGTACCCATTACATTGAGGGAAATAGAAATGTTTAAAGCAGCAAAAAGTGAAAGATGATAAAGAAATTGACAAAATAAAAATCGGTCACTCTACTAAAAAATGGTAATGGGGTGAGGGCTGCCTTACATTAAATAAGGCCATGAGGCATCATTTTATACATGGCCCATTTGAGCCTCTTGAATAGAGCTATTCAACTCTTATTTTGATTCCCGTTAATGAGTCTTTTCTGCACACCTCTGAGTAATATTTAAGTAAGGTCTTCTACTTGGTTTAGACTTTCAGTTCTGTTCAGTCTAGGTATAGTAAAGAGAAGGCCCAAAGTACTCTTTTCTACTTTAGACTTTAATTCTAGAGTTTATTTTCCTTATTTTGTTAACCTAAAGCATGCTTGATATTTTTAACAACCTCCTTGAATAGAAGAATGAACCTCCAAGTAGACACAGGAATTAGTTTGTGTTTTCAAGTGTACAATATGTCATTTTATGAACTAGTGCAAGTGCATTTCCGGAAGGATGCATTAAGAAAACTCCAGCAGGACCAGTTGGGTTTCATTAGCAGATTTTATAGTTTTAAAAATATAAAACCATTTCCCTACTGTCCAACTGTAATTATTCCTGTTATTATATTACACATAAATGCTTTTGTGTTGTGTTTGGATTGAATGTATTTTCTAGTGAAGCTCTGATATAAAGAAGGCCATTTCTTGTTTGTTTATTTTTATTTGCTGGTAATTTTTCATAACTGATAGTGCAGAACCTTGAAAGTATGGAAAGATTCATATATTCCTACTTTTCTCATTCTGCTAAAGACTCCTGATCAGGTGGTGTAATCATATTAATTTTTTATTCATGTTTTGCTTTCCCTTTTCTCCTGCTCTACAACCAAATTTCAAAAACATTAATATAATGTTTGCTATCTCTGCTTTGTGTATTTCTTATATTGAATGTGATGTTTAAGAAAACAAAAGTTGCCAGGTAGCTGATTGTGATGCATGGTAACCTGTGTGTGTTATGCAGTAGAAGTGCTCACCACAGGGTTTTCAGAACTGAAGACTTTGGGAAGCAGATTGCCAGGCCTTTCTATTGAGGAGCTTCTGGGTGGATTTGAACCACAAACCTTTCTTTTAGCAGCCAATTGCTTAACTGTTTGTACAGACTGCTCCTGAATTTACTGTTTGTGAGTAGAATAAATGAAAAAATCAGAGTGAGCATTACATGTAGTAAGGGTATTCAATGAAACTGTCACTTGTGTGGATATGTGTGCATATCAGGATACAATTTTTTTACTGTGGCTTACAGAAAACTCTTTGGAAAACTGGCTTAGAAGTTTTTCTATACAGAGTCTGTGCTCATAGTGGATAAAACTTTATCAATTATTTTCTTAAAACTAGATTTTCCTCTTATCTCTGATCCATCTATTATATAACCATCTTAAACCCCATTTTCTCCACTGAGAGACCTCATTTCTCAGGTTGTATAGCTTATGTTGTTGTTGTTAAGTGCCGTCAAATCAGTACTAACTCATAGCGACTCTGTATAGAGTTTCCGAGGAGTGGCTGGTGAGCTTGAACCACCGACCTTGTAGTTCAAACCGACCTTGCTGTCCAGCGCCAAGAAAATAAACTTTGTAATCTATTTTGCCTCTGAGAACACTGAGCTCTGTTTAAAAAGAATATTAACTATTTTATTTGCAGGATTATTCGATATTCCATATGTGCTCTACTGGTGATTGCTAAAGAGGTAGAGGCTAGTTAACTTTATTCCTTGTTGCTGTGTACTGTCGAGTTTTTTCTGACTCATAGTGACCCTGTGTAGAGTTTCTGAGAGTGGCTGGTGTGTTTGAACTTCTGACCTTGTGGTTAGCAGTACAGTTCTTAAGTGCCCCACTAGGGCCCTTAAAGCAATCGAATTCTGTTAATTGAAGAACCGATTTTGTGCAGGCTTTTATTCTGAACTTTGTTCAGGCAAGAATAACTTTTAAGAAAGACTTTGAGTATGTAAGCTTGATTTATGTATAGCTACTGAGGCTCAAGGTGCCTTGAATGTCCTGACGTGAATTATTGAGCAGTTCAGAATATCATATTCTACTTAATACTTCCCTTGCATTTCTAATAAAGATATGGAAAGCATTTATTGTTAGAATTTCTAATCTTATAGTTACTAAATCTTTATTCCCAGGATTTGAAACTATTGGAAATAGGCCTTTATTCTAGTTATCCTCCTCACCCCATTTGCATTGTTTCTTCCTTCCTATTGGATCATTCTTCATACCGCAGGAAAAGGAGGTGCTGGCAGCAAGCTGAGTAAGGGCAAAGGAAAAAAGCACAAGCACGTATAAACCCAGAAGTGAAAAGAAAATACTTGAAAAGGGCAGGAGTAATCAAGTGCATTATATGTTCAAAGTTCAAGTGGGGAGAACTGAGAATTTCCAACTGAATTTGGCAAGATAGAAGTTGTTGGTGACACTGGAATGGTTTCAGTGGAGTTGTGGAGATAAATGTCTCACTCAAATGGGTTAAGAAGAAAGTATGAGGTATGAAGAATGATCAGCTGTAACATTAAAACAGCAAGTGAGAGTTGCCCATAAACTGTGCTTTCAGGATGGACTTACCTTTACAGGATGCCCAGACAGGCATTTCAAACATAGCCTTCAAGTCAAAACTCCCAATTTCCGTTTCCTTCTCCTGGCTTCTCCAACTTACCAACTGTCACCACCCAGGTGCTCAGACCAAAATCTACAAGGGACTGTGCTCTTCCCTCTGCATTCCATACAATTCAATCCAGCAGTTTCTGTTGGTTCTGCCTTTAGAATGTATCATTAATCTGACTGCTTCCTCTGACGCCCTGTGTATCACACTATACATGCTGAAATGACTTCCTAATAATTTCCCCCATTCTGCTCTTAGCCCAGTTCCTCACAAATTTGCTAGAATGATCTTTAACAAAAGTGAATCTGATCATATTATTTTCTTAGTGAAACCTCGTAATAATTTCTAAGCACATTAAAAATAAAATTTACAGCTGTTACCATGGCCTAGAAGCCCCTACTTGATCTGGTCTGTAAATGTCTACTGCCTCCTTATTCTGCTGTTAGTATACCTGCTTTTCTGGTACTTCTTGGATATGCCAAGCTAGTCCTCTTCAAGCTAGTCCTCTTCCTTTGCACTTGGTCTTCTTTTTTCCCAGAAAAATTGTTTAGCTCACCGACTCACTTTAATTGTCAGTTAAATGTCAGCTCAGCTATTAGCTCCTTGGAGTTGACTTCCATGATCACCCTGTCTGAAGCAGCCACATACCCTATCATTCTGTAGCTCTACTTTTACTTCATTTTCCTTCATACCATTTATCACTGTCACATGTTGTTATTAAGTGCTGAAGGAGCTCTGGTAGTGTAGTGGTTACGAATCGGGCTGCCAATCTCAACAGTCAGCAGTTTAAAACTACCAGCTGTTCCATGGGAGAAAGATGAGGCTTTCTGCTCCTGTAAAGATTTACAGCCTCAGAAACCGACTCCACGGCACATAACAAGTTGGTTCCAACTCATAGCAGTCCTGTACAGGGTTTCTGAGGCTGTAAATCTTTGCAGGAGCAGAAAATCTCATTCTCCATGGAACTACTGGTGGGTTCTAACTGCCAATGTGGTTCACAGTCCAGTGCTTATCTGACAGTCACCTCACTCCATCAGACATTGTGTTGTTTTCATTGTTAAGTGCCATTGAGTTGGTTCTGAATAGTAGCCACCCTGTATAGGGTTTCCAAGAAGCAGCTGGTGGGTTTGAACCTTGTGGTTAGCAGTTATCCTATAATACTTCACCAGGAATCTGTATCAGACATTATTGTATGTATTTAATTGTTTATTTATTTTTGCCTCCGCCATTGGAATGGAAGCCCTATGAGCCCAGAGACTTTTTATGTATTATATTTCCAGTGCCTAAGATATAGGACTTGGCATACAGTAAGTAGGTGGTGGGTGGTGGTTGTGTGCTGTGGAGTCGTTTCCAACTCATAACAACCCTGTGTAGGGTTTCCAAGGCTGTAAATCTGTATGAAAGCAGAAAGCCTCATCTTTCTCCCATGGAACAACTGGTAGATTCGAATTGCTGACCTTGTGGTTAGCAGCCCAGTTCATAATCCACTATGCTACCAGGGCTCTCAATAAATATTCGTGAAATGAAGGACTGGGCCCCAAATTTCAATTTGAGCTGAGGGGCATCACTTGTAAATAAGTTTCTCTTGGAAGGGTTTAACAGATACTTATTTAGTGTCAAACACAATGCTGTGGCATTGTTGAATATTGCTTCAGTGAAGGTATATATAAAAGCATATAGTGGGAACTTGGGAAGGATCTTAGTATATCAGGGAGTCCCAGTGACAGTGTTGTAGAGGAGGTTATCTTTAAGGCGAGACTTGACAGCTGGATAGGAGATCTGCAGTCAGGCTGAGAAAATAGTATGTTTGAAGGCAAAGAGGTAAAAGAAAGTAGCTGGGTCTGGTTCTAGTACTATCATAAATACAAGTTGGAATTGATCGAAGTCTGAAACAAAGACTGGAGATGAGACTAAGGAGCCATTGTGGTGCAGTGGGTTAAGCATTGGGCTGCTAACTGCAAGAAAGCCAGTGGTTCAAACTCACCAACTGCTCTGTGGGAGAAAGATGAAACTGTCTACTTCTGTAAAGAGTTAAAGTCTTGGGAGACTTTTTTTTTTTTCCTTACATGTTGTATTGTGAATTATGTGATAGTTTACATGGGAGAACATTAGTTTTACATTCATTCTATCGTATATTGTCTCATTGCCATGGTTACAATCCCCTCCATGCATCATCAACCAACTAAAGGGTATACCCTGCAATCCTTCCCCCATACCCCCCAGATCTTCAGCACACAGTCGCTCTCCCTCTCTGGATGTAAAGTCTCCAGCTGCTCCATCGCTCCACGTCATCATTTCTGCCTCCATTTCAGACATCACTGCTTCTCTGGGTAGGGTCCCGCTCTCTGCTCTTTTCTCTTGATGGTCCTAGGGACCTC
>NW_006408521.1:24312440-24326050 GCF_000296735.1 Chrysochloris asiatica
TCTCTGTGGCTGTCAGGCGTCCATGGCCACTCTGATCATTTCCCCACTTGGCCCCACACAAAATGGCGGCTCCTGGAGCAGCTGAGCGTCCCGAACCAGGAAGCAATGGATTTCTTGCTTCTGCCACAAACTCCCCAGCTGTATGTCTTCCAACCTTCTAAATATTCCTTTATAAGGGGTTCAGAGTACTGGGACCATCCCCTGAGACTTCTTGGTCCTGTATTCTGTGATGTTCCCGGTAGAGCTCTTCACGCCACTTCCACCCGATCCACCATCTTTTTCCAGAAGCCCAGTCTTGGGAGACTTTGGACCAGTTCTCCTCTGTCCTAGAGGGTCACTATGAGTCAGTATCATTTCCATGGCAGTGGGTTTGGTTTGAGTTTGACGATAAGACTGGACAGATAGGCAGTTTTGGCACAATGGTGGAGCTAGTCACAAGACCTTAGAGATTGTACATGACAAAGAACCATCAAAAATTTTGAACAGGGAGAGTGATCAGATCTGAATTTTAAAAATTATTTGAAGCTCTGTAGAAGTGGAATGAGAACAGTTTGGTAATTGATTGAAATGTCAGAGATAATGACTTCTAGATTTCTGGCTTAAAAAATAGTCTGACAGTGATAACACTCACCAACCTCTGAGATTGAGGAGGACAGAGCAGTAAAAATCTTTTTTAGGGGGTGACTATAATACAGGAGCTCTGGTAGCGTAGTGGTTACGAATTGGGCTGCTAACCTCCTGGTCAGCAGTTTGAAACTACCAGCTGTTCCTAGGGAGAAAGATGAGACTTTCTGCTCCTGTAAAGATTTACAGCCTCGGCAACCCTGTACAGGATCGTTATGAGTCAGAACCGACTCCACGGCATGTAACAACAACAACAGCAATACAGAAAATGAAAACTTATTTTGCTCAGAAATCCTCAGGATTATTTATGCCACTTAATATATTTTGTGTATTACATTTAATTACATATATACTAGATTTACTTTTAAGCTATGTTTTCCTTTTACAAATGGACATACTGTGAACTAAGTAATCTTGCCATCTGTATTAGATTTGCCAGTTTGTGAGAAATAGACCAATTAGAATAAATAATATTTTTTATAGTGTCGTTAAACAAAGGAAGTTATTTTTTTAATATTCAAAACTCTGGGGCTTTGTATACTTTCAGGACCCCTGGTGTGATACTGTAGGACAGCACTAGCCTGCGAACCACAATGTCAGCTGTTCAAACCCATCAGTTACTCCTCAGAAACCTTACACAGGGTCTGCTATGAGCCAGAAAAGACTTGATGGCACTTAATAGCAATATGTACTTTCAACCATATATAAAAACTTTAATTTTTAGGAAGAAAAAGTTGGAAATATTCTAAACTGTTAATGATAGATTTTACCGCATGGAACGTTGCCTAATCAGTCAGATTTTATTTTTTTGATGCTTTGGACTTTTTTTTTTTAAAGTTTTTATTGTGAATTAAGTGATAGTTTACATGGGAGAACATCAGTTTTACACTCATCCTATTATATTTCATTTCATTGTAATGATTACAATCCCCTCCATGCATCATCATTCAACGGTATTTGCTTCTCTTCCCTCAGTTTTTGATGATTTCTACTTTTATTGTCATTATAAACCTATGGAATATTAATTAAAAGGTTTATCTATGAAGAGAGATAAGCTTATCTGAATTTCATGCTTTTGTTGATTTCTTGATTTCTGTATTCCCATGTTGCCGAAAGTGGGGAAATTTAAAGTACTCAAGACACGGGGAATAGCAAACTTTTTTTCTTGTGGCATTAGGGATATGGCAAGATTGTACTTCAGCATTATCCCATTAGTAACATAATATTAGTATGGCATTAGGGATATGGCAAGATTGTACTTCAGCATTATCCCATTAGTAACATAATATTAGTAGAGCCACATAGGTAATTTAAAATTCTCTAGAAACCTGATGTAGTATTGTGGGATAAAGTACTGGACTGCAAGGTTGGTCAGAACCACAAGGTTGGCAGTTCAAACTTACCAACTGCTCCTTGGAAACCTTATACAGGGTCGCTATGAGTTGGAACTGACTGATGACACTTAACAATAACGGGGAACCACTTTAGAAAATATAAAATTAAGCAGATGAAGGTAATTTTAATATGTGTATGTAACTCAGTATGTTAAAAATATCTTTTCAGCATGTAATCAACATAAAAGTATTGATATGTTTTATGTTCTTCAATAATCAGCATTCTGCAACATTTGAGGGTATCACCAAGTAATTTATGTACTGTCTATTTTATTATCTTGTCAAATTATCATCATTCTGTTTATATTAAAGCACCCATCCATAGCTGATGACAACATTGAGCGTGCACAGGAAATGATTTTGTCGAATAGATGAGTGGCAGTACATTATGTGAGAATCATTTGTAAATCAGCCATGGCTCTGCCAATGGAATAATCCACAACAGATATGGTTTTCCAAAAGTTTGTGCAAAATGGGGACCAAAACAATTTACAGAAGAGCATAAACAGAAGCATTTGGACATCTGCAAACAAAGTTTGGACCGATATGTGAAGGAAGGTAAAAATTTCTTAAAAACAGTCATTACTTGTGATGAGACATGGATTTACCACTATGAGCTTGAGATTAATACACAGCAGAGTATGGAATGGAAACATCCTCACTCTCCAACCAACAAAAAGTTCAAAAGTCAGCCATCAGCTGAAAAATTGATGCTTACAGTTTTCTGGGATTTTAAGGGCCAGTATTATTAGAACACTGTCAGGAAAAAGGTTTGGCAATCAACAGTGCTCTTTACAGTGAGAGTCTCACTGTAGAGTGAAACCTAAACTTCTGTTAAATGCAGAGGACTGCTATCCAAGGGCTTTTGTAGTCTTGAATGACAATTCATGTCCATATACCTCTGCCCACACTATTGACACTCTGCAAAAACTTTGTTTTGCGGTGTTAAAGCATCCTCCCTAGAGTCCTGATCTTGTTCCATGGGACTTTAACCTGTTTGGTCCCCTGCTGGCAGGATGAAAATTCACCTCTGATTAAGAAGTGAAGACATTTTTCATGGCTTGCAGCTCGGCCTAAGACATTTTAAAATAAGGGAATAGAAAAGCTTATTGACAGATGGACAAAGCATATTGAAAAGCAGGAAGATTGTCAAAAAATGATGTATTTGTCTATTCTAAAAGATGAGGCTTTCTACTCCCGTAAGGATTTACACCCTCGGAAACCCTGTACAGGGTCGCTATGGGTCGGAACCGACTTGACGGCACTTAACAACAACAACAACAACAGCCAGAATGCAGGTAATTTTTGACTCACCTTCACATATTAGAGTTTCCTCATTTCTCCATTCATCATTTTACAACTTTATAGTAATTTTGATGCTGAGGATTGCATGGCAGAATTTTGCAAGACCAATGTCTTATTCATTGCAAAAATCTTTTTTAAAACAATAATAAAAGGCAGTTAAATACATGGACCTCACCAGGTGAAATACACAGAAATCAAATTGACTACATCTGTGGGTAGAGATGGTGCCAAAGCTCAATACCATCAGCCAAAACAAGGCCAGGGGCAGACTGTGCAACAGATATATCAGTTGCTCATATGCAAGTTCAATCTGAAGCTGAAGAAAATTAAAACAAGTCCACAAGAGCCAAAGTATGACCTGTAACATATTCCACCTGAATTTAGAGAGCATCTAAAGAATACGTCTGATGCATTAAATACTAATGATTTAAGACCAGAAAAACTATGGGATGACATAAAGATCAACATACAGGAAGAGCGCAGAAGGTCATTCAAAAGACAGGAAAGAAAGAAAAAGACCAAAGTGGATGGCAGAAGAGACTCTGAAACTTACTCTCTATCATAGTGACTGGAAGAAATGAGAAAGTAAGAGTAAGTAAGAAAGAACAGAAAATTTCAAAGGACACCTCAAGAAGGCAAAGTCAAGTATTATAATGAAATATGCAAAGATATGTAATTAGAAAACCAAAAGGGAAGAACACACGCAGCATTTCTGAAACTGAAAGAACTTCAAGCCTTGACTTGCAATATTGAAGGACTCCGAGGGCAAAATATTGAATTATGCAGAAAGCATCAAAAGGTGATGTAAGGAATACACAGAGTTACTGTACCAAACAGAAATGGACGATGAACAACCAGGAATTGATGGAATACAAATTGAAATCTTTCAACAAACTGACATAATAATGACTGCAAGTTTGGTTTGAACCTCTAGGTCACATGTTCAAACTCACTAGCTGCTCCCTGGAAACCCTATACAGTTCACTATGGATGAGAACCAACTCGACGGCACTTAACAACAACAGTAAGATAGGTTAATAACAATATTATTTAAATTTACACACCAACCACTAAAAAGCAATGAGGAGATTGAAGAATTTAGACCAAATCTTAATGCTGAAATTGATCAAACAAGCAATCAAGATGTGTTGATAATTATTGGTTATTGGAATCAAAAGTTGGAAGCAAAGTAGAAGGATCAGTAGTTGGAAAAATAGGGCCTTGGTGTTAGAAATGATGGAGATCACATGATAGAATTTTGCAAGACCAATGACTTATTTATTGCAAATACCTTTTTTAAACAGCTAAAAAAGTGATTATACACATGGCCCTCACCATATAAAATACTCAGGAATCAAATTGACTGCATTTGTAGGGAGAGACTGTAGAAAAATGCAGTATCATCCGCCAAAACAAGGCCGGGGCAGGCAGTTGAAACAGATCATCAATTGCTCAAGTTGAAGAAAATTAAAACAAGTCCATGAGAGCCAAAATATTACCTTGAACATATTCCACCTGAATTTAGAAGACCATCTCAAGAAAAATTTGATGCATTAAACATTAGTGATTGAAAACTGGAAGAGCTGTAGTATAACATCAAGATCATCATACAGGAAGAATGCAGAAGGTCATTAAAAAGACAGGAAAGAAAAGACTAAAATGAATGCTAGAAGAGACTCTGAAGCATGCTTTCCAGTGCAGCGATGCTAAAGTGAATGAAAAAAAAAAACGAGGACGTAAAAGAGCTGAACAGAAAATATCAGAGGGCACATTAAGAAGACAAAGTCAAGTATTGCAATGATATGTGCAAAGACCTGGAGTTAAAAACCAAAAGGAAAGAACTGAAGAAAAAAATTCAAGCCTTTACTTGCAATGTTGAAAGATTCTATGGGAAAAATATTGAATGATGCAGAAAGCATCAACAGAAGAAGGAAGGTATACACAGAGTCACTATATCAAAAAGAAATGGTTAATGTTTAACCATTTGAAGAGACTGCTTATGATCAAGAGCTGATGGTACTGAAGGAAGAAGTCTTAAGTTACACTGAAGGCATAGGTGGGAAAAAAAAATTTCAGGAATTGACAGAATACAAATTGAAATCTTTCAGTTAACTGATGAAGCACTGGAGGTACTCACTTATCCCAGGAAATTTGGAAGAGAGCTTACCTGACCAACCGATTGGAAGAGATCCATGTTTTTGTCCACTGCAAAGAGAGGACTCACAACGAAATGTGGAAATCAAACAATATCATTAATATCACATGTAAGTAAAATTTTGCTGAAGATAAGTCAAAAACCATCTGAAACAGAACATCGACAGGGAACTGCCAGAAATTTAAGCTGGATTCCAAAGAGGACTTGAAAGTAGGGATATCATTGCTGATATTAGGTGGATCTTGGCTGAAAGCAAAAAACATCAGAAAGATGTTTATTTGTGCTTTATTGACTATCTATGCAAAGGCTTTCAGCTTTGTGAATCATGGCCAGATTTGGATGACATTGTGAAGAATGGATATTCCAGAACATTTAATTATGCTCATGAGGAATCCATCAATAAACCAAGATGTAGTCATTAGAACAAAATAAAGGGATGCTGAATGATTTAAAATCAGGAAAGCTGTGTACCAGGGCTGTATTCTTCCACTATACTCATTCAATCTGTATGCTGAGCAAATAATCCCAGAAGTTGCGTTATATGAAGAGCATGGCATCAGGATTGCAGAAAGACTTATTAACAACCTGTGATATGCAGACAACCTTGCTTGCTGGAAGCAAAGAGGACTTGAAATAATGTTGAAGATTAAAGACCACAGCCTTCATTATGGATTGCACCTCAATGTAAACAAAACAAAAATCCTGACACCTGGACCAGTTAGTAATATCATGATAAATGGAGAAAAGGGTGAAGTTGTCAAAAGACTTCATTTTGCTCGGATCTACCATCAACACTCATGGAAATAGCAGTCAAGAAATCAAATTACATATTGCATTAGCCAAATCTGCTGCACAAGACCGCTTTAAAGTATTCAAGAGCAAAGATACCAATTTGAGGACTAAGATGTCCTTGACTCAAGCCATGGTATTTTCGGTAGCCTCATATACATGTGAAAATTGGAATATGAATAAAGAAGACTGGAGAAGAATCGATGCATTTGAGTTACGGTGTTGGCAAAGAATATTAAAAGTATCATGGACTGCCAGAACAACAAATAAATCTGTTTTGGAAGAAGTATAGCCATATGCTCCTTAGAAGCCAGGATGGCAAGACTTTGTCTCTCATACTTTGGGCATATTATCTGGAGGTTCCAGTCCCTAGAGAGAGACA
The DNA here is from genome assembly GCF_000296735.1 of Chrysochloris asiatica. Lineage (NCBI taxonomy): Eukaryota > Metazoa > Chordata > Mammalia > Afrosoricida > Chrysochloridae > Chrysochloris > Chrysochloris asiatica. Next base: position 24,319,090 of record NW_006408521.1, read on the forward strand.
TTATGCTTGGTAAAGTGGAGGGTCAGTGCAAAAGAGGAAGCCCACCAATGAGATGGATTAGCACAGTGGCAGCAGCAATGGACTTGTGAGGTAATAGTACTTGTGAGGTTGGTGCAGGATTGGACAGTGTTTTGTTCTGTCATGCATGGGGTTGCTCTAAGTTGAAACCGACTAGATGGAACCTAACAACAAAAAACAACAATTAAGATAATGTCATTTATTCTCATTGTATACTTGAATAAATAGAGTTGAAGTGTTAATTTACCACACATAAATAGGAGTTCTGGTATGGTGTTATGAGTTAACGTGCTGGACTGCAGAGTCAGTTTGAACTGCAAGGTTGGTGGTTCAAGTTCACCAACTGCTCCTAGGAAACCCTGTACAGGGTCACTATGGGTCAGAACTGACTCTACAGCACTTAACAACAACATAGCTATATTAATTTTATATAAAATAGATTTTATGTCAAAACATTTAACAGTAGAACGGAGGGAATCTCATATGTTAAAAAAGAAAAGAAACCTAACCGTTAACAGTTGCTGTATATAGTTGGGGAGGTAAGTACTGGATCGTAAGGTCGGCTTGAACTGCAAGGTTGGCTGTTGAAACCCACTGGCTGCTTTTCAAAAACCCTCTATGGGGTTACTATAAGTTGGAGCTGACTTGATGGTATTTAACAATAACATAGTTATATTAATTTTATATAAAATATATTTTATGACAAAAAATTTAACAATAGAGGGGAGGGAATCACTTACAATGGTAAAAGTAGACATCAGGAAGAGACAATAGCTTTAAGTGTTTGATAACATGAATTCAGAAATTATGTAAAATGTGACAAAATTAGATGGAGAAAGCATTAAATCCAAAAGAATAGTATTTTCTTTTAATGACAATAGACTAAATAATATTTTATTAAATATACCTCGTATATTAAATAGGTATGTACATTTAAAACTATTTATATTGAAGGTTTGTATGCCTTATGTGGGTTAAACATAAAACATCTAAAAATGAACCTATATGAACATATGAACATTTTGAAAGACTTCTTAAAAGTTTTTTTGTATTTTTTCTAGTTTACACATATGAAGAGACTTCAAAAGTTTGTGGGAAAATTCCACTATTTTTCAGTTCCAGTTTTCAATGAATTTTTTAATGTCCCCTTGTATATATAACACTGACAATTTTAACCAAAAGATTTTTCTTTTACTCCTTTCGGGCTGTAAATCTTTGTGGGGGCAAAAAGCCTCATTTTTCTCCCTTGAAGTAGCATGTGGGCTTGAACCAGCCTTGTGGTTCGCATGGCAATGCTTATCCTATTGAATGAAAAATGATGAAATGAAGTGAACATTGCAAGATATCTAGGATTGGCTTTAAAATACTTCAGTGGCATTTGTTAGGAATGGTGAGACAGGGTTAAAATGAAGCAACCATAGCCAGTGTTTGAAACTAGATGGTGTGAATATTGTATGGTCTATTTTTTATATATTTGAAAACTTTTGTAACATAAAAATAAAGAAGTTCAAAGAAAAATAGAATGCACAAATAATACTAGGAACCAAAAAAAAGGATACAATGATGATGATGTCATACATAAGTTAATAACAGAATTATTAAGAATAATTTTATATCAATAAATTTGAAAATTTAGACCAAAAGCAAAACTTTTAGGAAAATATATTTACTGAACTGACTCAAGAAGAAAGAGAAACTCAAATAGATCTTTAACACTAAAGAAAATGAATCAGTTGGAAAGATCTTCACCAAAAATGACAATTCCTAGATAGTTAAGCTAGAGCTAAGTTCTACTGAACATTGCAAGAGTAGTAAGTTCATCCATAGCCATAGCTCTTTAACTTATGTAATGAATCTTACAGTAATCTTGATCATTGAAACATGCAATTTCCATTGCTATAGGAGGTAAAGGGAGCTCTGGTAGTGTAGTGGGTTACAAGTCGGTCTACTAACCCGAGGGCTAGCGATTTGAAACTACTAGTCGCTTCATGGGAGAAAGATGAGGCTTTCTGTTCCTGTAATGATTTACAGCCTCGGAAACCCTATGCAGGGTTACTATGAGTTAGAACCACTCCACAGCACACCACCACCACCACAAGAGAAAGTTGTAGACAGATCTCACTAAAAAGTACATGCAAAATCTACAGCAAAATACTGGCATGCCAAATGAATAGCCACGTTGTTGATTTAACATTGCAGTGCCACATTTCCCTACTGATTTGAAGTCATCTTTACATAAATTAAATTCCCATATAGTCATGGATCCATTTCTAGGGGGAAGAGTCGTGTGCTTAGTGTGTCATCTTGAATTGAAGGTCTGAGTGTTGAATCTTACATTCAGGATATTGGCATTTGTATTTCAATGTATAAGAATGGTAATGATCTAGTAGTACATGCTTTGCATAAATATCTTTCTATTGCGTAGTTTTAACAAATCATTTTAAAGAGAAGGTAGGGTAAGAACTCAATGTATATACCTCATTCAAGACTTATCATTATTCTAAAGAATATTCCATAATTCACACAAATTTAAGTTGATATGATGATTTTAAGATGTTCTGAAAATAGATGTGAAATATATAATCTAAATATTTTTTATGAAAAATGTTTTTCTCCCAAGCCATCACATTTCTGTTTATTAACAGACATGAATTGATTGTGCCTTGCCTCCTTCCCAAAGGATTTTTGAGATGGATTTAAAAAGGGACAGAGAAATAGATATTACCAGACATCTCGGGTGGATTAATCACTGCATTTGAACACCAAACTTAATTCTGTGTTTTCTTGAAAAGAGCAGAAAGGACATATGTTATGTCTATTAAATGGACCATAGAACATTATGCAGGACATGTCTTCTTTTTAAAAATGGGACATTAGATAATATGGATTGCCTTCAAATTTGATTTTGTAGAAGTTGGAAACTTTATTCACATAGACATTTCTTGTATTACCAGCTCTGAAAACTGACATTTTAATGTTGAATCTTAATTTAGGAAATCTTTGCTCTAGTGAGGAGTTAAGACATATAATTTACTTTTGCTTTCAGAAAAATTCTGAGAACTGACTGGTAAATATGGAGGGACTGCTAGAGTTGGGAATTCATTATTTTGCAACCACCCTATTAGAGACTACCAAATATGGATCACAGTAGATGAAGGATCTAGAAGGGAATTTGATAAGAGGCATACCTGCTTGCTTCTAAACTGTCAACCCACAGAGTACTTCTTTGTTAAAAGGAAGAAAACAAACAGTAATTGTAAAGTGGAGAAATTGGGCCACACAGTGACAGTATGATCAAAGCTAGTATCACCAATGAAAGACAGATGGAAATCATGTGCCTTCAGCTGTGATGCCTTTAGAAGAACACATTACCACCTATGTATGTGCCTGTATAACCTTAATCTAGCTATGAGGAGACATCAGACAAGCCTAGATGAGCAATGTTCTATTGATAAAGGAGCCATGAAGGGAGCTATTCCAAAATGTTAGTGTCATGGAAGTAACGGAAGTCTGTGGAAAGGTTCCAGGATATAAAAGCCTGAAGAGCTTAGTGTACTACCTGACCCTAACCTGGATCCTGTATTGGAGAAGGAAATGTGCAATATAAAGAATTTTATTGGGTCTACTGATAAAATTAGAGTCTTGGTTAGGTGCTGCGGGTTAATGCGCTGGACTGCAAGGTCGATTTGAACTGCAAGGCTGGCAGTTCAAGCTCACCAGCTGCTCCTCAGAAACCCTATACAGGTCGCTATGCATCAGAAGTGACTTGATGGTGGTTAACAACAATAACAACTAACAAAATTGGAGTATTAGGTTAAATATAACATTTTTTCAATGTTAATTTTTCTGACATTGATAACTGTATTGTGTGTAAGGAAGGGAATACTCCCACTTTATAGGCTCACTATGAGTAGGAACCAACTCTATGGCACTTAACAATAAACAGCAAAACAATATAGCACTCCTGGTGTGGCGCTGTAGGATCAGCACTGGACTTTGAGCCACAAGGTTGGCAGTTCAAACCCACCAGCTGCTCTTCAGAATCCCTATGCAGGGTCACTGAGTTGAAACCGACTTGACAGCACTTAACAGCAACAATATAGCAAATATACTATGAAGTATTTAGGGATAAAGGGCCATCCTATATGTAATTTGCTCTCAAAGAAGTTTAAAAACAAACAAACTGGGTGTGTGTGGAGAGTGAAAAAAAATGGTGACTTAACGGGTTAAATTGTTAACAGTGAATATGAGTACAGGTTTATAAGGCACTCATCATACTGTTTATACTTTTGTAACCTACCTAAGTTTGAAATTATTTCCAAATGCAAAGTTAGGAAAAAATATATACTTTAGTTATGACACATTCTGATGAACTAACAGTAAAGTGATAGAATTTAGACTATTCAAGAAGAATGAGTGGTTAACATGCCCATTAGGCAGTTTCACAAATGTCACATGTCTCAGGTGAGCCTTTAGTTAAGTACTGGATCGTAATTCTTGGTTTAATTATGCAGTGAATGCCTTTAAGTACCAATATTCTCTTGTTGATTGAAGAAGAAGGATCCATAGATTTTATACTAAATGTGGAGCAAACAGGATTGACATTCTGTTATGAAAATGTAAAAGCCTGATTTGTTTTGTGCTAGTTCATTTTCTCATAAAGATTGGCAAGAGAAGTACTTAAAAGAAAGTTACTAGAGAGTTTGAAACTAGAAGCAGTTGGACAGGTGTTCATATGTAATACTGGTGTTCCCAAAATATCATATAGAAAAAAATGATTTGGCCTAAATATTTAAAAGTGTTAATAATTGACTGCCCTCAATCGTAAAGGAATCTGTATTTTATCCCCTTTGGAAAGAAATGTTATTTGAAAAAGATTACATACACCCAAATAACTGAATATCCCTTTAATTAAGAAGTAAATTATACTGATAATAGCACTTAGAATATTGTGAAAAAGTTAAAAGTGTTAGGAATAAAATAGGAAATATCAAGTCCTGTTATTAAATATCTATGTGGGAAGTTTTTGATCCATGATAATTTTTTTTCTTAATCATTTGAAAGTATTTGCTTCTATTCCCTCTGGTTTTCGTTTGTTTGTTTGTTTTTTGATATACACAGAAACACTTAGAAATATATACTCATTTAAACAACCAAAGGGCACATTCTGCAAGCCTGCCTCCTGGCCGCCAGCACACAGCCTTTCTCTTTCCATGAGTCTAGAGTCCTCAACTGCTCTATCTCTTCATGCCTTCATCTTTGCCTCCATCTCTGATGTTGCTGCTTCTCTGGTTAAGGTGCCACATTCCACTAATGCTCTTCTTCCTTAATGGTCCTAGGGCCCTCCTTTCCTGGAATATAAGATTAGCTACTCCCCCTTTATGTTAGAAAACTTCGACCTTTACAGTTGTGACAGTAGCAGTTAGTCATGGTAACAATTATTCACTATTGAATCAAAAGAATACTATCCCCATCTCCTTTCACCAGATCCATTTATACAAGATGAAAACTGTTCAGTGGGGATTTTATCTTTCCCTACATATTCTGAAACTAAACTCCTCTTGAAAACTTAGAAGCCAGCCACTTTGTGCCTTTATAGCCCCGCCCCCCCACCGCCCTCCATTTTAGGTACCTATTGTCTAAGTTGCCTGTCTGTATACCAAGGGGATAGGTTTGACCCTGGTTATGAAGACTCCTTCCTTCTCGATGGGTATTTTGAGATAGTCGCTGGAGGAGAAGGATGTCATGCTGGGTAAGGGGAGGGTCAGAGAAAAAGAAGAAGATCCCTAACGAGATGGATTGGCCAGGTGGCATCATTGATGGACTCAAGTGTGGCAGTGGTAGTGAGGTTGGCCCAGGATCGGACATTGTTTCGTTCTGCTGTGCATGGGGTCGCTATGAGTCGGTTCCGACTCGATGCCACCTGACAACAACAACAACAAATATCCATAAGTAAGTATAGGCCAAGTTCATCAAATTGTAGCAATTTACACTTGCTTACTTTATCAGATTTCTTTATCTTCCTCTAGTCGAGCTCTGGTCATCAAGCCATTGTAGCTAGATCAAATGGGTGCTATCTGTATGTTTGGGCGTTCTTGTGCCTCTCCCCCCACTTCATATCAGCTGGATGCATCACTCTCAGTTCTAGCCCTTTGTGGCTAGGTCACTGTCCATGGATTCAGGAGTTCCCAAGTCTCCCCAAACTTTGAACCAACCAGCCTTTCCTCTTCTCTCATCTTGAGGTTGACAAGAGTCTATGGAACATGGGCAAACTCAGCTCATATCTTCATGACTGACTCTCCCTCCACTTCCACTGAACTGTAGACCAATGCAGTCGCCAGTGAGCTTACATGCCTGCTATGCCTGCTCTTGTGTTCACTTTGAGTTTCAGTCTTGGAAAGAGGTTTGTCCTGAAGGAAATTGATTGCTTGCCTTGACGGCTTCCCGTCAAACAGCTTTCTTGTTCTTATAATAGCCAAACAGACTGCCGTTTTTGTTTTTGATTTTGTTTTTTCCTGCTGGTCTTTCTTTCAGGAAGTATCTTCTGTTCCTCTAGCTGTTTCGGGCTGGTCTGCATGTCCTTTCAAGTGAGAATGTCCCACCTCAGAAGGTTATGGATGGGGCTCAGGATTCCACTTAAGGTCCTATATACTGCAAAGGCTCTGTAAGAAGCCTATTTCACTGGGCAAGTACTAGAACCCCTTTTCCAATTAGGTATTCCAATCAGTTATAGGTCTAACTAAAAAGGGCTTACAAGTTTTCTATAATCATGTTTCCTGATATTCCTTTCTATCCCACTCAACTGCCTATTTTACAATAGTAGGTTGTTGTTGTTGTCAGGTGCCATCGAGTCGGAACCGACTCATAGTGACCCCATGCACAGCAGAACGAAACAATGTCCGATCCTGGGCCAACCTCACTACCGCTGCCATACTTGAGTCCA
>NW_006408521.1:24334040-24340347 GCF_000296735.1 Chrysochloris asiatica
GACTTGATGGCACCTAACAACAACAACATAGCAATATTGTAAAGATTAAAAGAATAACTAGACTAACAATTTTGTGGAAAATTGAAAAAGTTTGTTGAGTTTTCAATGAATTGTTTGAACCCCCCTTTTAGGAGATCAAGGCTTATGTGACCTTTGTTTAATTTCTTCCCCTTGTTAAATTCCTTAACCAACTATGGTGGAAGTAAGCCAGGAAATTACTAGCTTGAGTTTTCTTGGTTTCCTCCCTCCTTCATCCTACTTAGATGTATTTTCTTGCTGCTGGAAACACAGAAAATTGATAGTAAGTCACTTGTCTAATTAACACTAATAAAAATAATGCTTCTCTTTCATAAACAAAATGATACTTCAAAAGCTATGTATTCCAAAAAGCAGTCTCTGATTAGCTCTTCTCATTTTCAAGGCCCCAAGTATAGTTTTAACTACCTTTCCCATTCAAGTCAGTCTTAAAAATCATTGTATTTATTTGTATATCTAGTGCTGCTATCATGGAAATGCCACGAGTGGATGGCTTTAACAAACAGAAATGGATTCTCTCACAGCTTGGGAGAGTAGAAGTCCAACTTCAGAGAACCATCTCTGGAGAAAGGTCCTTGTCTCCTTTCAACAACCCAGCATGGAATTGAAATGAAATTGAACGACTATGGAGTTTTTCAGTGATCTTTTTGAAACCCCCTTGAAGTAGTTACAAAGGCTTGGAGATTTCCATGTGTTTTAGCATCAGTCTTTCCCTGGGTTTAGGAGCTGTGCAGTGTAGGGACCCCAGGTCCAAAGGACACTTTCCGCTCCCAGCTCTTCTTTCTTGGTGGTAATAGGTCCCTCTTTCTGTGCTCACTTCTCTCTCCTTTTATATTTAAAAAGAGATTGGCTGGTGGTCCAACCTATTCCTGTAGATTGCATCCGACTTCATTAGCATCATGGAAGCGAGGATTGACAACACATGTGTAATTACATCAGACCTGGGCTTATCACATCAGATCACAGTACATCTTATCCTGAGCAATTACTGCATGTTAACTGGAAACCACTGAGAAGCCTGTCCCAGTAAAGTTGACACAAAAGTTTAACTATCATATAGGCATTTGTGTTGAAAAAGTATATCTTTTAGTTCTCCTTGAATATACCCTACAATATAAATTCTAAGCTTCTAGACTATAGAGACAGTTTTGTTTTATGAATACTTGATGGCTGGATATTACTGTTTTCATAAGAATCTGTTTTTAATTCAGCTTTATTGTTAAGTGCTGTTGAGTATGTCTCAACTCATATTGGCCCTGTATAGGGTTTCTAAAGAGTGACTGGTGGGTTTGAACCACAAACCTTGTTGTTAATAGTCCAGTGTTTATCCTATAGTGCCACACCAGGACTCCTTATTCAGCTTGTTGTTGTTGTTGTTAAGTGCCATGGAGTTAGTTCTGACTCATATTGCCCCTGTATAGGATTTCCAAGGAGCAACTGGTGGATTTGAACTGCCAAACTTGTAGTTAGCAGTGCAGTGCTTATGGTATGGCACAATATCAGGACTTAAGGCAAGGAATTTGTTACAAAAACAGAATGGACTTGAGAAGTCGAAATAAAAGGTTTTGTGGAACATAAAAAGAAAATAAATGTTAATAAAATTCATGGACTCCTGAGTGATTTTGGAATCTGTTCTCTCTTTAGTTGCTTATTTGCTTGACTTATTTCATAGCAGATTTTACTTTTTTTAACTTGAGAGTTTCTCTAGGATGGTAAGGAGTTCTGGTACCGTAGTGGTTACGAATCGGGCTGCTAATCTTAGGTTCAGCAGTACGAAACTACCAGCTGTTTTGCGGGAGTAAGATGTGGCTTTCTGCTTCCGTAAAGATTTACAACCTTGGAAACCCTGTACAGGGTTGCTATGAGCCGGAACCGACTCCACGGCACATAACAACAGCAACAACAACCTAGTCTTTAAAAATCTCTTGGTTCAATAAATTGTAATTAGTTTCTGATAATTAGATCATTCTCTCTTTCTTGCAGATTGAGGAGGTGCCATGCAGCAAGAAATTGAGAGATGCAGAGTTCGAGCCAGAAGGCCTGACATGGCACTTTATGTACCCAAAGCTCGGAGGGGTGTGGCACTCTGTAAGGCAGCAGGTAATGAGGAGAAATGCTGTGGCCCATCCAAGTCTTTGGTGAAAGGAGAACAAAAAGAACCTGGGGCTCAGAGAGAAGATACCAATCCTGATAGAAAGGAAGACAATCGTAGGGAAAGAAAGAAATCTTCAACAAAATTAAGAAAAGACACATGCTTTCAAGAAAGAAATAAAGATAGAGTTTTTATTAAGAGGGTGACCACAGAATCCAAAGAAGTATTACTTCAAAGACATCAACAAAAAGTTGCAAATCCTGAGATTATATCTAGTATACCTTTACAAAAACATTTTAAGCCAAAGAAGGTAGAGTGTGTAGAGGTTGAAACCACAGATGTGATAGTCCATGAGGATATGCTTCCATCACAGTCTTGTTCAGAAGGCACTGAGGCTCAGGTTCTTACTGAACCATTCCAAAACGTGGGGGTCTCTGATTTTAGTAAGCATGAACAAAATGGGGAAATATTTGAAGCTGGAGATTTGGAAAGCAGAACTGAAACTGATTCCAAGGTTGTGGAGATAATATCCCAGCTTCCTGGAGACCTCAATTCTGCCTTGAAACCGGAGGGCATAATTGCACCACTAAAACCAAACTCTGACTCTGGAATTATACAGCAAGATATGGAGACATCAGGTGGAGTGTGGAAGCTCAGCAATGGAGGCATCACTTCTGTTTCTGATCTTGCAAATCCATATAGTGTCATTCATCAAACTTGTGTAGACTCTGGAGCTCAGACTTTAGGTGACATAGACAACAGTACAGGTTTCATCTTGAGTCAGAAAAGTATAGAGTCCATTCCTGAGGCTCTGGGTCACATCACTCCTAAGATGACTAGAGTTAGCAATTTAGAGAACACAGATGGCATTTTTGATTCCACAATGATTAGAGAGTGTGAGAAGAATGTCAGCACTGCTGATGAGTTATGTGTAAAGTATGAACCATCTGATACACCTGCCCGTGCTCATGAAACATATACAGATAATGGATCTAATAGTATAGGTAACATTACCAGTAAGGTATGTGTGATGGACTTTCCAGATGCCACATCCGATCTTGTAACTGTGGGCAGCCCGTGTGTATTTGAAGTTAGAATAGTTGATGAGGCCAATAGCAATATAAGTAGTGTCTCAGAATGTATAGGAACAAGTATAGACACAGCCCCTCCTCATGTAGCTAGAAGTGGAAATGACACTGGAAATTTCAGCATCTTGAGGGCTTGCTCAGATATTTATGCTGAGAGTATTTCATCTAGTTTTACAGAGTCAACAGGAAAGTTGATAGAGAGCTTGTCAGATTGTGCTTCCTCCTTACCTATAAAGAAGATTGCTGTTAGTAATTATAATACTTTTTTGGACTCTGAACTCAGTATGTTAAATGGGACAAAAGTACTTCTAGATAGTGCCTTGGGCAATGATCTGAATTGTGCTGGTGATATCACAGAACAATTTCACGAACTAAGAATTGCCGAAAAGTTAAAAACAAAAGAGGAAGGTGACTCAGAGCATATAAAATTTGATACATCATTTCCTGATACGGAATCAGAATCCAAGGACCCAAAAGCCATGGAAACTTCACACATGGAAGGAAGCAATGATACTGAGGAGAGCTGGGAGTCTATGTTTAATGATGACGGTGACTGCTTGGATCCTCGTCTTCTACAGGAGGTATGTCTAGATAAACTGTCTGAAACTTCGGGTGTGTCCAGCTGTTCGAACCTAGGGTTTTGGTGGTAATTCTTTGTGCACATTCACTCACATTACACTCACTTTCAAGCCTCCTACAAAACATTTAAAGGATTGTAGACTGAGAAAGTATAGACCTTTATAAAAGAAGACATACAGAATTAGCTATCTCTATACTAGCTAAATCTTGAGAAATCTTATTGTATAGATTACAGATGAATTATGGATTTTGTTTATCTGTTAAAAGACAGAGGGAAAATACTAAAAAAAGGGTCTCTTTTGTGTTGAAGAGGTATATTTCACATAGGCCCATGAGGGAAGGCGAATTATTGATTATTATGATTTGTTTTTTTCAGTAGATGTTGGAATATTGCTAAACAAAAAGAAGGCAAAACAAAAGTCATGATTGTTTTTTAAGGAACTTATGCTCTGAATTAAATTTAAGAGTAAATGATTGTTTATAAAGCAAAATATGTAAGTAAATAATGATGTACTAGCCAATTAGAGTCTATAAATGACAAAATTCTGGATTTTTAAGACATATTAAATTATTTAGTTCAGTCTTTTTACTTTCTTAAGATAATTGTTCTCTATACAATATTAAGATGCTACCATAAATAAGTCTTTGATTTTTAAAAGTAAAACCACTCCCCCTTTTGTTCTTTATAATTGGTTCACATTGTCTTTGCCTGGAAGGGAAAAATTGATTTCCCTTTAAGATTCACAGTTTTATAGATGGAGACATTGAAGCTCAGTGGTCACAGCTTTTGGAAAGACAGAATCCGGATTTCAATCTAGGTTTGTCTTAATCCAAAGTTCATGTTCTTTCCGCCAGACCATTTGCGAAGGAGATCCTTTTAAATTCTAAATAACGAGTCTTTTGCTTTTGAGAGTAAGACCAGAGATATAGAAAATTGTCACATGCAGGTGAAAGACTCGAGAGGGCAGCCAGTTGGACAGAACTTGCTTTCTAATATTAGCAGTTTCATCCTTAATTTTAAGGAGCTCTGGTAGCATAGTAGTTATGAATCAGGCTGCGAACCGCAAGGTCACCATTTCAAAACTACCAGCTGCTCCGCGGGAGAAAGATGAGGCTTTCTGCTCCCGTAAAGATTACTTAACAACACTTAACAACAACAATTGCTCTGTGGGTTAATGCGCTGGACTACAAAGTCATTTGAACTGCAAGGTCGGCGGTTCAAGCTCACCAGCTGCTCCTTGGAAACCCTATATAGTAGGGTCGCTATGGGTTGGAACCAACTCAACAGCACTTAACAACAACAACATACCACAAATAGCACTTCTTAGTGATACTGTAGGATAAGCACTGGACTGCTAACGGATAGGTCAACAGTTCAAACCCACTGAGTACTCCTTGGAAAACCCTACAGGGTTGCTATGCGTTGTAACCGACTTGATGGCACTTCACAACATAACAGCAACATTTGTCAAGTCAGGAACAGTAGGTCTTAACATTCCTTAGGAAGATTCAAGTAGAGGATATCTATGAATGGGCATCCATGAACCCCTTGAAATTACATGTCTCATTTTTGTGTAGGTGCATATTTTCATAGCTTTTATCAGATTTGTGGACCAAACAAAAGGCAGTGAGTCCTACAGTGGTCCTTAGCCCAGCACTATGAGCACCAGCTGGTAACACGTTCGAGACGTAGACTCTTAGGCTCAGCAATCAGTGCTTCAATAAATGAATGGAAAATGAAATTTAAAGATAATGGCCTTTCCCCACAAACTTTTTGAAGCCCCCTCATATTTGCTAGTTTTTCAGGTGCTTCTGATGCACATAAAGTTTGAGGATCACTGCTCAAAGGTAGCTTAAATATAAGCAGAATGTCACAATTATAAGAACAATACTGCTCAGTGGAGGTTTGAGAGTTTGAGACCCTAAGGACCCTGCATAGGATTTCTGAAGCTATAAATATTTATGGGAACAGAAAACCTTATCTTTCTCCTCTTGAGTATCTGGTGGACCTGAACTGTCAACCTTGTGGTTAGCAGTCCAATGCTTATCCTATACTGCCACCATTGCCCTTTTAGGTAACTATAGAGAAGTTGGAGCCATGGTGTGGCGCTGTGGGATAATGCACTGGGCCGTGAGGCTGGTGGTTCAGATTCACCAGCTGCTTCTTGGAAACCCTATACAGGGTCTCTATGAGTCGGAACTGACTTGAAGGGACTTAACCGTACCACACCAGAAATTCCAACAACACCACAGAGAAGTTATTAGAGATCTCAGCATTGGGAGAAGACCTTAGTGTGAGAAAGGAAGCAGCATTTGCAGTAGTTAGCGAAAGAGACTACGTGACAGTGTGGGAGCGTAGGCGTGTAGACGAGGACGAGGACTGTGTCCTGCTTCCTATAGACCAGACCCAGGCCATATGGATGTGAAAGCTGGACAGTGAATAAGGAAGATCGTAGAAGAATTGATGCCTTTGAGTTGTGGTGTTGGAGGAGAATACTGAAAGTGCCATGAA
>NW_006408521.1:24340447-24345580 GCF_000296735.1 Chrysochloris asiatica
TGGGTCAGGCGCACCTTAGTCCTCAAGCTGACATCTCTGCTCTTCAATACTTTAAAAAGTTCCTGTGCAGCAGATTTGCCCAATGCAATACGTCGTCTATCTCTTGCCTGCTGCTTCCTTGAGTGTTGGTAGTTGATCCAAGAAGAATGAAGTCCTTGACAACTTCAATCTTTTCTCCATTGATAAGAATACAATAGTAGGTTAGTGAAACCACTATTTGTAAGACAGCCAAGTATCTTATCATTGTTTCCCTTCTTTTACCCATTCAGACTATGTCTCGATCCCTGTATCACAGAGCCCTGTTGTGATGAGCCTACATCACCGTTTACCTGTCCCATTTATCTCATGCAAAACCAAGTGTTCCCCTATCTACCTTGTTCTTCCATCTCCCTCCCCCTTGTTATGTATTGCTCTCCCCAACACCAGAACTATGATGTGTATATCCCCTAACCTGTGCTCTACATCCCACCCCTGGTAACCAACAATTTTTTTTTTTTCCTTTTAGTTATGGGTATATTCTCTTAAACTTTTACAGCAATGGTCTTATGCAATATTTGTCCTTTCGTGACTGACTAATTTTATTCAGCATAATGTCTTCAAGGTTCATCCATGTTATGTGATGGTTTGCAGCTTCCTATTTTTATTCATGGTAGCATAATGTTCCATTGTGTTTATGTACCAAAGTTTGTTTATCCATTCTTTCATTGATGGGCACTTTGACTGTCTCTAACTTTTTGCTATTGTAAATAGTGCTGCTGTAAGCATTGGTGTGCATATATCTATCTACTCATGTTCTGGATCATATTTCTTGTGGATATATACCAACTAGAGGAATTGCTGGATCATAAGGTATTTCTATTTCCAACTTTCTGAGGCCATACTGTTTTCCAGAGTGGTTGAACCATTTTACATTTCCACCAGAAATGTAAAAGGGTCCCAGTCTCTCCACGTCCTTGCCAGCATTTATTATTCTTTGCTTTTTTGAACTTCACTGTTATTGCTGGTGTGAGATGATATCTCATGTTGTTTTGATTTACATTTCTGTAATGGTTAATGATGGTGAACATTTCTTCCATGTTTGTTGGCTGCCCAAATGTCTTCCTTGGTGTAGTGTCCATGTTCTGTACACAATTTTTAATTGGGTTGATACTTGATAACTTTTGAAAGATTGTATGTGACAGGCACTCCTTCTGCCAACTTTTAAAGGCCTTTTGTGCTACAGTTGCAAAGACAGAATCATAAAAATACAGCAAGGTTTTAAGTGTTTCGAAAGTCCACAAACTGGAGGTGCTCCTTCTTCCTTGTGCTTGTATTATTTTGAAAGAAAGGTCAGAGCCATTGGTGTATTGGAATGGGTCCTACTGACCTGAGGGCTGATTGTTAAAATTTTAGGGATGCTGAAACTGATTGTTAAACACAGCTTTAATAGTTAAATTACATAAACTTGCTACAAAATTAGTGACATTTAAAACAAAGATAATAAATACTCAAAACTCATTACTTCCTAATTATTTTACTACATTTATCTATGCTCTGAGGTTATTTACATTTATTGTACTTAAACAATTATTGTATCTAATACATAATGGGCTCAAACATACCAATGATCATGAAAGCACCACAAGACTAGACATTTCATTCTATTATACATAGGTTGCCAGGAGTTGGAGCTGATTGGATAGCAACTGACGTGGCGCTGTAGGATCAGCACTGGACTGCTAACCACAAAGTTGATGGTTCAAACCCACCAGCTGCTCCTTGGAAACTCTGTACTGGGTCACTGTGAGCCAGAACTCCATGGCACATAACAATAACAACAGCAACATGATTGAAATATATAGCAGTTTACTACTATGCATTCTTTCTTCTACTTGGTGTTCAGTGACATAATGTTGGTAGCTTGAAATCAGCCACAGTGAGATGTTTACAACACAGAAATTGGCAAATGCCATAAATCAGGGCTAAATTTATTGTTTACTGATTGGTTTATACTTCAAGTGATAGAGAAAAATGTTACAATGCAACTTAAAATCTTCGGCCATTACATTGTGAATAACACACACAAAAATGAAATATTGTTCCAATACCTTATAATTACTACTACCCAATTTGAGCCTTGATGTGGCACTGTAGCATAAGCACAGGACTGGTAACTACAAGGTCAGCAGTTGAAACCCCACCACTTGGTCTTGGGAAGCCTATGCAGACATGCTATGGGTAGGAATGAACTCAACGGCACACCACCACCACAGCGGTCCAGTTTAGCAGAACTCACATCACTGACAGCATTGATCTAAATGAAAATAATCAGTTGATACTCATGTGCAAACTACATTTAAATGGTTGATAAATTTACCATCTCTGGTCAAGGTACAATTGAATTCACTGTATTGGTACGAAATAAATAATCATACATTTACTACACTGTTATTTGATTTTAAGAAATAGTATTATGACAACATGCTCATTAACTAAGGAAAAAAACAGGTTGAGTTTTAAAAGTCAACCATACAGCATTATTTAGGAATATATAATCTGAAATCTTTATATATGTGTTGCTGATTAGAAATAGAATCATAGAATTTAGGATTGGATGCACTCTTAAAAATTAATCCAGACCAGCCAGCTATACTGCTAGATATTCCTTCTCTAGTCGCACATGGAGTTCATTATCTGAGGATAGTGTTTAAAAGCTGTACAATAGAGTTTGTTCTTACATTGATTTAAACTTTGTTTTCCTTTAATTTCTTCCAATTGATTCTTCTCTGAAAATGCAGAAACTTTCTCTCTTTTAGAGAACTTGCGGCATAAAGTTAGCTAATATTTCTAGTCAGACTTCTTTTGGTGCAAAGTATACTTTTAGTCCCTTTAGCCGAAAACATTGTGTGTTTTCTAGAATCTGCACCTAAAACTTTGTAAGCATTCACATCACTGCTCTTTGTTTTTTATTGATATCATGGATGAAATAAAAGGCTTTAGATTTTTTTTGTGTGTGTATAAATAGTACACTAGTTAAGTTCTGGTTTTGTTTTGTTTTTTAAACCCTAAAGCAAGCTTTACATTTTGTATTGCTTTCAGTACGGCATTCCAGACTGTAGAAATGATATTGAATTATCCTTTTATAATTTTTGAAATTTATTAATCATACCAGTTTTGTGTTCTGTGAAAGTTTGGTAAGTACTCAGTATTTATTGTCTGCATACAAATTATTAAAATGCTGAATTTCAAATGACTGTGGAGACAAAAGTGCCCATTAAATAAACCCCTTCTGAATTAACTTCTGTCTATTATCAGTGCTTTTTATCATTTGATTAGTTGTGACTCTGTCTTCTAATTGTACTGTTGTTAGGTACCATTGAGTTGGTTTCTACTCAATAACCCTGTACAGGTTTTCTAAGGAGTGGCTGGTGAGTTTGAACCACTGACCTTGTGGTTCTAACTGACCTTGTGGCCCTGTGCTTTATCCCATAGCACCACACTAGGACACCAATTTTATTAAGTGTCCATATTTTACCATCTTATCCAGAAGGTCACCTTGATGCATTTGATCAAATGCTAAAAGAAATCAAGGTACATACACTATGTCTGAACCGACTCTACGGCACTTAACAACAACAACAACAACAACACTATGTCTGTTATATCTTATGCAAAGAAACATACCTTTATTGTTGTTGAACGCCATCCAGTTGATTCTGACCTTTAGCGACCCTATATAGCATTACCAAGGAGCAACTGGTGAATTTGAACCACCGACCCTGCAGTTCAAACAGCTTTGCAGTCTGGCGCATTAACCCACAGTGTCACACCAGGACTCCATACCTTAAACATACCTTAGTAATTCTTTATTTTAAAATTAGTTATTGTGGAAAAATCCTTACATAGCTAAATGTTGAAGTCTTATTCTTCCACAAGTGGAAAGGTAGACAGTCCATGAAGAATGGCATGTTAGGTATTATGAATTATATGAGTCCAGAAAATTGGAGGGAGATGGTGAGGCTTAATTCTAAGCCAGCATGAAAAGTGTTCTTTAAATGCATCAAAAGAGAAAATCAACAAAAGGTCATTGGGGACACTCGATTAGGGCCATGGGATAGACATAGGCTGAGAAAGAAAATAGTCTATATCATGAGAGTAGACATCTGGATCACATGGCAATTTAGAGATTTAGACGAGACTAGACAGAACTTGTTAGCTCTTCTTTTCCTCTTCTCACTGCTTCCTTTGAAAAGTATGTGGTGAAAAGTTACCTCTGTGTATTTGAATTTACATGGGCATTTCTTTGTTACGTGCAACTAATAAACCAGTTGCTGAAGAGGCAATTCTGATTCATGGCAACTCCATGTGTGTTAAGAGTAGAACTGTGTTCCTTAGCGAGTGCAAAGCTCCTTTGCAGAAGTAGATCGCCAAGCCTGGCTTTGAGGTGGCTCTAGATGTCCTAGAACTTCTAATCTTTTGGTCTTTAGCTGAGTCTGTGAACCATTTACTTCACCATAAGTGCTATGGCCTGTAGGACTGAGTAGAAACTGCACCGTAGGGTTTCCAAGGCTGTAGTCTTCACAGAAACTGACTGCCACTCTTTCTCCTGTGGAGTGGCTGCTGGGCTTAAACTGACAACAGTTAGCACACAAGTGTTTAACTCCTGAGCTTCCAGGACTCCTTGGTTGTTGTTCAGTGCCTTTGAGTTAGTTTTCATATTGGCCCTGTATAGGGTTTCCGAGGAGTGGCTGGTGGGTTTGAGCTGCTGACCTTGTGGTTTGCTATCCAGTACTGATCCTCTAGCACCACACCAGGAGTCCAGGGCTCCTTTAGCATCTCATTTTCTCTTTGCCATGTATAAACTAAAACTTAATAGCATTATTGTAATGAGCAGTAATGATTGCATGTTTGATCTATTTCAGACTGAAGAAGTTGGTTTCATCCTTACTGGCTTTAGAGGTTGGTGCATAAATTTGAATAATAGTGGTATTAACTGGGCTTTCCTGTAGGCGCATGGATAGTATCCTATCACAGACAGCGTTGTACCTCACAACTGATCTGGATATATTCTTTTTGACAATGCAACACCATTCCTTTTCAATTTGTCATTCCCTGCATAGTAAACCATGTGGTTGTCAGATTCAAAATGACCAA
>NW_006408521.1:24355885-24514497 GCF_000296735.1 Chrysochloris asiatica
GGACATTGTTTCGTTCTGCTGTGCATGGGGGCACTGTGAGTCGGTTTCGATTCGATGGCACCTGACAACAACAACAATAGAACAAGGGCCTATTAGTGCTCAGTAAATGTTTAGAACTTCTTGCCTTTTTAGGATTGCCTTCAGAGTCTGTGTGCTGTGTTCGGATTCTCTTTGGAGGCACTTGGGAGGGAGTGGGGTCTTTATTGATGAATGAGGATGGATGAAAGCAGGAAATAGGGAGCTGAATGGAGCATGGTAGGTAGTAGATCCAGCTGTACACAATGATGGTCTCTTTTGCTTTGGGTTTTAGAAGATGTAATAATAATGTTATTAAAAGATGTCATAAATCCAATAGCATTAATAGCCCTTTGGTGACTATTATTCTTCATTTATTATTTATACTGCTCTAAGCATAATATATTAAATGCTAGAGTGCCTGCCTACCTTGAAAACTTTCCAACCTAAGATTTTTGGCTGTTTTCCCAGTTGGCTTGCTTCTTTGTTGATAGTGGTTCGTCTTGGGAATAGACTCCACCTCTAGGAGTCTGGGAGGTATGCCATAGAGCAGGTGTGACACTCCTGGGCATATGAAGCAATTTCCTGTGACATTAAAACCTCTCAACCTGCTCCAGGCAGGTTGAGAGCATAGGTAAGTCATTATTGTGCACCCAGAACTGCAAATCTTGATGAGTCAAAGATCACACTTAAATTCCTAATGCAATGGTATGGAATACCCAGAAACTTATGTTGATAATTGATAAAAGAGAGGATGTTGGCATGACTTCTTATAGCTCTCTGAGATCTTGGAACAAGAACATAAGAATTATTGCTGTTTTGATAAAACTTCCATAGCACCTGCTTCCTGTACAGATCTGTCGTAGGAGGGCTAGTGGGATACAAGCAACATAACATTGATGTTGAAAGATGCTGGTATTTGACCCCTTCTTTGGCTATTTCTGGCCTTGATTTAAATGTTTTTAGGTAGGACCAAATACTTAGTGAAGAGCCTTGTGTATTTTAAGAATTTGAAACCTTCCATTTAGCAAGTCCTTTTGTTACAGAAGGCTACTAACAACCGTGGCAAAGGGAAACCTAAAAGAGCGCCATCTCTTCCCACCTATCTTCCTTCCCTGTGTGTGTTAACACTCGCTCACACACACTGTTGTCTCCATTTTGTCTTTTGCAAAAATTCTATCCATTTAAAAAAAAAAGGGACAACACAAAATCAAAAGGGAAAATTTATAATCCAGCTACCAAAAGTCAATTTTATGAAGGTTCAAGGGAGAAAAGGCCACATTCCCTAGTGTCATCGTTAACAGTTGGTACCCCATCACTTTTTGGTTAAGTAGCTAATATTAAGTACTTAGAGTTTGATAAACAATAAATAACAAATCATTATATATAAATTAGTTATGATTATCACTACTATGTTAAAGGTACTGTGCTACATGTCAGCTTCTTCTCTGTTTTAAAATTGTTTACTTTTCACTTGGAGAGATAAGATAGTAGATGTGTGACTAAATAGTTGAATAATAATCTCAAGGGTAAATACTATAAAACAACCATATAAAAGATGTCCTAAGTCGACACTCAGCAGCAGTAACAAACACTATGTTTGATTATCTGATGAGTGTTATACATTGCCTGTAAAAAAGAATATCATTCAGGGCTAAACTGGTTGATACTATTGCATATTAGTGAGACCCTAGAAATTAAACAAGAAAATAGAATCTTCACCATTTTTTGCCTGTTACTCCTAGGCATGCCTCTCTCCTATTTTTTTCAAAATAATACCAGTTTCTATTTCCATATTATTTTTTGTTAGTTCCAACTCATTTTTATTAAAATGTCTGAACTAACATTTCATTGACCATCTAAGTGGGATTCCCACTCACCTCTAGTTGCTGTATATTCTAATATAGTCACTGGGGCATCGGGGCATCCAATGAAGAATGTGATTGAATTATATACACTGTTTATTGTCCAGTTCATTAGTGGATAATGATTAGATCTCTGGTTCACCCAGAAAGAGGGAATGTTAAGATTTCTAAGATTAACATTGCTATTTGTTATATTTTTTAAACTCGTAACTCCCAAGACTAAAAATTTCCTTTTTGATCTACATTAAATTTTTTGCTTAATATTTCCCCCCCTCTGAATCAGCTTTCAAGCTAGCAGTATTTTTATTTCTGATCCTTTTTCAATTAAGGAAAGGTAAATAGTTTGAGGCCCATATTTTCAGTATAAGAGAGGTTGTATTTAAGGAGCCTTGTCTGAATCGCTCTGTTCCTGACAGTGCTTTTTTATAGTTGAGCTTGCTCCAGAAGATGTAGTATGAGGGGTAAAATATAGATAGTTGGCAAATGGAGTTGGGGTGGTGATGTGATTCATCATGTTTATTCTGTTTAATTCGTTCCCTGTTTAATGACAACAGGGAAGGGAAAGGTTAAGATGACAAAGGGAACCAAGTACATCATTCCTACCTCTGCCCAGGAAAACTCAGATAACAGCAACAACTTTATCCCCAAAATAGGAGTCATTTGTGTTTAAAAACAAAACAAAACAAAACTTGGTTAAATATGCAAATATATCATTCACACTTGACTTGAATGAATTTAATTACTAATATCAGAAGTACTTAGAGGCATGCTGTGTATTCTGGTTTTGGATTTTGGGGAGCAGTGGTGGGGAGAAAAAAGTAAACCAGTTTTAGCCTATCTGTTGGAATGACTAGCCAGCAGCCTAGATGCATTAAATTCCGGCTTTTTTGGCTGTGATTAAAATGAGGTTGGGGTGTAGGAAGGTACAGATTGGTCTAGACTGTTAGGAATAGAGGGAATGTAATTGCTAATCAGCGATCTTATACAGAAGACATTTTGTGTAGCTCTAAAGACAGATGGTTAAGGAAAAACTAATGGGATACCCAGATGTACTGGATACCAGGCCATCCTTTTATACTGCCTGCCCACGTCAAAATTGGCTCACTTCCTTAAGCCAATGGATCTGACTCTGCAGTTTGAAGGTCAGAAGTATATATTTCTTGCCTGCTGCTGAGAGGGACAGATAGGCAAGAATTAATACTCTCTAAAATAATGAACAAGACATTTTTATATGAGAGACTAGGACTGGGTGTAGTATAGGATTTTAGGTAGCTAAAGAAATTCTGGTGGCACAGATGGTAAAGCGCTCAGCTGCTAACTGAAAAGTTAGGGACTGTGGGAGAAAGACCTGATGCTCTGCTTCCGTAAAGATTACAGCTAAGAAAACCCGGGGTGGGGGGCAGTTCTACTTTGTCAGGTGGGGTCGCTATGAGTCAAAATTGACTCGACAACAGCACCTTACATCACCAAAGATGGCGTAAGGAAAAGGTGGATCAGGGACTAGAGAAATCAATAAATGGAATGGCAATAATTGTCAGTTTGGTCTGCTTTGCGATTTTTCTCAGGTTTCATGGTCAGCTGTTTTCCCTGACTATCCTAGCAGCATCTGAGTTAAGCTCTCAGGACAGCTCAAGAAGGTTAAAACCTTTAGTATTCTCCTGTTTGGCGTGATCTCACTGGTCTAGGCTCATACCTAGCTTTACCTTTCTACTAGGCCAAGGTATTCTCATCCCGTCTTTCCAGTCATGCTAGGAAAAGGAAATATGGATATGTGTTGCTGCCTTTTTCTTCTTCCTCCTGACTACTGTTTGAGGAGGAGCTAGATTTCACATGGCCACTTCCATGTATTCATGTGCCGTAGATCGCCATTCTTGGGAGAGGATTATTGTTGTGCTTAGGTGCCATCCAGTTGGTTCTGACTTATAGCAATCCTATATGCATTAGAATGAAGTGCTGCCTGGTTCTGCACCATGCTCATAATCATTGTTCTGTTGTAGCCATTGTTGAGAGAGAGGACTTGGTGGTGTTAAGTGACTTCCAGTTGGTTCCAACTCATAACGACCCTGTGTAGGTTTTCTGAAGAATGGCTGGGGTTTGAACTGCCAGACTTGTGGTGAGCAGTCCTGTGATTATCCTTCAGTGCCACACTGGGACATCAGGGAGAAGACTAGAGCTATGAAGTTTATCTTCTAGCTCTATGATCAATAACTGACCATCTAAAACAATAGTTGAAGACACACCCTGCTAGCATTATATAACTGTCTTTTTTTTTTCTTGTTTTCTTGTACCCTTCTCCTTTTCTTTTTTGCTCACTTTCCTCCTTTTCTGCTTATGCCTTAATCCAGCACAGTAGGCATGACCTTCTTACACTCTACCAACTTGTGAATAATCAGAGATATAGTGTTGCTGATGCCTATTCTAGAGAAATCCCCACATGGCACCTTTACATGGCATTTCACCCATTTTGTAAGTTTTATGAAGTCATAGTTTATAGGTCTCACAGTGGTTTCTTTTCTTTTTCTTTTTTTTAAACCTTTTATTGTAAATTGGGTGATAGTTTACATGGGAGAACATCAGCTTTACATTCACGTATTTCATTCACAGTGATTTCTTGATGAGAAAGTATAGCTTGGCTATATTAGATCATTTTATTTGCAGATAGAGACTACTGTTGAAGACATTCTCTACTCTGAAATCATCTTCTTCTATTGAAAAGGGCTTGTGCTCAAGCAGTATATAGAAGGAGGCTGGACCTGTAACCTATGTTACACATTACACAATGCCATGTCATTATCTTACTGGGAACTCCTTTTGTGGATGTTTTTGAACTTGGGCCATGAGAAATATGAAAAGACTTGAAATACTTTTTTTTGAAATCAGTTGTGTTACTTCATAGTCTGCCAAAGATGGGACGCTACATGGGTAAAACATTTTAACTCCAGCTATTGATTTATTTGCAATATTGTTGTAGACCAGAATGAAAAGAATTTGGCTATGGCTCTCAATTTCCTGTGATTCTGGAATCCTTAGAATCAAACCCAGATAATTCAAAACCTCTTTTTTTTTGTTTTGTTTTTTCTTTTAATAGTTCATGCCTATTCTCTGATCAAATCTTTTATCAAAGTTTATTGTAAATCATAAAAATTTAAATGGATTTTCTGTAATAGAAAATGAGTTAATGAGTAGTTAAGTAACCACAAGATAACAGTAGAAGAGGAAGTTAAAACAAAGGGCTTGACTATCCTAACCACATAATTGAGAATTGACTATATGGATTAATTCTGTGTAAATAAACAAGACGACTCTTGAAACAACTGCAGTAGTTTTATTCTACCAACTTGTGGTGAAGTCTCTCATCTCTTTGTCCCTATGATAACCCTCCTTATGCCTTCCATATTTAAATTTGTTAGAGCCATAATTGTAGCTTGAACTAATTAAAAGTAATCACAAAAATGTTCTCATTCCCACCTTTGAAGATCTTAACCAGGGTTATGTTATAGGTCCCTCAGCCCTTGAACGGTAATGACTAGGAACTAGAATTTTATCCTTAGATAAAATCTTGAGACATGGAACTGCACAAGTTTTTTTTATTATTAAGTGAAATGTCATTAAACACTAATATCCTAAGGAGCTCTGGTAGTGTAGTGGTTACGAATCGGGCTGCGAGCCACAAGGTCAGCAGTTCGAAACTACCAACTATTCCGCGGGAGAAAGATGAAGCGTTCTGCTCCCGTAAAGGTTTCCAGCCTCGGAAACCGTGTATAGGGTCGCTATGAGTCAGAACCGACTCCACGGCACAAAACAACAACAACAACATCCTAAGACCAAAGAATTGTGGGGATAACATCAAGAACATAATACTGAAAGAAAATATAAGTCATTAAAAAATACAAGAAAAAGAGAGAAGACAAAATGGATGTCAGAAGAAATTCTTGAGAGGCAGAGACGATGACCTGGAGAGATGGAGCGGTTGGGGACTCTGGACTCGGAGGGAGAGGGTCTGTGTGCTGACGGCCGGGGGCCAGGCTTGTGGGGTGGTTGTTAGATGATGCATGGGGGGGATTATTGTAATCATTGCAATGAAACAAAATATGATAGGATGAATATAAAGCTAATGTTCTCCCATGTATAAACTTACCAGGTAATTCACAATAAAAACTTAAAAAAAAAGAGAGAGATTCTGAAACTTGGTCTTGAGTATAGAGAAGCTATAGCAAATAGAAGAAATGAGATAAAAGAGCTGAACAGAAAATTTCAAAGGGCAGTCAAGAAGACAACGTCAATAATTATGAAATGTTCAAAGACCTGAAGTTAGAAAACTAAAAGGTAAGAACACGTTCACCATTTCTCAAGCTTAAAAAACTGAGTAAAAAAATAAAAGCCTCGGTGTGCAATATTGAAGGATTCTTATGGGCAAAATATGGAATGATGCAGAAAGAATCAAAGATGGAAGGAATACATAGAGTTGCTGTACCAAAAAGAATTGATCAATGTTCAGCCATTTCAAGAGGTAGCATATGATCAAGACCTGATGGTACTGAAGGATGAAGAAATTTGGAAGACAACCACCTATCTAATCAATTGGAAGAGATCCATATTTGTGCCCAATGGAATGTGGAAATGATTGAAAAATATCACTAATATCAGATGCAAGTAAAATTTTACTGAAGATAATTTAAAAATGACTGTAACAGTACATCAATAGGAAAATTCCAGAATTTCAAGCCAGGCTCAGAAGAGGATATAACATGGAGCTAGGGATATCATTGACAATGTCAGATAGAGTATGACTGAAAGCAGAGAATACCAGAAAGATGTTTACTTGTGCTTAATTGACTATGCAAAGGCTTTTGACTGTGTAGGCTGTGACAGACTATCACATTTCAGAGAATGGGTATTCAAGAACACATAATTGTACTCATAAGGAACCTGTACACAGACCAAGAACAAGAAGCAGTCATTCAAACAGAACAAGGGGACATTGAGTCGTTTAAAATAAGGAAAGATGTGTGCCCTTATTGTATCCTTTCACTGTGTATAATCAATCTGTATACTAAACATAATCAGAGAAGCTGGATTATATGAAGAATGTGACATCAGAACAAATTTTTACAGCAAGGATCATTCCCACCCCTTCCATACACAGAGTAGACAGGGATGGACAACTTGGACATTAGCTACCCAAAATGGGGGAGAGGGGGCTACAAAGGCAAGAAGTGACTAGCTTACAAGTTTTCAAGAGGGAGCCTAGATCCAGAGGGCGTGGAGTAAGGTAGAATCTCCACTGAGTAGTATCCAATCTGTCTAGGCGGGGCTGATAAAAGGAAATGCGGATAGGTCTCTTGTGATACAATAGTGAACAATTGTTATCAGGACTGATTGTGAGGGTTGTAAATGTAAAGGTAGATGTTTTGTAGCAAGGAGGGGAGTGATTAACTTTGCAGTCTAGGAGTGAAGGTCCCTGGGACCGTCAAGGGAGAAGAGCGGAGAGCTCTTTTAAAAAAAATGAGTTCAGAATGTTGAAATATAAGATCTTATGCTTGTTTAAAGGCTGTCTGTCTGCTAGGACAGAGGTTTCCTGTGTGCAATTCCGCCCCTTTTCCCCGGAGCCCTACCTGAGCTGCCCGGTCCCGGAAGCGCTGGTCTCCGTCCCTCTTCACCCTTTAATACATTCAACAAAAGGAAGATTAACACAGTTTTCTTTATTTAAAATTAAAAAAAAAAATTTGTTCAGTTGCAAAAAGAAACTGTGAGATGAGCCTTATCAGTAGCGCAAATGAAACGAACACTATTAATTTACTCTCTTCAGCTGTTGTCTGAGTTTCATTTGTATCTCACAACATTAATCAGTCTACATTTTCTCACACACTAGTTGATAAATCCAAGTTAGGTTTTATGCATTAACCTGTTGGAATGTTTCAACACCTTTTTGAGTAGTCCGTATGTGTAATGTAAGCTAGATGGATAAACCCCTGATCATTGTTGTGTTCACAAATAACTTTAACACAGGGACAGTGCTAAAGGTTAAGGAATTATGTTGTCCATGGAGACAGGGAGGAAGATTGTTCACAAACGGGAGGAACTTTATCATGCCTTAGCTTGATATAACAGTCACCTATTTGCTTCCTCCTCTCTAGTTACCAGGAAATGTGAAGAGCAGAGAAAGCATCCAGGAACCTAGATTTGATTATTACAACCATGAAGTTCCTGATATAGACCTCAGTGATTGTGAATTCCCACATGTCATTGAAATTTATGACTTCCCCCAAGAATTTCGTACTGAAGACCTTCTACGGGTTTTCTACAGTTATCAGTAAGTATTTGCAAATGGTTGGGGATGTTAGGGACAGTGGGATAAGTTTTCTTATATTGTGTTTTAAAAACGCATCTGTTACTTTTTTTTTTTTTTTTCATATTCCTTGTTTACTCTGGCATCAGGTTTGTCTCCTCCAAGTCCAATAGGAACCTGTATCAAATCACTATTCTTGTAAGTTCCCTAAATATGCCAAATGTTGTTGTTGCTCAGTGCCGTTGAATTGGTTCTAACCTGTGTGGACCCTGTATAGGGTTTATGAGGAGTGTCTGGTGATTTTGAACCTCCGACCTTGTAGTTCAAACTGACTTTGCGGTCCAGCACATTAACCCACAGTGCCACACCAGGACTCCAAATATGCCGAATAGTCTTTATAAATCTCACCTTAGCATTTAAGAAGAACATCATTAATGATGATTCCTGAGTCTGTTTTCATGGGGCATTTGTTATTGTTATGTGCCCTCGAGTCAGTGCTGACTCATAGTGACCTTGTTTCCAGGGAGTGACTGGTGAATTTGAACTGCCAACCTTTCAGTTCAAATCGACCTTGTGGTCCATGCTTATCCTATAGTACTACACCAGAACTCCATTTATATTTATTGTAGTTATATTTATATAATTAGTTTATATATAAACTAATATAATTAATATGTTGTATTTATATATACTAATTATATAAACAAATATATATAAAACTAAGTATAAATTAAAATATTATAGTTTATATATTTAGCTTTTGAATCTATAGATTTTTTTTCTCATTTAATTTTTTTTGGGAAATTATAGTGTTTCTGTTAGTAACTTTAGAAATTATAAAATGCATACATAAGTTGTTAATGGCTGAAGCGAGTATTTTTATTCTCCTTTCAAACAGTATGTTATTGTTAAGTTGCCTCCAAATTACGGTGGTACTGTATAGAGTTTCCAAGGAGCAGCTTGTGGGTTTGAACTGCTAACCTTGATGTTAGCTATTCAGTGCTTATCCTACAGCGCCATACCAGGAAAGGCTTTTCCATTCCCTCTGGGCCCTCCTGTAACTTACTTGCTATTGAATATTTTTCTTTTTCTCTTTTAAAATTCATTTGCTGTAGTACATGTATTCAATATTCAGTTTGCCACTTCTCTGTTCTCTTCACTTATTTTTTTTATATCTCAAACTTTCCATCTGAGATCTTTTAACTCTTGCATAGGCCATATTCTTTAGCATTTACTTTACTAAGTACCTTTCATTTTTACATTATTTTATTTTTATTCTTAAGGCCTTTTTGCTAGGTATGGAATTCTAGGTTAGCAGCACTTCCTGCTCTCCCCTTAACCTTTAAGATATTCTACTGCATTCTGGCTTTCAGCTTTCTCTGTGGATGATGAAGTCAGCTGAGAGATTATCCACTGCCACTTCTGAATATAATCTTTCATTTTTGCATGCTCTTGAAAATTTTACCTTTAATATTTTGCATATTCACTGTGATGTGAGCTTCATGGAGATCTTTTTATTTCTGCGTAAGACTGTTTGGGTGCCCTAAATCATAGGTTAGTGTTTTTCACTGAGTCTGGAAAATTCAGACACTGTCTTTTCAAATATTGCTTCTGTCCTAATTTCTCTCTCTTTTCCACCTTCTCTGAAATGCCAGTTAGATATATATTAGACCTCCTGAGTCTTCCTCATCTATTTGTGCTCATATTTTCCATCTCTGTTCCTCTCTTTGCTGTGGTCTAAATCATTCCTTTAGCTGTAGCTTTCATTTTTCTGATTTTTTTAAAGCTATGCTTATGCCTCTGGTAGTGTAGTGGTTACGAATAGGGCTGTGGCCCGCAAGGTCAGCAGTTCGAAACTACCAGCTTTTCAGTGGGAGAAAGATGAGGCTTTCTGCTCCCATAAAGATTAACAGCCTTGGAAACCCTGTACAGGGTCGCTATGAGTCGGAACCGACTCCACGGCACATAACAACAACAACATACCTATTCTATTCTTGGAGTCCGGATGTGGCGCCATAAGATTAGCACTTGACCTCAAGGTCAGTTTAAAAACCGCAAGGTTGGAAGTTCAAATATACCAGCAGCTCTTTGGAAACCCTGTACATAGTAACCCTCACTATGAGTCAGAACTGGTTTGGTGACACTTAACAACAACAAATTCTGCTCTTAAATCTGTCCACTGTGTTTAAAAATTTCCCTTTTTTATGTGTTTTATTACTTGTTTTCTTTTTTATTGCTTGCATAAATTTGGTCCTGATTCTTAAACCACCATGTTACCAGAAATGTCAAATACTAAACTCATAATCTAACTTCACTACATTTGCCTTTGCTCTTATGTACCCTGTGCTGTGATCAGCAGCACCATCTTTTTACTTAACTCTAATTTCAAACCTCAGTACTTTCCTTTTCTTTATTTGCTTCGTTCTCTATTCCTATTGTTTCTGCTCTGTAAATGTATCTTTGTCCCTCCTCTCCTTACTGCTGCTGCACTAATTCAGGTATTTGTTATTTCTCTTAGACTTGTTTCTGGCTCCCCACTTCCAGGGCATCTTAAATACAGCTTGTAGGTCATCTTCCGGAAGCAGATCTGCTGTCATGTCACACTTCTGCTCCACAACTCTGCCTAGGGAATGGTCTACACTCCTTAACCTACCCTGGTCTTGTTGTTGGCTAATCTTAGCCTATCCAAAATTTCTGCTGTACTATTTGTACTTCCCTATTTGTGTATGACCCACTCTTTCTCTGCCCCTTTAGTCCAGCCTTCCTTCTGGTCGTTTCTCATCTCGCCTTGTCATTTTATCATATCTTAATTCTTCATGTCCCCCCACTCCAGTTTTTTTTTCTTAAGGAGACTGCCCTGATGTCACTTTATTTTAACCTTTTTTGTGTCAGTGTTTGCTTTTTGTCAGTTTTATAATTTGTGATATGTTTTGGTATCTTCCTGTTGATATATACTCACTGAGGGCAGTATGTATGCCTGAGTCTTTTTATGTCATGGAAAGGCACTCCCAGTTAAATGGATTGATGTGGAATATACTTTCCAATCTTCAAGGGCCTATTCTTTTACATACTTTTTTCTTCATGGGCTGCTCTATGTTGTTGGATAGCTGGCCTTGCTCATTGTTTGAGTCTATCCTGATAGTGTGTGGTGGAGAGAGGTAGGCTACACATATTTGAAAATCTGATGTTAGTGATGGAAAATAGTTCTTCCCTCCCAAGAGTGTGAAAAAAAGATGTTATTGTGACTTGTTGAGTTTGTGTTATTTTTTCTTAGAGCTTATTACTAGTTACAGTATAGAGAGCTCCTTATCAGATGAGATTAGAGCTATCAGTATTCTGTGGATTAATAGAAATCGTTAAGTGGGGACTGATTAGAAAAAATGGCATATGGGTCTGATTGTTGTTTAAGTGAGTTTTTTCTGTTACTGAGTTTTTCAAGGTCCTCAACTCCTATAATCATTTTATACTATGATCAACTTAGCTTTTATATTCAGGAAAATTTCTAACTGATGTGTGGTACCTCCTTGATTCATTTTTCCCTCAGTGGAATTTTTTTCTTGACTGATGGTAAAATAGGGAAGATAATTTTAGCAGTTTTCTTTTTTTCCATCTTTTTCAGTGATTTGTTTAAAAAAAAAAAAAAAAGTCATGATACAAAAGCCTAAAATTTGTGAGTCAAACACCAGAGTCTACTTGATATAGTCACTGGCACTATATCTTCATCAGTGCCAGTGATTGTCCTGGTGAATATTGCTATACATAATAACAATGGGCATCGTTTACTTATTAAATTCTCACTAAGTGCTCAACACTGCCTTCTTTGCTTTGTCATGGATGATCTTATTTCCCTTTTTACAATAGCTACATGAGATAGATATTATGCTCAGTTCTGCAAATGAGCAGATGGAAGCCCAGATCAATTAAAGCTGCCTGTGGTACTGTAGGATCAGCACAGGACTGCTAACAAGGTTAGCAGTTCAAACACTATACAGGGTTGCTATGAGTTGGAACCGACTTGACGACATCTAACGACAACAACAGGGTTTCAGGGTGGCAAAACTGGGACTTGAGATCATTCCCTCAAACACTTGTTTCTTTCACTGAGCAATGTTGTGTACATGAGCAGTTTTAAACTCCTAGCTGGAGAAATAACACTCATGTCTTCATTCTGATATTCTCTTTGCTCACTACATGTTGTTAAGTACTGTTAAGTCGGTTCTGACTCATAGCGATCCCTGTATAGGGTTTCTGAGAAGTGGCTTGGTGAGCTTGAACTGCCAACCTTGCAGTTGAAATCGACCTTGTAAATAAACAGTTCTTTTTAGTACTTAAATGTTCGTTGTTTTGATTCTTTCTAATCTTGTCTGATGTTTATCTCTCCTGATTTCTTTTCTCCTGAAGTTTGTTGACTTTGTCACAGTTCTTTTCTGGTTTCCGAGAACAGACCAGCCTCTTTGATTATACTTGTCTTTTTCTTTTTGCTTTGACATCTTGCTATATGATATTTCTCTCTCTTCCCTTGAGCCTGCATTTGCATTATATCGTAGTGACCTTCCCTGCTTGCCTCCTCCTCGAATATTCCTCTACCCCCCTCTTCTGCTTCCTCGTTACACCTCTTCTTGTTCTCTGACCATAAGAATATCTCTTGTAAATAGTGCATTAAATACTTTACCTCCCCAAGGGACTTGTGAGGATTAATTAGTTGATGTCTATAAAATGGCTGGGAATGTAAACTACTCCCTGGTAGTTCTTTATGATGGTATTATGGCTTTTAAAATTCAGTGGCTTCTTCTGTCCTCCAAGCTGTTTTTGTGTCATTATCCCCATTCCACCTGGGCACTCTTTGTGTGATTCTGTTTCATAGTGAAATGCTTTATGAGCTCTATTGGAAAGCTCTTTCATATAGGTGCTTATTATTTTTAAAAATATTTTTTTTTATTGCAGAAAGAAAGGATTTGATATTAAATGGGTGGATGATACACATGCTCTAGGAGTATTCTCCAGTCCAATTACAGGTATTCACCCAATGGATTTTGGTGTCCTCTCTAAGTATCCATTGTTTTCCTGCTACATGTCCTGTTTCCTGTCTATTGGCATCTTATTCAGCCAGTGTTGGTGATTGGGCAACTACCATTTTTTGGGAGGTATGGTACTGCTTTAGTACCCACTTAATCCAGTGGTATTTGGAGAGTCAATTCCTTTCAAGGTTGTGTGCTTTTATAGCTGTTGGTCTTTATACTGCATAAAGAAATAAGAGAAGTTTAAAAAGCCAGTAGGGCTAAATCTTACAATATTTGTGATTTATAAGTGAATTTGAAATAGCCCTTTCACCTGTCCAGTAAGAGATGTGATAGCTCCTCTCTGAGTGTGTGGTTGGGAGTCTTCCCATAGATCAGTGGCCTCCTGATGGAGCGGACTCAGAAACTTCCACATAATTAGCGATGCTGTTCCTGTCTGAAGCAGCTGGAATAGAAGTCTGCAGACTTTTTCTGTAAAGGCCAGATAGTAAGTATTTTAGGCTTTGTGGATTTACCAGGTCTCTGTCAGTAAGAAAGTAGCCATAGACAGTATGCAAAACATGACTTTTGTTTCAATAAAACTTGATTTACAAATACAGGTGACTGGCAGGATTTGGTCTGAGAACCATGCTTTTGCTGACCTCTGATCTAAAATATATTCACTGCCAAGTTGCCCCTTAGTGGATTTTCTGTAGTGTACCATTTGTTTTGTCATGAAAACAAAGAGTCCATAACTTTTAATAAGTACTTTCTAAGAGATAGTCCTTCATTTTCCTTTGCCCCACACCCTCACATGTCATGTCTGCTACTTTATTATGTTCATTCCTCTTTGCAGCTCGTGATGCTCTGGGTAATAAACATACCATGGTGAAGGTCCGGCCCTTGTCAAAGGCCACAAGAGCAGCCAAGGCCAAAGCCAGAGCTTATGCCGGTGAGCCTGGAATCTCGGGGGGTTTTCCTTTTTGATGGTGATACTGTTATTTGTCCAGCAGTTGTACAGCATTCAGAGTTCTGTGGACATAATCAGGTTTAGCTTTATTATTAAAGAAAAATGAAGCCATGTTAGAAGATGGGAGATATTAACTGTAAGCACTGCAACAACTAGTTTATGATGGCATTTCTACCTCCCTTCTTTTGATCTTTGATGAGTTCTAAGTGGACAAGTAGTCCTGGTGTGATGCTGTAGGATAAGCACTCGACTGCAAGGTCGGTGTGAACCGCAAGATCGGTGGTTCAAACTTGCCAGCTGCTCCTTGAAAACACTATACAGGGTTGCTATGAGTTGGGCTGACTCACCGGCACTTAACAACAACAAAGTGGGCTGTAGTGAGCTGTGTGAGAGTCTCACAGAAGAACTAAATGCAGATAATGAAGCTAGGCCTGTATTAATTACTGCTGCTGCAGCCCTGTTTGTCTCTGTTGTATGTTCATTACTGAGTTAAATCTTGTGGAGCCAGAGTGCTTTCGGCTCCTCACTCCGTTTCTCCCATTCAGAATTCCTCCAGCCAGCAAAGGATCGTCCTGAGACTTCAGCAGCCCTAGCCCGAAGGTTAGTTATCAGTGCCCTTGGGGTTCGAAGTAAGCAAAGTAAATCCCAAAGGGAAGCTGAACTCAAGAAACTACAAGAAGCCCGAGGTGAGTTCTGTAGCCTCTTTAGATTTCACTGTGTGGAAAGTGTGGGGATAAAGTGAAAGAAGCCTGTTTTGTGTTGTCCCTTCCATTTCCTAGAATCCTGTCAAGTGTATTGAAATGGGACTCATGCCTTATATGCAGGAGGCAGGCGGTGCAGGATTTGTCTTTCCCACACCGCAAGGCATCCTAATGTGTGCTTCTACTGCAGTTTTCCTAGAGAGAGCTTTGGCCTTCTCACTTTATTTGTGGCTCTTTCTATAGTTTTTGTTCCCAATTCTGAAGCAAAAGACCTGTGAAGAGCTAATAGTCTCCTAGACAGAAACCATTATTGGCTGTGGTTTTCCTGGGCCATGATATTATCAAATGGTTTAGATCTTAAGTAGAAGACAAACTAAGGAAAAGCCAGCAGCTGGCATTGGTGTTGATAATCTTAGGAGGTTGTTTTTTCTTCTTTAAAGACAGTCATGTGTGGCTCTATTAGAGTATATCTAGATTCACCTGTCTGTGATCATTTACCAGCATCTAGGAGTTCCTAAAAAATATCTCCACTGATCTACAAGGAGGATTTTTCTTTCCCCATAGTTTGGAGTTGAAGTTAAAATCTCTCTCTCCCTCCCTTTATAGACTGCTGACTTGTGTATTAAGGCTTGGGACTTGGGCTTGGCACTTAAGTACTTTTTATCAAGCTTCAGGCTTTAGACAGTCTCATTGCCTTAGCCCATGATCTGTGGAATCTGTGAAGGCAATTTAATCTGAAATTTCCACTTACCGAAAAGTAACTTCATTTTTCCATTAAACGAATTGAAGTTTCAGACTCCTTGTTTATTGCCCGTCTAATAAGGCCATTAATACTTCCTGTCCACTTTGCTTTGGTGATAGCAGGCAGCATACGGACTCTCAGCTGCACTGGCCAGATAACCAGTGGCAGAGTGTGTCATGGCAGCTGCTGGAGTTTCAGAGTTGAATCCGACTAATTTTTGAACCTTAATGATTATTGAGGCAGTGGTGCTTGTTCTAATGCATTGCTTACTGAGGAGCATCTGTAAAGAGCCGACAGACTATAGAATCAGGAGAGGATGCTCTGGTTTTTATAGACTGAACTGTTTATAGGAGAATGCGCCATGTCCTTCACCTGTTATTAATTGATTACCTCTGAGGAAAATAATTTCTCTATGATAACCACAGTTATCTCCAAAGATCAGCAGAGGGTAGATGACAGCAGTATCTGTAAAAGGAGAGGTGACTCCTTTTGAGCTGCGTCATGGTTCGCTATGGGAGTAATACCACCTGTGTATCTGCAGATACTGTAGCAACTGTTTTGTGGGAGTATCACGAGTATTCCCTTCTGTTTCTCTGTAGGACATCAACAGTTGCTCTACTTGTAGTATGTGCTTTAACCAGTTATACAAAGGGCATTTCAGTGCTGTCATTTAACATGAAACTGTTGGATAAGGGGGTATTCTCTTCCTGACTTTTTGAAAGAAGACTTTTGTTTGTGAATAGGGACCCACTGTCATAAGTTCTTCCTATGCCTGATGCTGAGGCTGTGCAGATTCTGAAGGACTCCTCCA
Organism: Chrysochloris asiatica; assembly: GCF_000296735.1. Classification (NCBI taxonomy): domain Eukaryota; kingdom Metazoa; phylum Chordata; class Mammalia; order Afrosoricida; family Chrysochloridae; genus Chrysochloris; species Chrysochloris asiatica. The sequence goes on from NW_006408521.1 coordinate 24,372,276, forward strand.
TTGTTTATCTTCAGAACCCAGTCTTCTTGGCCATTCTTCATATCTGGGAGAATGCCTATGGAAACATTCCTGGTGTATCTCTTCCTGGCTTTCTATATTGAGCAGATAGTTTCATACTTGCCTACATGGAGCCCATTGCTTCCCACTTTAAGATTCTTTTCATGCTAGGTATTAAGCAGAATAAATATTTTCGTTCCAAAGACTTTCTTCTGTTGGAGGGAGGGTGGGAGCAGTACAACATAGTGTTATAGTCAGATTGCCTGGGTCCAGATCTTAGCTCCACCATTTACTGGTTATGTGATTTGGAACAAATTACTTAACACTATCTATGCTCCTGTTTCCCTATTCATAGATGGAAAGCAAGTGAGATAATCTCTGAAAGATCATTGTCCATCTTCAGAAACCTTAGGAACTCTGTCCTCCTTGTTTTTGTAGGCCTGTGGTAAGTAAGTGATAAGTGTTAGCTCCTGTCATTTTAATTGGGTAATATTAGCTATTACCTTATATAGTGAGTCCTGCCAGATTCCAGTACAGCATTTTTGTTTGTTTTGTTACTCTGTTTATTTTTAAATAAGGTGTTGACTGAGTCCCTAGTCTGCGCAGAGCATTGTGTTCCCGACCATGGAGGATGGAGAGGGGGCAAAGCTTTGCCTTCTCAGTAAGACTTTCACTTTAGTAGGGAATAGGAACCTTCGTTAGGTATTTTAAGCAATTGTTTCCCCTCACTTCAGTTTATAAAGACATTTTTTGTTAATTAAAGGGGCTAGAAGAAGACTAATGTTTATTGAGGACCCACTTTGTGTAACAGTGTAACATGTTCTGGTGCTGTTGTGTTATACTAGTTCTGTGTTTTCATGTTGTTATCTCCTGTTTAGAGCAGACCAGAGAAGTTAGGTAACTGGCCTAAGGTCACCCAGCTGGTAAATTGAGGAGACATTTGAACTCAGATTCCTTCTATATTACCATCGTCCCTCTTGAAAAACTTTATGGGTAATTAATTCTTTTTCCCCCCCAGAAAAAAAGATACTTAAAAACTGTTTTAAGTTTGTAAGAATGAAACCTAGCAAAATTTTTCTTAGGTGTAACATTTCAATACCAGCCGGTTCCTCTTCTTTTTTCCTCAGTAGATTCAGAGACTTTCTGGATACCATGCTGTTCATAACAGCTCTAACAATAAAGATCAAGGGACAATCATTCAGGAATGAGGGAATCTGGGCGTAACAGAGTTTTTGCCATTAATTCATTAACTAGTTGTGTGGTCGTAGGCCACTCACGCATAAGTCTTTGTGCCTCAGTTTTCAACAAAGTGAAATTAATGCTTGACCTACCTGGCTGTGAAATTTTATGAGCACAACATAAGTTAATGTATGTACAGATGTTTAGAAAGGTGCTTTAGAACAGGATGTTGTTGTTAGGTGCCTTGGAGTCGCTTCCTTGTAGTGACCCTGTGTTAACAGAACATAACACTGCCCAGCCCTGTGCGATCCTCACAGTGTGTTACGCTAGAGCCCATTATTGCTGCCACTGTGTCAATCCGTCTGTTAGTGGGGGGGGGTGGGGGGGGGTGGCGGTGGGGGTAGCATTATTTTTGCTGACTGTTGGGAATTTGTACAACTATTGAGAATTTAGTGTACGTTGTGGGCCTGGTGGGTAAGCACTGGACTGCTAACCTAACCACAGGGTCAGAAGTTCAAACCCACCAGTGGCTCCATGGGAGAAAGTGGGGGCTTTCTGCCCAGTGAAGATTTGCAGTCTAAACAGAGTCGCTGTGAGTTGGGGTTGACTCAGTGGGAGTGTTTTTTGTTGTAGGGGGAGGGGGCAGGTTTATGATAATATGAGCCAGTAATGACAAATAAGCATTAGGTATTGCTGGTCCCCTATCCATTATCCATAGTAGGCATTTTTAACCAGTCTTGCCTAGTTTTGACATGGCCATTGCCAATTGATCATAATATAACTTACCTACTGTGGCTACTTTTATTAATAATACTATATAGTAATCTCTCAACCTTTTATCCTTCCATTTGGAGAATTATGGTGCCTGGCACCGTGCCTAGTGCAGTAAAATGTATTCAGTACATGTTCATTGAACGAATACATGAATGATATGGTTACTTTAACTTTTCTTCATAAATCTTATTTCATCACCCTTTGATTTCATTCATGATTCTACGAATGAAATGTATAAAGCCCAGAGAGTTGAACTGTTCATTTGAAACCCTCCTAATTCATGAATTTGGAACCTGCGATTTTGCATTTTAAATGCTGGGTTTCTCCAGCCTCTGTTCTTCGTCGTACCTTTTTAATGAGAAATCTATGCCTTAGTTCTTAGAAAGGAGATTGAGAAATTCAAGTACTCTGAGAATTGAGAAAAAGAAAGTGTCCAAGTCATTTCATGCAGATTGTGCTATGTATGTGTGAGGAGAAAGAGAGCTTTAGTACTTAATCCCTGTGCATCAGAAAAGTATCTTTTAATCCAGCAGATTCCAATGATACTAAGAATTGGGAATAAAAGTATGAATCATTCTTGAGTGTTTTTATTTGGCTTAACCATTTACTTTAAATCAGGGATTGACCCTAAATAATAAGATCATATGGAAGACTAAAACTCTATATTATGGATTAAATTGTGTGCCTCAAATTATAGTAATGTAGTAAATCCTAACTTCTATGCCAATAATAAAGGAGCTCTGGTAGCGTAGTGGTTACGATTCGGGCTGTGAACCGCAAGGTCAGCAGTTCGAAACTACCAGCTGTTCTGCGGGAGAAAGATGAGGTGTTCTGCTCCCGTAAAGGTTTATAGCCTCGGAAACCCTGTACGGGGTTGCTATGAGTCGGAACTGACTCCATGGCACATAACAACAACAACAACATGCCAGTAGTAGTAGAAGTAGTAGTAGTTAGATGCCATTGAGTTGATACTGACACATAGCGACCCTATGCACAACAGAACAAAACACTTCCCTGTCCTGGGCCAGCCTCACAACTGTTGATACATGTGAGCCCATCATTGCTGCCACAGTGACAATCCATCTCGTTGGGGATCTTCCTCTTTTTATCCTACCCTCCACTTTACCAAACATGATATTCTTCTCCAGGGACTGGTTTCTCCTGGTAATATGTCTGAAGTATGAGAGATGAAGTCTGGCTATCCTGGGTTCCAAGGAGCACTCTGGCTGTACTTCTTCCAACATAGATCTGTTTGTTCTTCTGGCAGTCCATAGTATTTTCAATATTCTCCTCCAACACCATAACTCAGATGCATCAATTCTTCTAGGGTCTTCCTTATTCACTATCCAACTTTCACATGCATATGAGGTTATTGAACATACCCATGGCTTGGGTCAGGCACACCTTCGTCCTCAAACTGACATCTTTGCTCTTCAACACTTTAAAGACGTCTTGTGCAGCAGATTTGCCTAATGCAATACATCATTTGATTTCTTGACTGCTGCTTCCGTGAGTGTTGATAGTTGATCTAAGCAAAATGAAGCCTTTGACAATTTCAGTCTTTTCTCCATTTATATGGATGTTGTGTATTGGTCCAGAGGAGATAATGTTTATTTATTTATTTTTTACATCGAGATGCAGTCCATACCCAAGACTTGATCTTCATCTACTGATGAGGTCTTTGATCCTCATCAGGAAGTATTTTAAGTCCTCTTCACTTTCAGCAAGCAAAGTTGTATCATCTGTAAATCACAGGTTGTTAACGAGTCTTCCTGAAATCCTGATGCCACGTTTTTCTTCATATAATGCAGTTTCTCAGATTATTTCTTGGATTATTGTTCATACAGATTGAATTAATATGGTGAAAGAATATAACCCTGGTGCACACCTTTCCTAATTTTAAACCATTCGGTGCTCCTTTGTTCTGTTCAAACAACTGTCTGTTGGTCCATGTACAGATTCCTCATGAGCACAATGAAATTTTCTAGACTATTCATACTTTGCAATGCTGTCCATAGTTTCATCCTTTGAAAGCCTTTCCATAGTGAATAAAGCACAGGTAAACATCTTTCTGGTATTCTCTGCTTCAGCCAAGATCCATCTGACATCAACAATGATATCCTTTGTTCCATGGCCTCTTTGGAATCCGGCTTGAACCTCTTGAAGTTCTCTGTCAATGTATAGTCGCAGTCGGTTTTGGATTACCTTTAGAAAAACTTCACTCACATGGGATATCAATGATATTGTATGATGATTTCTGCATTCCGTTGGGTCGCCTCTCTTTGGAATGGCTACAAATACAGATCTCTTCCAGTCAGTTGGCCAGGTAGCTGTCCTTCAAATCTCTTGGCATACATGGGTGAGTGCCCCCAGTGCCACATATTTGTTGAAATATTTCAATTTGCATTCCATCAATTCACGGTACCTTGCTCTTTGCCAATTCTTTCAGTGCACCTTGGACTTCTTCCTTCAGGATCATTGGCTCTTGATCACATGCTACCTCTTGAAATGGTTGAACACCAACCATTTCTTTTTGGTACAGTGACTCTGTATATTCATTCCATCTTCCTTTGATGCTGTCTCCATCTTTCAATAATTTACCCATAGAATCTTTCAATATTGCAAGTCGAGCTTTGAATTTTTTCTTCGGTTCCCTCAGCTTGAGAAATGCTAAGCATATTCTTCCCTTTTGTTTTTCTAACTCCAGGTCTTTGCAAATTTTCTTATAATATTTGACTTTGTCTTCTCGAGCTGACCTTTGAAATTTTCTGTTCACTCTTACCTCCTCACTTCTTCCACTTGCTTTAGCATCTCTATGGTGGAGAGCAAGTTTCAGAGCCTTCTTCTGACATCCATTTTGGTCTTTTCTTTCTTTCTTGTCTTAATGACCTTTTGCTTTTTTCCTGTATGATGTTCTTTAATTCATCACACAACTCTTGTCTTCGGTCTTTAGTGTCTAATGTATCAAATTTGTTCTTCAGACGATCTCTAAATTCAGGAGGAATATATATATATTCTAGGTATATTTTGGCTCTCGTTGACTTTTTAAAAATTTTCTTCAGCTTCTGTTTGAATTTGCATATGAGCAATTGATGGTCTGTTCCACAGTCTGCCCATGGCCTTATTTTGGCTAATGATATGTAACTTTTCCACCATCACTTTACACAGATGTAGTCAACTTGATGTCTATGTATTCCATCTAGTGAGGTCCATATGTCTAGTCGTCTTTTATGTTGTTTAAAAAAGGTATTTGCAATGAGCAAGTTATTTGTCTTGCAAAAGTCTTATCATGAGATCTTCAGCATCGTTTTTATCACCAAAGCCACATTTTCCAACCACTGATCCTTCCTGTTTGTTTCCAATTTTTGCATTGGAATTGCTAGTAATTGTCAGTACATCTTGATTGCATGTTTGATCAATTTCAGACTGAAGAAGTTGGTAGAATTCTTCAGTTTCATGATCACTGGCTTTAGTGGTTGGTGCCTAAATTTGAATAATAGTGTTATTAACTGGTCGTCCTTGTAGGCATATGGATATTATCCTATCACAGACTGTGTTGTGCTTTGTGACAGATCTTGATGTATTCTTTTTGATGGTGAATGTGAAGCCATTCCTCTTCAATTTGTCATTTCCAGCATAGTAAATTTTGTAATTGTCATATTCAGAATGGTTAATACCAATCCATTTTAACACACTAATGTCTAGGATATCATTGTTTATGTGTTCCATTTCTTTTTTGACAATTTCCAATTTTCCTAGATTCTTAACTTCATACATTCCATGATCTGATGGTTAAATATAATCTCATTTTGTAATGGGTTGTCTTTGTTATGTTAAAGTGATAGGATTCTAAGATTTGTGTAGGGTGTGTCTTGAGATATAAAAGAGATTAAACCAACAAGCTAGCAAGCTGAGCTCGGGGAAGAGACGCACCAATCTACCTGAAGATGGAGCAGGGGCAGAAGCTTAGAAGAGACCTAGACCTTCTCCTGAGCTAGAGAGAGAGTCTCCCCTAGAGCTAGCACCCTGAATTCAGACTTCTAGCCTCCTAAATGGTGAGAAAATAAATTTCTGTTAAAGTTACTGGCTCATAGTATTTCTATTAACAGTAGCACTAGACAACTAACACTCAGGGATAGAAACACAATTTCCCCAATTTTACTTATTCAAAACACTGGATTCCCACGTAAAATTGGAGGTATCATTACTTCACAGAATAAGTACCCGTCATTTTCAATGACTGCTGTAGTTTCTGTAACTTACTTTGGTTTTATTCTTAGGGATAGGTGATGACTCCTTCTAGAGGGCATCTTTTGGATCCTCGGTTGGAAAGGCAGAGTAGGTAAGCGTAACCTAGCTACCTGCTTCAATTAATGAGATTACTAAGAACCTAAAGTAAAAATGTGTATATAGGACAGAGAGTCAACTATAATAAAAGATAATGTAATCACACTTGCTGCTTTCTGAAATCCTTTTTACCTATTCTGTCCTTCTGCCTTAAAGGTTAGTGATGCATCAGCAGCTCATAATCTAGGTCTTTGGGCCTTTTCTTGCCAAATGTTTGAATTTTTGTTAATTGCTAACCACAGGCAGTATTTGTCTATTCTTTGTTGCCATCTGCTTTTAATAAATTTATATACCTCATCTGGATCTTGATAATAAGTAAGTAGCATGTAGTTCTTGTATTGACTCTGATACAGTACATTGTGTTGACTCCAATACATTTAACTCTTTCCAATGTTAACTCTTTCAAATGTTAGCACGTAATGTGATCCAGACTATGTTTTCCCATTATATTGATGATTATGTAAATACTTGGTAAAAATTTTTAAATCTAAAACCTTGCTAAAATTAAGAGGTTGCTTTTATTATTTCTCCTTGATCTACCAGGTCTGTCACTCCATAAAAGGAGGCAATTAGATTTGTTTGACCAGACTTGTTCTTAACAAAGCATGTTGATTATTACTCTGTAGGTGGTTACAAATGGATTTTTTGATTTCTCCCCAGTTATTTTCCTAGGTGTAGAGAGAAATTTTGAAAGTTTTTAATTTGCAGGATCATCCCTTTTCTTTATTTTTATTTTTTTAAAGGTGACACTAAAGTGGCCCTTTTTCAATCTCTAACACTTTCCTTTCTCTCTGTCAGAAGTGGTTGCAGACCACATTGTGATTTCAATCAACTCATTTCTTATAGTCATTTCTGTCAATTTATTATTATACAGGGGAATTAAAATCTTCAGGGCCAGCTTATATGAATGTTTTAGGTTAATCACGTTATACACTAATTCATTCTGTTCTTCCTTAATAACTTGCCCTTATGTCTGCTGTTTGGGCTTTCTGTTCACATAAGTTTACTTTTCTTAATTGTTGAAAGTAAAATTAATAGCTCTTTTCATGCATCTATCAGCTATTATCCGCCTTCCTTTCTGTCTAATAAGAGACATCATGTTTCTTTATCTTTTTGTCAGTACATTTGTTTTACTTTCTTTGTAGATATTTTCAGATTATATTTTAAGATGTCAAGGAAGTGTAAAGTCAAGTCTGCTGGTTTAAGAATTAAGGGCCTGGATTCTAGCTCACGTCTTCCTCTGTGTAGCCTTACTCCTAGTCATTTAACCTCTCAAGCTTCTGTTTACTCTTCTTTAAAATGAAGAAACTATTTTTAAGTCTGCGAAAAGTCTCATTGTAACCTATAATTTTCTCTGCTGTTCATGTTTGGTATTTCTCAATTTATTCCTTGACGTTTCCAGTTTCTTTGTGTTTCTCAGTTTGTCTCTTGACTCTTACTCATTTTCTCATCTGATTTACCACTGGAATTTCCTCTTGTATTTACTAGATATGTTCTGTAATAGGAATCTTAGAAAACATTGAGACTAAAATGTTTGAGATTTCTGAGATTTTCAGATATTAGGTGTCTTTCATAATGTAACCAACCTGTGGGGTCAAAGTCAAACCCATTAGCATGATATTTCTGCAGCAGTGTGTATGACTATTTATACTGAGTGGGATATACAAAAACCAGAAAGAACCTTGTGCCTTTCACAACATCTTTGTTTTCAGCACTCAGAACAGTTTTGACTTTGGAGTTGTGGATTTGGGACCAGTCAATATACTTGTCTACTGCTCCTGGATTTCTTTGCCTTTTATGTTGTTGATTTTGTTGTTATGTGCTGTTGAGTGGCTTCAACTCATAGTGACCCTGTATAAGATTTCCAAGGAGTGGCTTGTGAGGTCTGAACTGTTGATCTTGTGGTTAAGTACATTATCCTGCAGTGCCACACCTGGACTCCTTTTATACATACCACTTCCTATATACGGGTCCTGGTATGATGCTGTGGATTAATGTGTTGGACTGCCAAGTTGATTTGAACTGCAAGGTCCGTGTTTCATGCGCATTAGCTGCTCCTCGGAAACCCCGTACAAGGTCACTATGGGTTGGAATCGACTCGATGACTATTCACAACAACATATTACCTTTCGAATGTAAGTTTGTGAGCTTATTAAAATAATTATTAAAACAATTTCATTCTAAAAATTCACTTTTCTGATTTCTTCGCTTTTTGGGGGGATCCTGTTTCTGATTCTGGTTGCATTTGCCTTTAGATCTCAATCTCCGATCTTCTTGTAAGATTCTTAACTGCAGTGCCTTCCTCGGTAATCTTGGAGTCCTTTAGCCAAGCTAATAGCTTTAGTGGGGAAGCTAGCTGGAGAATACTCACCTAACTCAAGTTAGTCACAGGGTGCTGTAGTGAATAGCCTTTCAGTTTGAGGTTTGCTGACCCCCAGTTTTTGCCTCTTGTAACCTTGCTGCTGTATTCAGATAATGCCACAAGATGGTGCCCAAATAGCAGCAGATTCCTCCTTCTTGATTTCCAAGCTTTCTAATCAAGTTCGTTACCCTGCAAGTGCAGCTGGATATACTGTAGGAATCCTGCAAGCGATTCTGCTGATTTGGAAAGATATGTCAGAATAGCAAGGGTTAACCCTAAACTCACCCTGATTTTTGTGGTCCCTGTGGTTTATGACTTGAAAAATCTTTTGTAGATATTATCCATCTTAAACAACAGTCCTTGGAAGTACTAAAGCTTAGCTACATTTTATCATACGATAAATGACTAGTCATGAAATTAGAAGTGGCATTTGTGGTAACCACAAGCTGTGCAGTTCAAACCTACACAGCCACTTCTTGGAAACCCTATACAAGGTCACTGAATTGGAAGTGACTCGATGGCACTTAAAAACAATGAAGTGCTTCAGTTATCAAGCTGTGTGTGGTCTATATTTTCTCAGGTCTTGATGAAAGTGTTAAACGGACAACCAAATCTCTGTATTAAAAATAGAAGATCAAATTGCCCAGATATGTGCTTTTACTTTAAAAAAAAAAAAAAAAAGAAATAGCGTTTAGTTCTCCATTATATATGGTCGTTTTCCTATATTGGAATTGTATATTCCAGAAGATTCTGGCTCCTGAAATCATTCTCAGATTTCAGTGCTTTGAGATTCAATTTGCTTTTATATATATATATATATGTGTGTGTGTGTGTGTGAACTGAATGGTAGTTTACATGGGAGAACATCGACTTCATACTATTGTTTCATTGCAATGATTACAATCTCCTCCATGCATCATCATTCAACAGTATTTGCTTCCATTCCCTCTGTTTTTCTTTTTCCTTTTGGGGGGGTGGGGTGGGGTGGGGTGGGGTGGGGAGATGTACCCAAAAACACTCAGGAATATATAATAATTTAAACAACCAATGGGTACATTCTGCAAGCCTGCCTCCTGGCCACCAGCACTCAGTCCCTCTCTTTCCATGAATCTAGAGTCCTCAGCTGCTCCCTCTCTCCATGTCCTCATCTCTGCCTCCATCTCTGATGTCACTGCTTCTCTGGATAAGGTCCTGCATTCTGCAAGTGCTCTTTTCCCTTGATTGTCCTAGGGTCCTATGGACTGTAAGATTAACTACTCCCCCATTTTTTGTTACAAAACTTTTACCTTTACAGGTGTGACAGTTATAATTAGTCATGGTAACAATTACTCACTGCTGAATCATAAGAATCCTATCCCCATCTCTTTTCACCAGACCCGTCTAGACAAGATGAAACCTATTCAATGGGGACTCTATCGTCCCCCACATACTCTTAAACTAAAATTCCTCTTGAAAACTTGTAAGGCAATCAATCACTATTTGCCTTTGTCGCCCCCTCAGTTTAGGTAGCCAGTGGCTACCATTTTCATTTGAGAAAAAGGTAGAGAAATATTTAAACATATTCTTGATACTTGTTGAAATATTTGTAAAGATTCAGTAAACTGAGGATAAAGGAATAATTGTTTTGAAGCAATAAATATAGTAGAGAAGTAAAATCAAAAGAAATACATATCAGCAAGACTAGAATCGGGGCCTGCTAGATTTTGACTTGTTCCATGTATTTTTATTTTATTTCTGTTAGCCCTATATCTTTCTGTTATGATACAGTAATAAATGTAAAGACTTAGAATGGTGTTGTTTCCCCTTAAGAAGCACTTGGAAGATTATAGGTATTAACTCTTGGAATCAGGTAAGAGAAGGCCAGGAAACCCACCTGTCCGATGATGAAAGTGTGCTTTGTAATTTAGATGAAGGGAAAGCCTCTGGTTATGTGAAATACACAAGTACTTTAACACTGCCCTTATTTACAGAGAGAAAACGGTGGGAAGCCAAGCAACGGGAAGACATCTGGGAAGGCAGAGACCAATCTGCTGTTTGAACATCATTCAATGAAAGGGATAATTCCATGCATTCAGAAAAATGTTTCCACAGTCTTCAGATGAGAGGATATTTCCAGAGCTCTGTGTACATGCAGATGTGCATGTTAATGAAAGAAAGAGATAAAGTCATCAAGACAAAGACTGACTGGATGTTGAAAAAGTAGACTTCTGTCTATCTTCACTTCTAAATGCAGTGCTTTGGAATCGTCCTACTGTGGTGGACACAGAAGAGAGCCATCAACCAGGAAGAAACTTGGGAGTTGTGACTCCCAAGAGTTCCCTAGGCAAGGGTAGTCCTGTTAGCCAGGCCATACTTCCAGGATGTTTTCAGGAAATACTGAACAACAGAACAGAAGACTCAAGGCTGAAGTGATGGGAGGTGAAGGCCCTGCAAAGCCAAGCACTTTGGGAGTTCGCAGCGCTGAGATCATCGGCAGTGTTGGGGGACAGGGGGAGAAGTTAGCACATAGAGACAGAGCAGCGCTCAGTGTACTTGATCTACCCAGAATCTCCACCGTCAGTTTTCAGAACTCCAAAATTGGTGCCGTGCAGCAGATGTGGGTATTTGGACTCCATAGTTTGTATTGAGCCAAATGGGGCTTCTCCAGCTGCATAGCAGCCAGGGGCCATGTCGGCCTAATTCCTGATAGGATATTAAGCAGTAATACCATGTTTTGAGAGGGAGAGATTAAAGCCATTTTATAACATGTATCACTCTGGTGTTTGTCAGTTTTTCGTTCCCACAAAGAAATAGAGTGGCTGTCTTACCGTTATGGGGCTGTGCATGGGTTAAATGGGTCTGTATAGAGAGCTGATTGTCTCTGTCCAGAGTTTACTACAAAGTGGCTATCTTGGGTTTGTTGGGCATTGGTATGCAGCAACTTCTCTCCCCTTCCTGCCCTTCTGGTGCACCCCTACCCCAGCCGCTTGCCCTTTTTCCATCTCTGTCAAATCTGACATCCCGTGGGAAGCATCTGGCACACAGCATGTTCTTGGTGCGACCTGCTCAGCCTATGCCAGAGGCACCTGGCAAGCAGCGCCAGCCCATTTGTTACAATGAAGAGCAGCCAGGATAAAGTAAACATCTCTGGGCAGTCAGAGGTTTCCTAAAGGGCACCAACAAGTCAGAGCCGTTTCCTCAGGCTTTATTTGTCTTATATCTGCAGTCTCAGTATTTTTGGAAAGGAGTTCTGCACTGAAGAAGTGCCAGACATGAAGATGCTGAGGTGGCAAAAAGGAATGTTTCATTGTGTTTTCAACTAGGGCAACTACCTCATCTCTGTGATTTCGCACCCATGACAATGATGGCTTATTAGCACTGACATGGTGGAATGGGGCTCTGTTCACAAACCCTGGCCTTAGGACTCAGTCCTGACCTTCCTTACTGTGCCTGCTGCTCTTCTGGTCTTAGCACCCTCTTGCAGCTCCTCAGCATTGCTTTTCTCACTCTTGGTCAATTTTGCCAGTGTCCCTCGTTCATGCCCAGTTCCTTTATTCTAAGTTTGGGATATTAAATAAGTCCTTCTCTTGACCCGTCTATCCCACTACTATGTAGTCCAGCCCCCTCTCTTTGGCTTGTAACTACAGATACGCAAGTCTAGTTGAACAGTCTGAGTCTATTTGAAAGGAAATAACAGAGAACCTCAGCCAAGCTTCATATAGATCAATACACCTCAAAGGTAAGAGTGAATTTAACCAAAACTCAAATCCATTGCTGTTGCGTCAATTCATAGCAACCCCATAAGGTTTCCAATACTAAATCTTTATGGAAGTAGGCTGCCATAGTTTGCTGCCGTGGAGTGGCTGGTGGGTTTTAAGTGGTGACTTTTTGTTTCATAGCCCACTGTACCAGCAGGGCTCCTGCAATGACCCTAAGTAATAATAAAGAGATGATTGCTCCTATCCCTGCCTTGGAGGATGCATTCCCTTTCTAATAGCATTTTCACTTTTAAGGATATTGCTGTAGATAATGGTTGGTTGGTTATGTGCCGTGGAGTTGGTTCCAACTCATAGCGACCCTGCACAGGGTTTCTGAGGCTGTAAGTCTTTACGGGAGCAGAAAGCCTCATCTTTCTCCTGCAGAACAGCTGGTAGTTTCAAACTGCTGACCTTGTGGTTCGCAGCCCAATTCGTAACCTGTAGCAACCATTGGCTGCTTTGTTAAATATTTGGAAAGACAGCTAGTGTACGTACCCTGCTGTGCATCTGCATTGCTTCCTATATGTTGAATGTCTAAGTCCCAGAGTCCCCTGGGATTTATAATAAAAAGGTACATTCCCCGTGAGTTCTAATATGCTCCTCACAGAGTGGAAGTCGTTAAGAATACAGATAAATTAGACTTCTGAATAGCAAGCTTGAGGTTTCTAGTAGTTTCTCTTAGACTGATGTATGCTGAGGTCAAAGCCTTCTGACATTTTTTATTCCATCTGGAATTTGGTGGTTGGTGTTCTGTTTAACATTCTTCATCTAGTTATAAGTCATGCCAGCCACTGGGCCTTCCGTGTCCTTTCCTTTTCAGCTCAGAGGTGTAACAGCACAACCCTTGTATGGTTTTTTTCCAGGAATGAGAACTGGCTGCACCCATCAAACGTGTGATGTGGGCAGCAAGGCTGGAACTAGAGCCAGTGGCTGACCGCCCGGCCTGCTTTTTCTGGCCCTGTTGGAAACTGGATCCAGCAAGAAGTGGTGGCTAACCTCCCTGCCGGGTCTAGTCATCAGTCACCACACGCTCGCCTGCTAACTGCACATTCTTTCACAGACCATTAGCTGCATGTGTGAGGATAATGTTGTTACTGTTTGGGACTGGTTTGCTGGGTCCAACAGGAAATCAGTCCTTCCCTTGTTTACCTAAACTGTCATGCCAAAATACAGTGCTCCTTCTGCTAATGAAGGAGATGAAGGAGTTGATAAAGAAGGTAGAGAAGAAAGAAGAAAGTACTTCTTTGTACTCAGAGTACCCAGAGCATGTCCCATTTTACTCCCTAAAGAGAGGGTATGTATGTCAAGGTGTGTGGGTGGGTGGGTGTGGGGGGGGGAGCAGGGCAGGGAGACTGTTGTAAATTGTACTGTTGTACATCTGCCCTAGTCATCTCAGTTGTGCAGCCTCAGTTATCTAAGTTTACAATCCTTGGATTTTACCTTTTTTGCTCTTTTCATCCCTTACCCTTTCTAACTCATGTTTCGGCACTGAACCTGGACATGGCGTGGTCATTGGTAGGAGGCTGGACTCCTCACACCATCATGAGAATGTGTGCCCTGCAATGCTACTCCCAGCTCAGTGGGAGGGAAAAGTGGTAACGTTAGTTTACAGAATCACAGCTGGTCTTGTCCTTGTAGCGGCCCATGATAGGTAACCTTTATTGGCATTCAAGTGTCAGATCTGAAAGGATCCTCTCTTAAGTGTATCTCAGGGAGAAAAGATTAAGTAAGAGTCATTTCCAAGAAGATCATGGGATTTTATACTACCTGAGCAAGAGCATATCCCGGCCACATCAAGCAGGGATAGTGGCCTTTCCTAGGTTCAGTTCTTAATTAACTGTTTCCCCTCTAACTTCTCCATTCAACAGGAGCTGTCTTTCTATTCCTATGGATATTAGGGGTTGGTATGATGACCTATTGCAAAAATTTGTGAAATGCAAAGTTCAGTCTAGAAACCTGGTTGAGACCTGAACTTGAAGTTACTCCTGAGATGCACGATGGTCCTGAGAGAGCCTGGGTTGCCTGGCAGGGGTGGGTGGGGCCCATATTATCCCAGTAGCTTTTCTGCTTGGCCTTTTCTTGCTGCTCTGCAGGATGGCTCTACTCGGCCACTTCTGTGAAACTTGCCCCATTGCAAGCACTCAGTAACCAATGGTATAGGCCCATCAGGAGATAAGGCCTTAGCTTCCAAGGATATTTGAAAGGAAAAAACCCCTAAAGACAGACTGTTAAAGTAGGAGGGATGAGGCCAAATAGCAAGAGTCTGAATCTACCCCTATCTCTGCCAGTTTGGCCTGAGCTGTGTTGCTTTGGGCTAGCAAAGAGCTGGCCCCCACCTCCTGTGTGTTTTGGTCGTTTGCCTTCTACTCCTCTAGGACATTTACAAAGTACCTGGGTCATAGTCCATCTCTAATGAACTGAGAGCTCCTGAAGCAAGGAACACTGGGGCACAATCCAGGAAAGGTTTCCTTATGGATGAGGAGCTCAGTGAACAGAGTCTGGAAGCCATAGGCCAAAAGCCTTTAGCAGATAGGCCCAGCAACATCCTGGTTTGGTAATCTCGCCTTCAGAAGACTTCCTGAGCAGGTTGTTGGTGCCCCTTGGCACTGGCCCCTTTCCCTCTGAATTAGGGCTCTGTGAAGGGCATGGCTCCAGTAAGCTGAGGTATCTGGTGTGTGGACTGGGAGTGTGGTGATGACTTCAGATGAAGTTGTTCCTGAGACGTTGCTCCTGCTCCAGGGAGAGTTCTGCATTGGCTCGGGATAAATCCCCTGAGGGCCAAAGGAAAGGCGATCAGAAGCCAGTTTCTTCCTTTCCCTGACAACGTCACAAACGCCCAGAACCATTCTAGCCAGCTCATCCATCCATCAGTGCAGACATGGCCATGGACACCAACCCATTCAGTAGAAACAGACCCAGGATGGGTGTGTAGTTTCAAGGAAATAGGGGAGAATAAACTATCCTGCTGGTTATTCTCCTTTGTCCCCTTCCCAGAAGCATTCTCTGCCCTTGTTCTCTCTTGTGCCGTGGGAGACTGACCCCTACAGATTACATCACTCTGGTTTCTTGCTCTGCTGGTTTCTGATTGAGCCAGGTCACTGGGAAGCCACAGCAAGAGGTTAGAGGGTAAAAGGAGAGAGAGGCTGGGATATTTCTTCCCCTGCAGTTCTATCAATTCCTGATGTCTCACCGTCTTTGTTCTTTCATACTTTGCACACTTCTACAAATAGTCCTTTCATTAAGTAACATCAGACTCTCACGTAGTTGTGCATCTGTTTCTACAACGACCCTGACATACATAGAGATCGCTAACCATGGATGGCTTATAGCCTTTAGAGCTGGACTTCCCCTTAGACTTTCCAAGACTGTAATCTTTATGGAAGCAGACTGCCACGTCTTTCTACCATGGAGAAACAGATGGTTTTGAACTAGCATCCTAGTGCTTTAACCACGGCACCACCAGGGCTGCTGGGAGTCGAGATCGACTCAACAGCAGCTGGTTATTTTGGTGACCATTGGTGAAAGGACCTGCAGAACTGCCATACTTTACTTTCTCTTATCACCACCGGGCTTCCCTTGCAGCCCAATTGCAGCATTTGCAGAATCTGCTATCTCCATCTTCCCAGCCTCAGACTCCAAATTCCCAATCTCTCCCAAATTCCTGTCTCAGTTAATGGCAGCAGAGTCTACCCAGGCACGCAAATTAGAAGCCTTAGACGATTCCTTCTTCTTCTTCTTCCTCTGTCTTCCCTCAGTTCCCAGAGATACTCTCTGAAAGCAGAAATGGTTCCCAAGAAGCCCACAGGAGGAATTCCATTCTCTTAGAACTATCAGCACCCTCCTTACAAAGAACTTTAATGAATTTGAGATGTGCATCCCTCTGCTGCAAAAGAGAAAACCTGGCAGTCTTCTGCCTAGAAAGTGGTGGAGTGAGGTTTGGAACCCAGTGAAGCCTCCTGAATACGCTCCTGCTCCTACTCTCTTCTCCTGTGATGTTTGCCCCTCCCTTGAAACCCAGATGAAATGTCACTGTTTCTGAAAGGCCTTTTCCAGCCCCTGATGGTGTGCCATGGAGTCGATTCTGACTCGTAGCTACCTTGCATAGGGTTTCTGAGGCTGTAAATCTTTAAGGGAGCAGAAAGCCTCATCTGTCTCCAGTGGAACAGCTGGTAGTGTCGAACTGTTGGCCTTGAGGTTAGAGCCCAACTCATAACCACTATGCTACCAGAACTCCTTTCCCTAGGCTTATGCTATTTCTCTATGCTTGCCCAGCATTTAGTAAATGTCTGGGTTTTTTTAATATATTATTGGCATTAGGGTTGTCCGTATGCTTACTACAGTTGACATTGAGCTCCTGTATCTTACTGTTGGCATCTCCAGTGCCTGGCACATTGTCCCACACTATTAAAGATCTTAATGTTTGCATCTGAACCACTGTGCCCACCCCTCCCCTTACATTAGTGTGGCTGTGAGTGCACTGCTGATACCAGGAATGTTCCTGGGGAAATTCCATTGTCTCATGAGCTTTTTGAAGCCACTTCGTGTATGAGGCATTTTCACATTGGGAGGTGGAGGGACTGCTGCTTCTCCTCCTTACTCTGTGCCCTTCAGAATCATTGGTTTTCCCTTTGTCTGATGCTACCCACACTATAAATGTCTAGTACTCTGGCCTCCACTGCTCCCGGCAGATGGAGACAGGAACATGGCATGGAGGACTTCGACTTCTGCATGTGAGGCACTCAGCTTGGGATAGAGACAACTGAGAAAAACCATATGAAGAGGAGTAGAAAACAGTAACAGACTGGAAAGGGGAAAATTCTTGTGTGGCTTAAGGTGGTGAGCACAATCCTAGAACAGTTGGGAGCAGGAAGAAATGGAGGTATACGCAGTTATTGCATGACACTGACTTGTTTTTCTAGAAACCTACTTGTGAAAAAATATCAAAAGAGATTCATGTCTGTTTCATCCCTGGCCTTACACACACATGTCCAGTCTCCCAGCTCCCAGAGCCTGTGCTGGGCTGGTCCCACAGTGACTCAGAGTTACCTGTGTGGCAGTTGTGCAGCCAGACTCTGTGCCCATCATACTTGCAGCGGCACTGCATCATGTTGTTGGAGAAATCTGACTCTGCCACCTCGTATTTGGGATTCACAACTACCTGGAGTGAGAGAAGGGGACAAATGTAACTGGTGACTTGGTCGCTGCCTGAGTTGGCAGTATAATGATTCTTTACACACAGCACTCTGTGAGGTGTGTATCTGAATCCCTACAGTCACCACAGGGGAAGGCACTGTTTTTGTTGGGTACCGTAAAGTTGGTTCCAGCTCTAGAAAGGCAGCAGCATCCCCATTTCACAGATGGACACTGAGAAGTCACAGCTGATTAGCTGCGACTTGCCTATTGTCCATTGACTGAGAACTCAACCCAGGGTGTATGGATCTGGATTCAACGCTCATTCCTCTGCGGCAGAGCAGACAGCCTTGTGGAAGACTACATGGGAACCTGTCCCTTCATTTGGTCTCACGGAAGCTTTTGGAACATCTGGAGGAAATGGGGTTCCTGTGATGAGTTCCCTACCACTGCCCAGTTTATATCTTACCTGGAAAATATAGTCCCCAGGACCCACATCTGTAATGTCCACCCACTGACAGTCAATGTCATGCCGGTAGGTGTCCCAGCAGCCCACAGTCACTCCCTGTTCCCCAAAGTTGGCACATGCGTAGCGCCGCTGCAGTCCTGTAAGGAAAGGTTCAGATCGTTTTTGAGGGACTGAGTGGGTACTCTGCTAGGTCTATCACATTTTTCCTCATTTAATTCTTACACCAGCCTTACCAGCTAAGTGCCATTGTGCCCACAGGTTAGAGAACTGAGATTAAGTTAATTTGTGTGTGGTCACTCAGCTGCCGAGTGTCTGAGGCAGAATTCCTAATAAATGTGAGCCCAGCACTGGAGCAGGTCATTAGATTTAGGGTAGGTAGATTTCAGCCTTGCTGCGCTAATTCATTTATCCATCTATCCAACCTTCTGAAGATCCAGTGTTCACCATGTCATTTCTAAGAGCTAGGAACTGTGGGTATACAAATATGAATCCAACAGTCCATGCCCTCAAAGAATTTTGCAGAGGTGAATTTAACATAGCTATAAGAATTAAGATAGAAATGGTCAAGTATTTAAAGTGATACCCAGTGTGAAGAAGACTTAATAACATTACTGATGAAGATCAAAGAGCACAGCCTTCAGTTGAATTGCATTTCAATGTAAAGAAAACAAAAATCCTCACCACTGGACCAATAAACATTCTTATCAACAGAGAAAAGATTGAAGTTGTCAAGGACTTGATTCTTCTTGGATCAACTATCAACACTCACGGAAGAAGCAGTCAAGAAATAAAGTGATGTATTGTATTAGGCAACTCTGCTACACAAGATCTCTTTTTTAAAGTGTTGAAGAGCAAAGATACCAGCTTGAGGATTAAGGTGCGCCTGACCCAAGCCATGGTATTTTCAGTAACCTCATATGCATGCGAAAGCTGGACAGTGAATAAGGAAGACCATAGAAGAATTGATGTTTTTGAGTTATGGTGTTGGAGGAGAATATAGAAAGTGCCATGGACTGCCAAATGAACCAATAGATCAGTGTTGGAAGAAGTGCAGCCAGAGTGCTCCTTGGAGGCCAGGATGGCCAAACCATCTGTCATACTTCGGACATATTGTCAGGAGGGACCAGTCACTGGAGAAGGATATCATGTTTGGTAAGGTGGAGGGCCAGAGAAAAAGAGGAAGACCTCCAGGGAGATGGACTGACCAAGTGGCAGCATCAATGTGATCAAGTGTGGCAACGATCATGAGGTTGTCCCAGGACTGGGCAGTGTTTCGTTCTGCTGTGCATAAGGTCACTATGAGTTAGTACCAACTCGATGGCACCTAACAACAACAAAACCCAGTGTGTTGGGGATGCAGAAGAAGTAGAGACCATCACCTAATGTTTCAAAAGGTGAGGAGTTGGTCTTGAATTGCCTTGAGGACTGTTTCCAAACCAAGGTTTCCCTTGGGAGGATAGAAAGGGCAGAGGGAGTCTGGTCCCAAAGGTGCTAAGGAATAGAACATGAGAGGTGGCACTCCTGGAGCCATGCTGATAGGAAGCCACATACCTGTGGGGCAGTTTGTGTCCTCTAGACAGAAGCTGGCCTTGTGGCCCTCAGCCACCTTAGAGCCATTGAGAGTGAGCAGGTCATAGTGGGTAAAGACCTCAATGCTGTGGTAGTGCCTGCAAGAGAGGAGAGGGGTTGGCAGGAGACTGAGGCCCCATCATTTCCCAGAGGAAAGTCATTTTAGGAGGAAGCACCCATCTCTGTCCCAAGATCAGTGTAATCCACAGCCTCTTGCCTGGCACTCCTACCCCATCACCCAGGGTCTTACCCCGTTTTAATGAGGTAAAACCTCTGCCCTGGTAGCCTCCAGGAGGCTGGTGCTAGACTTCAAGGCCCAAAGTGGAGGTGGGAGGAAGGGACAATGGGTGCAGGGACCAGCCTAGGAGCTAAACTGCTGGGGAGGGAGCTCAGGCAGGGATCAAATTGCTACCATTGTTCCCGATCCAGTTGTAATGACAACTTTGTTCATGTGACAGGGAAAGGTGCTTATTATCCCAGGCAAGGCCAAGTCCCATGGTTGCTGCCCATTCCTCTCAGCTTTCCCACCCACTGCTGTGTCCTGGGGGGAAGCCTCCTGTGTTTCCCAGGCTGCCTTTGTCACAGGCATTGTCTCCCATTGTCTGGGTGGAAGGCTCCTGAAAGAATGCCCTTTGTCTCCTTTTTAGTACCAGTCTATGCACACTATCCTGGGGGTCTTGCCTTACTGTCACTAGAGCCAGCATCCTGGTTTCCAGGAGTCCCAAGTTTACCTTGCTTCTAGAGACACGGATGGCCC
This sequence comes from Chrysochloris asiatica, assembly GCF_000296735.1. Lineage (NCBI taxonomy): Eukaryota > Metazoa > Chordata > Mammalia > Afrosoricida > Chrysochloridae > Chrysochloris > Chrysochloris asiatica. Next base: position 24,392,597 of record NW_006408521.1, read on the forward strand.
GAGGTGCAACATAGGAAAACTGACAGATACCATTTACTGCTGGTGATGGTGTCTCTCCATGAGGACCATCAACATGGGCACATTCCCGGGGAGGCAAGAAAGATGGAGATGGCAACTTGATGCTACTGGGATTCTCTTACTGCCTCCGGAGGCAGGGCCAGTCAGGCACCTGGGAAGGAAGACTTGCGGAGCCCACATCCCCAGGGAAGATCAGACTCTCTCAGTCCCTGACCCTCTAGGGCCAAGCTTGGGCACTCACATGTGACACTGGTGCCAAATCCAGCTGTGGCGCCCAGACTTGGGGCGGAAGTCAGCCCTGCCCAGGTTGTGGATCTGTGAGGAGAAGCGCAACAGGCGCCGGTGTCCATAGGGCCAGTCCATGAGGTCTGCAGACCGGGACAGGCAGTTCTCCTCATGGGCACAGTACAGCTGGCTGAGTGGACGGTCCTCCAAGTAGGCCGTCTCCTGCACAAGCTGGGCGTTCATCACTAGGTCAGGAGCACCTAGGGCAGCATAGGGGCAGGGGGGCCGGGAGGAGAGGGTCAAAAGGTAGAAAGGCAGCTTTACCCCAAGTGAGCTGGGAAAGCAAGGGCAGTTTAGGGATCAGAAGGAAGCTGTCCATCACAGCCTCGGAGACCCACTGGGGCAGTTCTCTTCTGTAGGATTGCCATGAGTTGGAATAAATCAACAGCAGTGGGTCAGTGGATTTCTGAGTCAGGAGTTGTAATAAAAGGGAGTGTGGCCCCCTTCAAGAATTTCTGGGGGTGCAAACGGTTAACACACTGGGCTGCTAACTGAAAGGTGAGAGGTAGAGTCCATTTATGCACCTCAAAAGAAAGACCTGGCAACCCACTTTCCAAAAAACCAGCCACAGTAACACCCTCACAGAGGACTGCTGCTGCCTAGCTGGGCTGCCTTAGCCACGTAATCCTCTTTTCTCTCGGCCATAGTTTCTTCAGAGAATGGGACAGCTGGGAAGGAGAGTTGGGCCACTTAACCGACAAGCCTGCTCACGCACACTGACGTAGTACATTCCGCTGCAGTTCTTAGGCCTGTGCTTCCTGCAAGGGCCCTGTTCTAAGCTGACTGCTCCAGTAGGCACCATGCCGGGCTTTCTATGCATCTCTCTTCTGAGACCTCTGCCTGCCTTCCTGTTCTGGAGCTGTGCCCTCCTCTGCCATCCCATGCCTACTCCACCATCACTACTATCACTGCCTCCTGATGAGGCAGTACAGAGATGTGCAGAGCCACAGCTATTGTCACATGACATCAGAGAAGAAAAGCAGCCCCTTCTTCTCATGGTGCAAAACACCAGGGTACAGCTTTGAGATTTGGGGCAGAGGTATCACTGACCAAGGGGCAATGGGAACATTGGTGTATTTCGATGACTGCATCCAGGGCTTGCTAGGGGTTACCTGCACTATCACCTTCCTCCAGCATCTTTGCAAAGAGCCAGTGTTTGCCCACGGACAAGCCCGAGAGTTCCTGAGGGGGAAGAGGAGAGCTTCCAGAGAGAAAGAAATGAACGTAGGGAGGGGAAGAGGTGAGAACAATCACATAGGAGGAACGCTGTCTGAGTGGTAGCTGAGCACAGCCATCAGGAGAGCTGCTGCTGTGGGTGAGGAGCTGGGTGTTAGGAAAATCCACTCTGACACCACATAACCCCACTGGGGAGGCTGTGATGTAAAGGCCCAGCATGAGGAGAATACTCTAGAGCTCGTTCACAAAGCTTAGGGATGGCCCAGGACTGAAGTTTGATTGGCAAGAAAAGTATCTGCTCGTCAGATGCCAACCCTTAGCCATTGGGCTGGACACAGACCTGGTTGGCAGCTGCCCTGAGAATCGGGGTTTGCGGGACAGACGTGCCCCAGGAGTCCGCTCACAATTCCAAGAAAAAATACCCTTATTCAAGGTGATGTGATGCACACTGATGTTTTCTGTTTTGCTTTGTTTTTTTTTCACATGTTCTCTTTTCATTCTCACAGTCATTCCATGAGAACAGGCTTGTCTTCCCAGGGCCATATGCAGCTAGTAAATGGCTGAGCTGGCACTCCAAGACCAGCTCTGGGTCCCCGGGGCCCCTCATGGTACTCACTATCTGTGCAGGAGACTCCTGCCGAGAAGCGGCCTGGGCCATGGGAGCAGTGTACCGGCCCATGTCTCTGACAGCGCTGCAAGGCCAGCTCAGTGCCAGAGCAGCGCACGCCGCTCAGCACCACCTCTCCAGCTCCCGGCGTCCCCTGCCAGTACCAGGTGTCCTGAGAAAACAGCCAGCGTCAGAGCCGGGATCCCGCTCACCATCCCATCTCACCTGAGATGCTTTAATAAGGGAATCCCCAGCCCCGTGGTAGCCCTATGAGTACTAGAAATGTCTTTTATGTGTGGAGGCAGCTATTTGGAGAAAGGACTCCTGTCCTCCACACCCAGACATCTTCCATTTCCCAGCTGCTCCTCACTGCACTCAGGGTTGGACCTGACTCTCCAGGCAAGGCTGCAGGCAGGGTGTGCCCTACGTGTTGGTGTGGGTGCAGCTGCAGAGGGCCTAAGTCCTCTTGATCATGCTTCCCTGACAGCTTTTGACTCTACCCATGTGTCTCTACTAGTCTGGTCCAAGCCACCTCATTCCTAGCCTCCTGAGTGTTTCCCTGCATCCAGGTTTGTTTCCACCCCTACTGTTTTCTCAAAGGAAAGCATCTTTCAAACATCTGCATACCCTGGTCCCTGCCTCCTCCATCCTCATCCCTTACACCACTCTCCCCCTTGATAACCATCGTCCAATCCCTGGTCTCTTGTTTTCTCAGCTGAATTAGGCGTTCACTGGCCACCAGGCAGGCCTGTGCATGGCCTCTCCTCTAGCCATGCTTTCTGTGTGCAACACTGTGAACTGAGTGCTATGGGCTAATGCTCTGGACTGCAAAGTCGTTTGAACCACAAGGTCAGTGGTTCAAGCTCACCAGCCGCTCCTTGGAAATCCTATACAGGGTCGCTGTGGGTTGGAAACAACTCGACAGCACATGACAATAACCCCCCTCTTGACTGATCCCAGAGGCAGGAGTCTATCTTCTTGGTCACACGTCTCTCCAGCATGTAGCCTTAGGTCTGACCCAGAGTGTCTCTCAGTTAATGACTTGTTGAATGAGTGAACAGAGTGCAACTTCTGAGGAAGCTTTGGGTCTCACAGTCGGGGGACCCAAGGGGTTGTAGGGAAGGCTCGAGACAGGAACCTACCTTGATGGCATGGTTGGCAAAACCCAGACCGAGCTGTCTGCAGACCACCATAGCTTCGGTGAGCCCCCAGTGGTCACCGCACACAGCCCCCCAGCGTTGGATCCCATTCACCTCCACCTGCACCTCCACCACACCTTCCTCGGGACTGCGCCCACCAGCTAAGCGCACCTGCAAGGATTGCCGGCGTGTGAGAAGCAGGGGCCTTAGGAAGGAGACCCACCCAAGATAGCTCTCTATGAGCCTAGACAAGACCCCTTCCCTAGGTCTGCTTCCTCTGGAAAGAGGTCATTTTATTAGAAGGTCTCTAATGGCCCGGGAGTCCTGGTATGGCGCTGTAGGTTTAGCAAACCACAAGGTTGGTGGATCAAACCCACTTGCTGCTCTCAGAAACCCTATAGAGGGTCACTATGAATTGGAACTGACGTGATGACACACACAACAGCAACAAACGGCCTTGTCTGGAGTCCTAGTAGCATAGTGGGCTACATGTTGAACTGCTAACCGCAAGGTCAGCACTTCAAATCCCCAACCACTCTGGGAGAAAGATTCAACTTTGTTCCCATAAAGATTTACAGCCTAGGAAACCCTGTACAGGGTCACTATGAGTCAGAACCAACTGGATGGCACCTAACAACAACAGTGGTCTTGTCTGATGGAGAAATAGGCTCGTGAAACCTGCACCAGGGCCTCCGGCTCAAGTACTTGTCCTCCTCCTACCTGGTCTGAAATCCTACGATGAATAACTCACCGTTTGTAAAAGGCTTTCACATCTGCTGGCTCAATTCAGTGGCTATGACATGTGAACCCCGAGAGAACCAAGATAAGAGACATGGGGCGGCTTGCCTGGTCCCCTGAGCACTGAGACTAGGACCCTCTTCATCCCACCCGACCTCTACACTTCCCAGGCCCACCTGGCCCCTTCTTTCCAACTTTACAGGTGCCTTGAGAAGGTGTGGTAGAAGAGTGGTCCACCATAAGAGCCCCTGTGGTCCCCTACCATCTGGAGTTGAGAGCCTGACCTGAGGGACACAGGCCTGGCCAGGTAGGGTGGGAGGGCCAGCTGAGCCCAAGGCAGAAACAGCAGCTGCATCTCCTCCCCGCTGGATGCCCGTGCCGGGGGAAATCTTGGTAACCTGCTCCCCCAGCCCCAGCCCGGGGCAGACCTGAGCGCACCTGATTCTGGAAGCCCATGTTAGGGACGTTACATCTGACAGCAGCATCATTCTCGTGCTGACAACCATTCTGGGACCCTTCCAGGGCGTGGCAGTCACTGAGTGTCCGCTCAGACCCCCTGCAGCGCACCTCACTCAGGTGGATGGGGCCCAGTCCTGTGGGGGGTGGGGGGGGAGGTGCTGGGTGAGGCACTGTTTCTGGAAGCTTCACTTGTGGCTTCCCCTCCACACAGAAGTTCCTGTCCTGGGCCTGGCATGGCAGGAACTCACACACCACCACAGACCCCTCACCTTGGCCCAGCTGGGCCCCAAAGAGGGCCTCCCGAGCAGAGCCAAAGCCCAGCTGACGACACACGACGCTGGCAGAGACGAGGTTCCACCTGTGGTCACAGACAGTGCCCCACCGATGGTGCATGAACACTTCCACCCGACCTTCGCCCACCTGGGCTCCGGAGCGCAGGCGCACTCTCTGCTCCTGCAGGGAGAAAACGGCTTCAGGTTGGAAACGAGGGCAGGGCCCTAGGACTTGAGCAGACCTCCAAATGGACACTAAGTGGAGGCTCCTGCCTTAGACCTCCCACAGCTGTCACCTTGGATAGGCCTTCAGCCTCCACTTCTTCACTGGCAATGTGGGAGATTGCTTTTATAATAGCCACAGTAATAACAGATTTCAGCTCAACGGAGAGAGCCTTAGGAGGCAAGCCTGCACCTCAACACTCCCTGGGCAGGTCCCTTCCTCGCTCTGAGCCATGGCTTCTTTCTTGTCTCTGGGTCAGCACTTATTCAAACAAGTCTGTGAACTGATTTTGGGGAGGTGCAGGGATATAGAGGGGGAGTTATTCGTTGTAATTCTTTGTCTTCTATGCCATCAAAGGCCAATTGGGCGCCAGTCTGTCTGTAACACCTTACTAGAGCTAGCTCACCTCCTTTTTAAAACAAAGGGCCAGACTGAGGTTCAGCACCTTCACCCTAGACAGGATGTAGCTACAATTTAATTACTGTTTTTATGTTTACCTTCTATTCCTGGCAGGTGACACCCATAGCCCATTGATAGGAGGGCTGCAAACTGTCCTTTGAAAGTCAACCCCAGCCTGAACCACTGGTGCCTCCTCTCTCCTGTCCTGCTGTCCTGGGGACCCTGAGGAGCCCTGGGTGCAGCCGAGGGACTCACCTGTGCCCAGGATTCCTTGTGAGGAGGCTTCGCCTTGGGTGGGCGGAAGCGGGGCCCTGCCACACAACTGACCACAGTGTGCATGCCCCCTGGGCAGGCTGGCTGTAGCTTGCCCCGGGCTGGAGACACCTGCACCTGGCAGTTGGCCATGTGAGGCTCTGTCCCCAGGCAGGTGACACGGTAGATCCAGAAGGAATTCTTCTTAGTCAAGTTCTTTAGCCTGGAAGACCAGGGAGATTCCGGGTGGGGAGGCCCTTCATGCCTCATCCCTCAGCAAACCCCATTAAGGAGGCCCCTCCTCACCTAGATTTAGGATCCTTCATCTTCAGATTCCAGACCTTCCTGTGGAGGCAAAACACAAGTGGGGCATGGAAGAGGTATGGAAGCCCCACTCCCTACCACTTAGGTGCCTCGTATCTGCTCTGGACTTCTCAATGTGTAAACTTGTCCACAAATCTCACAGCAGCCCCAGGAGAGTAAACATGTAAGGTAACAATGACTACCATTCACAGGGAATGAGGCAAGGCCTAACAAGGTCCCCTGAGGCCTGCAGCTCCTAGCTCATCTCCCTCCAGTCCAAGTGAAGGGAAGCCTTTAGGGGGAGCCCCCGAGAGAAGGGACAGGTGGAAGGTGAAGACCTTGTTGGTCAGGGCAGCCCACCCCAGAGACACCCAAGCTATAATCAGAACTGTCCTCGTGGATGTTGGATGAGTCAGCACCACCCAGATGTGTAATTATAGGCAATGGGATCCAGGGCCCAAATCTCAGCCATCCCCAAAGATGGAGCATGTGACTTCCCTCCTTCAGGATGGCCTAAGTCAGAGACGCAAAAGCCAGTAGGGGATTTCCAACCCCTTAACCAAGAGAAACAAACACAGATGTTTGCCTCGTGCTGGTCCTCCGCTGGTGAAAAGCACGCAGTTTTCACTGGCATCCGGGGCTGACGCAACTACTCCTGACAGTTCTGTGCTGTTCTGACAGTAATTTTGTCTCCTCTTCCCAACCCTCTCCCTCCCTATGCTTCACTTACACACAACCCAGCACAGCCTTGCTGGGACTCTGTTGAGATCATTCACTGGGGCAAAGTTAAGAGACTTCTCAGGAATGGGTAATTGAGGACCAGGTGCACTATCAAGCTGCCCACAGCCGATGCCTGGCAGAGCTGAGGCCCGTCTACACTTGTAGGCAGGCTGTCAGTAGCTTCAGGACAGTCTAGTTTTCAAGTCAGAAACACATAGCTTGTGTGTTTCTTAAAATTTCTAAAGATTTCCCAGTACCTTGTTCCTGGAAATTCAGGCAAACTCTCTATCCACCCCTCAAACCCACTGACACCCACCCTGAGAGTTTCATTGCCCTCTGCAAGGTCTCTCTCCCTCACACACAGAGTCAGAGACCACCTCCCAAGCCCTCTGGCCTTGGCTCAGCGCCCCCTACCTGTAGTAGTGGCTGTTGACAGGCTGTTGGCTCGGGAAGCCCAGCATTCCGCACACTACCCGGCTGTTGTTCATGGTCCAGCCCTGGTCACACACCTGCCGCCAATGTCCCTCATACTTCACCTCCAAGGCCCCCTCGGTCACTGGGTTCTGCCGCTTGGCACTGGCAAGGATGGGCTTGAGTCTCACCTCCTCTAACCTCCGGCCCTGCAGGGTGCACAGTACCTGTGGGCACCAGGCCTCCTCCAGCCTCACCTGCTGTGCCCTGCAGCCCAGAGACCTCAGATACCATCCCACCAACCCCCTCCTCAGGTCAGGAAATGGAGACCCACAGTGAGTACAAGGCAGAAGCATGGTTTTTCTAGGACTCTCTCCTCAACTCCAAGGAGCCCAGGTGACATAGTGGTTACAGCAGTTGGATGCTAACCAAAGGTTGGCAGTTCACACCTACCAGCAGCTCTGTAGGAGAAAGGTGGGGCCGTCTGTTTTTATAAAGATTTACAGCTTTGGACCCTATTGGGTTGCAATGAGTCAGAATTGACTTAATGGCGATGGGATTTGTTGTTGTCAGCCTCATCAAATGTGCTAAACACAAGGAAAAGTAGGTGGAGTGCTTCCTGGGGCTAGGATGGGGATCTGTGGCAGTTTGGGGGACTTTCACCAGGCAGAGTGGCCTTCATCATGCCACTCTGGGAAGAGCAGAGACATCCAGCAGAACCTGGCCCAGAAGCCCTCAGCCTTGGGTGACTCAGATCAATATGGTGCCCATCACAGCCTGCCACGTGCAGTGGTCCAGGGCCAGCTGTCCTCAGGCGGAAGGCTGCCTGGCGGGCAGAGTGCAGAATCCAGCGGCTGGCCCTGCCCACTCCTGTTGTTTGGTTTGGGCTGTTTTTAGCTCGGGGTTGTTTGTGCTGGGAAGAGGCACCAATTGTGGCTGGGCCTTGTGGGGGAGGCAGCCCCTTGCTCCCCTACTCCCTCTCCTGTGTGGAGTAGCTTCTGAGATTCCCCACAGGCCCAGCCTTTAGCCAGGCACCTGCTCTTGGGCTAAAACCAGGGCGTCAGACCCCAGGCTCTGTTCCTTCTCCCTAACCCTCCTCCTCCACACTCCCCATCCAAGAAGCTCCCAGTCCTGCTAGGTCCTGAATCACCTGCTTACCTGGGGCCCGAGGGCATTGGAGACCCTCTCAGAAACATAGCCACGCTGGCGCTGAGGATGGCACACCACCCCGACGTCCTCTGAGTGGCTGCAGTCACTGACGCCCCAGCCGTTAGACCCACACTGGTCCAGGGAGCTCTCCGTGCCCGCACAGCGCACATTGTCCAGCCAGATGGGGCCTGGGGGCAGAGGGCAGGTGCATACTCAGGAGGGAGTCTTGTAAATCAGGTCATGGGTCCTGAGTAGGAAGTAGGGAGATGGTTCTCTGGGGATCTTGATATTCAAAGCCCTGCCTACTGCCTCCTCTTGGCATCTGGTCCTGTAGAATCTGTTTTTGGGAAATGCTAGCCTGTGCCCACCTAGTAACTAGACCTATTTGCTTGCCCATTCATCCATTTAACAACATTTGCTGAGCGTGCACTCTTTGGCAATGCTAATGGCCATTGGCTTAGAGCTTAGAGATGGTGATGGTGGTGACAGTGACGATAGTGGTAACAGGAGACAGGGTCAGAGCAAGAATCATGTGCAGCTGGAACACTCGGGAAGTGCCCCATGGAGGAGGTCATTGGAGCGGACTGTTAAAGGGACTAACGGATGGGCATTCCGTTGGCGTCTCGGTGAATCCATCCCTGAGAAATACCTGCCACCAAGTTCTTATCATTCCTCTGGGTAGCACCAGTCACTCACCCTCCCCTTGGCCATACTTGGCACTGTGGGCCCAGGTCAAGGCAGTTTCAAAGCCCAGTTGGCGGCAGGCCACGGTGGCTTCCTGCAGGGCGAAGTCATCATCACACACGGTGCCCCACTGACCCTGGTATAGCACTTCCAGGCGGCCCTCCTCGGGCCTGCTCCCTGGGCCCACCAGCCGCAGCTTCGTGGTGGCCAGTGGCTGTGGCCTGCTTGGAGGGGCCTGGCCCAGCAGCAGCAGGATCAGGGGGAAGGTGACTGCTGGGAACCACATCACGGAGACTACAAGGGCTGCTGGGGCCAAGACACCTAAGGAATAAATAGACATGACATTGGTGACCTACTGCCCACCATCTCTACCCATGACCTCAGACAGCTGCTGGCAGGGACAAAGGACAGCAGGACACCTGCAGCTACATCATATGTGGTGGCATTGATGGAGTCTGGGTACCATTTATTGGCTATGTGACCTCGGGGAAGGTACTTAACTTTACTGAGTCTCAATCTCCTCTTCTGTAATATGGGGCTAATAATCCCTGCCTCCCAGCACTGTTATGGATGTTAAATAAAACATTATACCAGGCTACTTCAAAAAGTTCATGGACAAATGGAATTACAAGATAATGGAACGTTTCAATGAACTTTTTGAAGCCCCCGCCCTGCCCCTCATGTAAAGTACTTAACACAGACCTAGGACATGTTTGTTGTTGTGAAGTGCCTTCGAGTTGGTTCCGACCCGTAGCAACCCTGTATAGGGTTTTCGAGGAGCAGCTGGTGAGCTTGAACCACTGACCTTGCAATTCAAACGGCTTTGCAGTGTGGCGCATTAACCCACAGCTCCACACCAGGGCATGTTAGGTACTCAGTAAATAACACCTATTCCTGAGTGGCACAGTTAAGCATCAGAAGAAAGGGCAGGCGATCTGATTCCCAAGAGCCACAGTCCGGAAAACCATATGGAAAACCCTCTTCTGCAGCACATGGCGTCTCCATGAGTCAGAGTGGACTGGACAGCGATTAGCACTTAGCCACAAAGAACAACTGTAATTGCTGCTTTAGAACCACGGCTTTGGGCTCCACAAAGGAGGACCTATCTCAACTCAAGCCCAGGGCACCCTTCTTTGCACCATCCCTCAGGTTCCTCTCTGATCCCCTCTACCCCCTTTCCCACAGCACATCCTTCCCAGACATTCCCCACTCAGGAGCTCCTGCGGTTCCTCTGAGCTCCCCAGATGATGAGAGGGGATGGCAGGCTTGGCTTCAGAGCCCTCCAGCTGTGAGGGTCCCGTGATCACATTGATCCTGCCTGAGAAGATGACTCTCCAGGGATCAAGATGCACCAAGCTGTATGTATGCTTGGAATCATGTGCTTTCCTCTCTTGAGTCTAAGCTGCAGCACTTCTAAGACATGGGGTGGTCAGGCAAGTCTACTGGTTGGCATAGGGCTGAAGTTCCTAAAGTACTGAGGAGCTCTTAGGAGAGGCTGGGGTGATGCCAGCCAGCAAGCTCCCATTCTTCAAAGGGCTTCCCTGAGGGCACGAATGGGCTTCAGACTGGGGCAGCCTGCTGTCATGAAAGCTGGCCCAGGAGCATGCAGGGGTGTACAGACTTCAGAAGGGGTGACACCAAAATGACCCCAGGGTCCCCATGTAGGAGGAGGGGCCGCTAAGACAGTGACATCACTAGGAATATTGTCACCAGTCATCCAGTACAATGACTCATTACCCACCCCCACCCCCAACACACGTTAGTCTGGGTCTGGGAAGGAGGGCCAAGGTGCCTGCCAGGGTTGGAGACCCAGAGGATCTCTGCATTGGCCAATGAGAGAGGGGAGGAGCTGAGGGGACAGGACTGGGAGGGGAAGCTGGGCAGGACAAGGCCTCTCCACTCAAGAATGGGGGCGGGGATACCAGCTGATCCCACCCACAGGGAGAGTGACATCAGGAGTTACTGCACTAGATGATGTCCACTGAATCAGGAGGTAAAAGGAGCAGCAACAGGAACTGAGAGTCAGATTTAGAGACAGCCCCTCTCCCTAGACTTCCTGCCCCTTGCAGAGACCCCTATAGCTTTTGCTTGCATCAAATTTGTCTCTGATCAAGCTCCAAACAGATTCTACATTCACTGGCCCCAAGCATTTGCTCTCATTGTTCCTTATACTTAGCATGCCCTTTCTCTGTATCTCATATAAACTCCTACACATCCTTCAACACCCAACCCAAATGCTGCCTCCTTCATTAAGTCCTCTCAGTTTTCCCACCTTCCTGTCTCCCCAACCAGCTGCATCTATTCTCTGGAGCTGAGGACAGAAAAACTAACCAGGCTGAAAATCCTCCCTGAGAGAAGGAACCAACTCAAGAGTAGTGATTCTCTACCTATTGTAAGGGAAGAGGACGGGGAGGAAAATGGAGGAGAAGCAGGGAGGTTTAAAATAAGAGATTAATAATACTACTACATTTAAGATATAAGAGGTTAATAATACTACTACATTTAAGATATTGAATACTTATCTCCATTCTACAGGTGAGAAAATGAGGCCCAAAAAAGTTAAGTGATTTGTCCCTGCCTGGATTCAAAGCCACAGTCTGGCACCAGACACCTGGGCCCTCACCTCAGGAGAGATGGATGTTGGAAGAGGAGTGGGGAGAGGGAAGGGAGCAAGGAGATGAATTGAATTTCGCCCTGTTGCTGGTTGATTTATGATCCCGGCTGAGTGTGAGGGCACGGGGTTGGTGCCAGTCCTGAGCCCAACTGAGCGGCAGATCCTGAATCCTGGCAGCTTGAGGCAAAGAGCCACCTGATTCAGGTTCTGCCAGAGGACCCAGGCACCTGGCTGGAAGAGGACAAATGTCCCCGGAAGAGAGTGCCAGCCTTAGGGGACTGGCGATTCCCATTCTCAACACTGATGCCCTCCCGGGGCCACTGAAGCAGCTGCCTGCTCAGTCTTCAGCTTTGGGGAGGGGGAGAGAGGAGTAAAGTGCCCTGTCCCCCTACCCCTTGGAGCATAATCAGCTCTGGTCTGGTTAGTTGGTGAACCCAGCTCCTCCCTGCCTCTTGGTCCCCTAAATCACAGGAGTGACATTTGAACCCACCTTGCCACTCCCCTGCCTCGTCCCTAGTTTAGAAGGCAGAGAAATGATTGCCCTAACATGTCATAAACAAGACACAGAGAACACATTTAGGCAAGGGCGTACCATCCCGGGCCTGAGGCCAAGCTCCCAAACTAGGTCATTTTCCCAACTGCAAACACATTAATGAGGCTAGGAGGCTGCCTGTCTGGGCCGGGAGTTTGCGATGATCCCCAACGTTCTCAGATCCCGTTACTTGAACCCTCCAGAGGTCTTAAGACTGAGAGGCAGAGGGACAGACAGCACAGTTCGAAGTATCTGGGGCCAGGCTAGGCTGGGGCTCACCTGTTGGCGTGGACCGTCTTGGGGGTCTTGGGCCCGGCCTGGGGCCGGCCAGGGCTCCGCCGTGCAGGGCTAACGGGCCTCCTGGGGCACCCTCAGGCCCTTTTATACGGCTGCTGCCCGCAGGCGCCCCCCCCCCTCCAGCAGCTGGCCACGGAGGAGGCCCCGCCCCCGGGAGGACCGGGAATAACCGGGCGCCCCGCCCGCCGGGCCCTCAGCCAGCGCCCCCCGCGGGACCCGGGCCGGGAGGCGGGGTGCCGGGGAAGAGCCCCACCTCCGCAGCCGTCAGTGTCCCAGGGTCCCGCAGGGTTGGGCAGTTCAGGGACTGAGTGTAGCCGGTGCGGAGGGTCAGCTGTTTTCAGAGTTGAGCGGAGGAAACAGGCTGGTGCTCCTGCAGGAAGAACCGTGGGAGGATCAGAGTCTCTGCTTGCGAGGACAGCGGCTTGGCCCCACGGCTGTGTCTACACTCCGCCCTGGCCTTTAGTTCCTGTGTGGCCTCGGCCCCTCTCCTGTGCAAAAGGAGGGAACCTGTGAATGAAATTCAGTGAGCCCTGCTCAGAGCGCTTCACTCTTACAAAGTGCAGGGTCTGAATCCCTTCTAGACTTCTTTAAATGAAGTCAGGGTGGAGCTGGAGAAACTGGAAGTCCTCTCCAGTGTCGAGTCTGAGCTCAGTGCTAAGTGTGCCCATTGTGCAGATGGGAACATGGAGTCCTAAGAGACAACTTGCTCTCTCAGTAATGCCTGAACTCATTGCTGTCGGATGGATTCTAACTCAGAGCCCCATAGGACAGAATAGAACGGCCCCATAGTAGAACTGCCCTGAGGGCTGTAAATCTTTACAGAAGCAGAAGCGCTTAATCATGACGCCACCAGGGCTCCCTCAAATAGTCAATGAGAGAACTTAAAGCCTGCACCCCAGCCCCACACAAAGGAGATAGAGGCATCCTTGACTCTGGAAGAACTGGGGAGCTGGTGGGGGAGGTGAGTGTGGAGGGCCCAGGTTGCTGCGGATGAAAACACGTGTAGGAATGGCTGGGAGGAGTCCCATCTCCGGAGTTGAGCACTCAGGCTCCAGCCCTTCCCACTGCCTCGGTGTCCCCAGCTTCCTCCTGAGACTGAGACCAGTACAGGCTGTAGAAAATCCCTCTCTTCCTTACCCCCAGTTCCCTGAGAGTTGCTCCAAAGGTCCATTCATTCAAAGATAGTTTGTTGATTTTCTCCTACATGCTAGACACTGCGTTGGAGTGCTAGACACTGCAGGGGGTGGGCGGGAGGGGCCAGCTGGCTTTGGAGGGGGGTGGAGGCAGATCTGTAAATAATGACTGCCACAACCTGGGGGATGGTCAGGTGGACCTTTCTGAAACCTACCAACGGCCAAGTCACACTGATGGTGTTGCTGCCTGTGTCCAGGATGTCCCCTCAGTGCCCCTGCCCCGCCCCAGCTGAGCCCCAAACATTCCCTTTAATGAATCAACAGGAAAGAATGCTCCCAGCCTCGGGCCCGGTGGCTGCAGCAGCCCCTTGCCCCTCCCCCAGGGACAATGAAGCAGCTGTGGACTGGGGTGCCCAGACACCTCTCATGTGGAGCCAGAAACAACACGGAGGGCTCAGAAACTCTGCCCACTTGCTGCCAATCACCACCCAGAGGTGGCTGCTCAGAACTAAAAATACCTCGGAGCCCAGGGGCAGCAAAAGGAGAGCCCGAATGAATGGACACTTAACCAGCCAGACTCTGGGTGAGGCTGGGGAGCAGTGAGGGGAGGGATGGGGAGATAACCCCCTCCTTGAGAAGCCAGGGGTTTGGATCCATGACTGAGTTGTTTTTAAGTGCCACCGAGTCAATTCAGTTTCAGAGTCACACTATAATTACAGGGTTTCCAACGAGCAGCTGGTGGGTTTGAACCGCCAACCTTGTAGTGCTCAGTGCTTATCCTACAGTGCCACACCAGGAATCCACAACTTAGTAGTGGTCGGATTTTCTCAGTAGCCTCTGAGTCTCCATCTCCTCACCCATAGACTCTACTGATGTGGGGGTCAAATGAGACATTTCCATTCATATCAATAAGTAGTTATGGGGACTTCCTCGGTGCCTCAGCAGGGCACCCATGATCCTTACTTACCTCACTCTATCCACAGTCTGTGTCTACCTCGACTGGGGGCCCTTGAGCTCACAAGCCATTTGTCAGCCCAGATTCTATCTCACTACTCGGCATACAGCAAGTGCTTGTGGCATGAATACATATCCTACTGTGCACCCTATTGTGGGAGACACAGAAAAGCCCAATATGATTCCTGTCCTCAAGGAATTGACAGTGCAGTGATGGGAACAGACATTCAAACCATAACATATGACATCAATATTATCATTATAACAGCTAACAGCATCTCATTTAATCTCCCCCAAAACTGTATGACAAGGACTTTCATCACCTCCCCCTTTTACAGACAGAGAAACTGAGGCATAGAGGGGTTAAACAACTTGGCAGAAGTCACACAACTGTTATTTGCAGAGGGTGTTGTTGTTGTTGTTATGTGCCATCGAGTCGGTTCCGACCCATAGCGACCCTGTATAGGGTTTCTGAGGGTGTAAATCTTTACAGGAGTAGAAAGCCTCATCTTTCTCCCGCGGAGCAGCTGGTTTCGACCGCTGACCTTAAGGTTCGCAGCCCGATTCGTAACCACTACGCTACCAGAGCAGAGGGTAGCAAGTTGTAAACTAGACCAGAAGCACAGGGCTGTGAGGGGACGAGGGAGGGAGAATTGAAGGAAGGATACATTTCAGGAGGTCACGAGGTAGAGAGCTGGGAGGTAGTGAATGAGGTTTTAAAGTGCTTTGGAAGCTATGGTGTATGGTACAAGAGCCAGGAGTTGTCATGAATAGGAAAAGGTAAAAACATTCTCTGCCTTCTCCTCCCAGGAGTCATCATAGAATGTTAATCAGGTTACCGAGCGGGACCAATCCTCTCCACCCAGGAGACAAGTAGAATGTTAAGCAGGTTACTTAGTAGGACCAATCCTCTGGTTTCCCTCCTGTCTTCAAGCAGGTCTGCAACCTAACCCCCCCCCCCCCCCCCCATTTTGACCCCATATAAGCTTGCAGTGCCTTGCATTTGGGGCTCAGAATCTGGAGAAGTTTAGTTCCTCTGAGCCAGCCGGCTTAATAAAATCTGAAACTCTGCTTCACCTCTCTGTGTGGCCTCAGTTTCTTTGCTTACGGGTCAAGAACTTAGCTGCTGTAACACTCTTGGGTCAGAGCTGTTGTAAGTCACAGGTCCACTCATTATTCAGTCAGTCCTAGGGGCCCACCTCCTACCACCTCCCAGGGTGGGTAGCTGAGAGGTGAACGAGCCATCACGAATCACCACCTCCTTTTCCATGGGGTGTTTTTCAACCTCCACCCAGGTCCAAATCGGGGCCTGTTCTTTGTTCCTGGTTGGGAAGGTCTGAACATGCTGCAGAAAACTGGGGCCTCCTCAGCTGTTGCCAGCAGTACCTGGGGTGAACTTGGTAGGATGCCAGTGCTCACACTGGCCAGGCAAGCCTCTTTCTCCTCAATGGCCTCCACGACTCAGTTCTGGCCTCACCTCCTTTAAGTCTCAGGATGGAGGCAATTGCAGAGCTTTGTGTTCTAGTTCTGACTCTGTCTAGACCAGGGGTGGTGAACATCTGGTTCTGCCAAGGCAACCACAGTTCCAGCCATCACATCTTTGTTGTTAAGTGCTGCCAAGTTGGTTCTGATTCATAACAACTCTGTGTAAAGTTTCTGAGGATCAGCTGGCATATTTGAACTACTGAACTTGCGGTTTGAAGTCCAGTGCTGATCCTACAGTGCCACTGGTGTGTCCATCACATTGTTGTTATTAAGTGCCTTTGAGTCGGTTCTGATCCATAGTGATTCTGTGTAGGGTGTTCAAGGAGTGGCTGGTGAGCTTGAACTGCCAACCTTGAGGTTCAAACCAACTTTGCAGTCCAGCACATTAACCCACAGCGCCACACTAGGACTCCATCCCATTGGGGGTGGGTTAAATGTTCAACCAAATATAGCAGGCTAGTTTTTTTTCCTGTGTTCAATAATTTTTTATTGTAGTTAAACAACCTAAAAACAAATGTATCATTAAGAGTGAAAAATTTGTTGTTTTTTTTTTTTTTAATGAATTTGAGGCTCACAAAACAAAGACAAGAGCAAAATATAGAGAGCTTTAATAAATATTCCTTGATGATACTTACTAAGAGCTAGTGGAACAACTCTCATGAAAACTAATAGAGTACTTGTATTTGTTTGTTTTCCTTTTTTATTTGGGGCAGGGGGAGGATGTACACCAAAACACTCAGGAATATATAATCATTTAAACAACCAAAGGAATATATAATCATTTAAATAAGCCTGCCTCCTGGCCACCAGCACTCAGTTCCTCTCTTTCCAGGAGTCTCGAGTCCTCAGCTGCTCCCTCTCTCCATGTCCTCATCTCTGCCTCCATCTCTGGTGTCACTGCTTCTCTGGATAGGGTTCCACAGTCTGCTCGTGCTCTTCTCCTTTGATGGTCCTAGGGTCCTCTGTTCCGGGACTCTAAGTTTAACTACTCCTCCCTTTATATTGCAAAACTTCTACCTTTACAGTTGTGACAATTTCATTTAGTCATGAAAACAACTACTCATTACTGAATGATAAGAATCTTATCCCCATCTCCTTTTACCAGACCTGTCTAGACAAGATTAAAATTATTCAGTGGGGATTCTACCTTTCCCCACACACTCTGAAACTAAACTTCCTCTTGAAAACTTGTACACCAGTCACTTCATGCCTTTATAGTCCTACCCCTCCCCCCCCACCGTTTTAGGTAGTCTATGTCTAAGTTGCTCTTCCCTATCACCCATGTATACAAAGGGGGTAGGATGAAGACTTTCTCCCTGTCAGTTACTATTTTGATCTACTACATCCATAAATATAGGTCAAGTTCATCAAATTGTAGCAATTTATACTTATCAAAAAAATTTTATCTTCTTTTAGTGGAATTGTGATCTCTAAGCCATTGAAGCTAGGTCAAATGCAAGTTTGGGCATTCTTGTGCATCTCTCCTCACTTCATATTAGCTGGACGCGCCACTCTCAGCTCTAGCCCTCCATGGCTGTGCCCTTGTCCATGGGCTCAGGAGACCCCAGGTCTCACCATACTTCGGACCAACCAGCCCTTCCTCTTCTCTCTCTCATCTCCAGGTCGATGGGTGTCTATGGAACATGGTCGGGCTCAGCCCATATCTTCATTGGTTGACTTTCCCCCACTTCCATTCACCAGTAGGCCAATGTGGTCACCAGCAAGCTTACACGGCATCCCTTTGCGTTTCAATCTTGGTGGGGGGTGGAGGGGTTAGTCCTGAAGGGCCTTGATTACTTGCCTTGATGGCTCTCCAGCGAACAACTTGCTTGTCCTTGTAGTAGTCACACAGACTGCTGTTTTTGTTTTTGATTTTTTCTACTGGTCTTTCTCTCAAGAAGTATTTTCTGTTCCTCTAGCTGCTTCAGGCTGGTCTGCTTGTCCTTCCAAGTGGGAATGTCCCACCTCAGAAGGTTCTGGATGGGGCTCAGGATTACACCTAAGGTCCTATACACTACCAAGGCTCTGCAAGAAGCCTATTTCACTGGGAAAGTTCTAGAACCCCTTTGAGGTATTTCAATGAGTTATAGGCTAAAGACGGGTTTACAAGCTTTCAGTAATCTTGTTTCACGATATTCCATTTTATCCCACTCGAATGTCTATTTTACAATAGTTGGCAAGGGAAAACAATATCATAAGACAGTCAAGCATCCTAGCATTATGTCTCTTTTTTTACCCAGGTTATATATATACCTTGGTCCCTGTATCATAGAGCCCTGTTGTTCCAAGGTTGAGCATGTATCACTATTTACCTCTGTCCCTTTTAGCCCTTGCAAATCTGTCTCAGTGTTCCCCCATCTACCTGTTCTTCCATCCCCCTCCCCCATCATGTGTACTGCCCTCCCCAACACCCGAACTATGATGTGTCTATCCCCTACCCTGTGCTCTGCCATCCTATCCTTCTCACCCCTGGTAAACTACAAAGAATTCCCCCCCACTTTTAATATGGGCATCTTTTAAGCTTTTACGATAATGGTCTTATGCAATATTTGTCTTTTTGTGACTGACTAATTTCATTCAGCACAATGTCCTCAAAGTTCATCCATGTTATGTGGTGGCTTGCAGCTTCCTTGCATTCTTCAAAGTAGCATAATATTCCATTGTGTGTATGTATCAAAGTTTGTTTATCCATTCTTCCATTGATGGGCACTTAGGGCTTTCTCTATCTTTTTGCTATTGTGAATAGTGTAGCAGGCTAATTTTTAAGTTGATAATTTTGTATGGCCCACGAATAACGTTATACATTTTGTAAGAAAAAGTGTTGCCACTCCTGGGCCCGGGGTCTTTTTCCTGCATCTGTCCTTTCTCTAAATCCCTGCCAGATTGTGACATCCAGTGTACCTCAGTCTGTACTATGCAAGTACCTTGTACTGGCTTCCCAGGCTGCCGGACGAGAGTACCACAAACTGGGTGGTTTTAAACAACAGAACTTTACTCTCTGGAGGCGAGAAGTCTGAAATCCGGCTGTCAGCTGTGTTGATTGTCCTGAGGGCACTGAGGGAGAACCGTCCCATGCTCCTCTTCTAGTTTGAGGGGACAGCCAGCAATCCTTGGGCATTCCTTGTCTTGTAGATGCATCACTCCAATCTCTGCCTCCATTGTCACATGACATTCTATCTCTGACTCTCTTTTTTAAATTTATTTTTTACTTTTTATTGGGAATTGAGTGAAGGTTTACTGAACAGGTCATGAGTTCTACATTGAACAAATCATACATTTCATTTTATTACAATGATTGCAATCCCCTCCATGTAACACCGGTTAACCTCCTTAGGATTCCTGTCTTCATTCAACCTTCTTTTCCAACCCTTCTGCACTTTGTCCTTCTGTCACTGTTGCCCTATTGATCTTGAATGGTTGACCATTCCACAGTGTACATACCTCACCTGTGTTGTTGTTGTCCCCCCTGTAAATCTATCTACTGCTTGACTGGAAATAGAGAGCTACGAGGGTGAGTTCAGTCTAGACCTAAAGGGTGACCAAGGGCCATCGTCTCAGTTTCCTCCAGTCTCTTTATGATCAGTAAATCTAGACTTTTTTTTTTTTTATGGTTTTGAATTTTGTTTCACATTTTCTCTTAGTTTATCTAGGACCTTCTAATGTGATTCCTACCGGAGTAGTTGGTAGTAGTAGCAGGTGTCCTCTAGATTCTTCTTTTATTTTTTATAAGGATATAGCAGTCATGTGGATTCGGTTCAATGATTTCACAGTGGCTCTGGAGGATAAGCACTGGACTGCGAACCACAAGGTCAGCGATTCGAGCCCACCAGCTGCTCCTTGGTAGAAAGTTGAGGCTTTCTGCTTTTGCAAAGATTTGCAGCCTTGGAAAGCCTATACAGGATCACTATGAGTCAGAACTGACTCGATGGCACTTAATAACAACAACTTCAGTATGGCTTTACGTTAACTAATTACATCTGAATAGACAGTATTTTAGTAAGGCCACATTCACGGATCTTAGAGGTTAGAATCTTGAACATATTTTTTAGGGGGACACAAATCAACCAACAACAGACCCTAACCTGCTTTCCCTTCTTCTCTGCATCTAAGTCCCTGACTTCTTTAAATCCTACATGGATTGATCCTCGAAAGTGTGTGCTACAGAGTCGGTACTAGCTCATAGTGACACTGTACAGAGTTTTCAAGGAGTGGCTGGTGGGTTTGAACCGCTGACCTTGTGGCAGTCCAGTGCTTATCCTATAGCGCCACACCAGGACTCCTCTTCCTAAAGTAGTGTCATGCAATAGCTCAAGAACTCTCATTGGCTCACTCAGAGTTGCATGCAGGGCACAGGGAGTTGCTCATTCTGTTTCCCATTCATGGAGCTCCTTTCTCTCTTCTGACTGGAGCGTCCAGATTCTAAAGCTGAACTAAAATTCCAACTCCTCCAAGGATTCTTCCATGAATGTTTGCTTGGATACTGTCAGAGACTGAGGTGCTGAGAGAGTCCTAGAGTTGAGCCAGACTCAGCTTCTGCTCTTGAGGAGCTCACTGCCTAGTGAGGTAGCTGACTCGAGGACACACAGAGCTGGGGTGGAAAGTAGATGGTGCTCCCGGAAAGTAGTGCAAAGAGGGGAGAAGGGACCAGTTTGGTGCATGATGAGCTTTTCCTTTGCTGAGGACTATTCAATCAAGCATAAGGTTTTGTTCAGGAAGAGTGTTACAGATGCAACTCTAATATATGTACCTGTCAATAGGACTTGGTTTGAAAATAGGCGCTTTTCTTTTGCCATACAAATGAGGTCATGTCAATTAGAGTAGGGCGTGTCTAAACCTAATCACTTCTGAGTTAGACCAAGAACAGAATAGACATGCGCATATATGCATGGGAGGACAGACGCCACTGAGGATTGTCTACAGGCCAAGGAATCGGGAACCAAAGACTGAGGCTACAGCCATGGAAGGGAATCAGCATTTGAATTGTTAATCTCCAGAACCCTGAGAATACCTGTTTCTGGTCTTCTAAGGCACCCACGTGTGGAATTTGTGTCATAGCAATGCTAGGTCATGAAGTCGGGGGATGGCAGCCGAAGGGATTCTGAGAGGTAGGAGAGTAAGCAAAGTGGTGGTGGTAAGGACAGAGAGGCGAGGGGAGATGTTCCTTGGGGAAGAAGGAGAGGGTCAGCTGGCTGGTCCTACGAGAAGGAATTTGGAGGAAGAGATAGCTGTTACATTAAAAGTTTTACTACATTATGCTTGGTGATAATGTAATACTACTCTCTCCCTCATTCCTCTGCAAAGCCTTCAGGAAAGTCTTCACTACTCAGTAAGGTTTGCCATTGGATAGGTCCACTCTAACATTTGCAAGCCCAAAGCCAGAGTCAAAAAGGGTCTCATATCACATGTCTAAAATTTAGGAGTAACAAACCAAATTAAGTCAATTTAAAACAGTCTGCTCTATCCTCCTACTTTGACAAATACACCTTTAGAAAACCCTAGAAGGCCAGGTTTGCACTGAATCCCTTGGAGTTTTATGCTGGGATAGGTTATTACCAGGAGAGTCTACACCTGGCTCCCTGCCCCCAGTGTGCTTCAATCCCCTTCCTGCCCCACCCTCTGCTCCATCCCACCCAGCAAGGGGCCTTCTGCACAAGCATGTGATACACCACTGTGTTCACACCAGCCATGGACACTACCAGCAACTGCCATGCCTGTGGGACCAGTCTGCACTCAGGAGGAAGGACTGGGGTCTCCGCAGCACCATCTATAAATGGGGGGTGGTTACCAACTCCTTGTCCTGTGGGGAGAGTGTGACTGAACCAGGTCACAGTGATGCCCCTCTAAAGTGGAGGACGAGAGCAGGGATCCCCTTACCCTATCTAAGAGTGACATTAATGTTAGATTTGGGGCTGAGGCAGGGGCATATGATAGGAAGGGAGAAACGTGGCTTAAGGTGGGTCCTGGGAGATGGGGGCACTGCTGAATCACTCATTCCCTTAGGGTCACGTACAATGCTTTGAGAGCTGAAAGGGGAGAGGTTATGTCCAGTGTGAGGTCAGGGAGAGCATGGGTAGTGGATCTGGGCTCACGTGGAAGATGTTGGCAGGGAGAGAAGGTGGGAGAGGGAGCAGCATGGGGGAAGATGTGTAGCCCAGGGCACATTTGGGGAAGAAGAGCAGTTTAGGGTGGTTATAGGCCACCCAGCTTTGGGGCCAGGTGGGGCTCTGTCTTAACTTGGTGGCCAGGAGGAACCCCAGAAGCTTTCTGAGGAGGACTGAGACACTGGGGTAGGGTGGGGTTTGACTAGAGTTGTCGTTAGGTGCTGTAGAGTCGATTTGATTCGTAGACCTCATATAACTGAGTAGAACTTCCCTATAGGGTTTTCTGGAGTCCTGGTGTGGCGGTGTAGAATAAGCACTAGACTGCTACCTGCAAGGTTGGCCATTCAAACCCCCCCGCCACTCCTTGGAAATCCCATACAGGGTTGTCACGAATCAGAACCCACTCCACAGCTTTTAATACCATCAGCAGCAGCATGGGGTGTTCTAGGCTGCCATCTTTAAGGGAGCGGATTGCCAGGTCTTTCTTCCATGGACCTGCTGGGTAGATTCAAACCACCAATCTTCTGGTTAGTAACCTAGGATTGTTACCAAATGTAATCTTTCCTCTTACTGTCTTGAGCTGGGATTTAACCCTTGGCAGGGCCTTACCTTCTGTAAGAGGTGGGAGGATTGAGAAGGGAAAGTTTGGTGGGGAGAAGAGAACAGAAACAAAACAAAACCAAACCAAAGCCTGTTGCTGCTGAGTCCATTCTAACTCATAGAACAGGGAGGCACCTGGGCTGCAAGTTCTAAAGGACAGCAAGCCTACACATTGCCAGCACCATCGCCCTGAATCCCCACACACGTTGGGACTTCCATCTGGATTTGGTACCAGCCCTTTGTGGTGCCCCCTCAGGAGGACCCGTGTGCTCACCTCTCCCCCACCTGCTCCTCGAGGTCCTCAGCACCATGATTACACCCATCACTTGCTCCCTCCTCTCCCTCTTCCCGGGGCCCTTCCCAGCCCCTGCTGACTCCCTGCTCCCTCTCCTTTCTCTTTCTCTCTTTCCCTCTTTCTCTCATCTACACACACTCTCTCTAACCCCCAATTTCCCTTTCAGTTCTGATAAGAGGATCTCCCCATCCTGTTCTCCAGTCCCCTCCCCTTAGTTCCAGCTACAAACCCACATTGCCCTATCGCTGCACCTCAACCAGGTGCAATGCAGGGATGTGCTTCCATGCGGGGAAATTAAAGCCATAAGTTCTTCAAGGAAATTAGATGGAATGAAGACTCAGTGCCATGGTCGTAAAGCCCCCAAGGTCCCTTCAGAATCTCACACGAGTCTGAACTGACCTTCTCACCTGCCAGTAATTGAACCTCTTTTTCCTCAAACAACACCAGACAAGGTAAATTAAAAAGCATTTCTTATTCTATGCTGTTTCTCTTTTGACAAAAAGTAACTAACTGCATTGATCTTCCTAGGTTCTCAAGGCAGATGAAGGTACAGCCCTTTAGTGAGCTAGCTAGGGAACTTCACTACCCACATGACGTCTCTCTTAGCTGCTTGGAGAAGAACATTGACTACGTGGTGAACATTCAAGTGTTGAAGGAAGTCCCTGGGTGGTACAAGCAGCTAACATGCTTGACTCCTATCCAAAAGGCTGGAGGTTCAAATCCACCCAGAGGAATCTCAGAGGAAAGTCCTGGCGATCTAGTTCAGAAAAATAAGCCATTGAAAACTCTCTGGAGCAGCTCACTCTGATGTACACGGGGCTGCCAGGAAACGGCATGGACGCGATGGCAACTGGACAGAGTGTAGGATCACTCCCGGCCCTGGATCAACACTTTGTGAATTATTCCTAGAGTTGAGAAAGTCAGTGGGAAATACGAGTTCAGGAACAGAGCTATCAAGTAGAGTGATACACTCGACCTTAAAGCAGTTGGCTTCCATTTTGTATTCTCTTGGATTTGAGTTTGTTGACGGGGAGTTTTGCAGACATTGTAAAGATTCTTGGTAAGAATTGGCTTTATTTCTCCTGGTAGCTGTTGTTGTCTTGTACCATTGAATTGACTCCAGCTTATGGTGACCCATGTGTCACAGAGTAAAACTGTTCTTGGCTGGGGCCCTGGTGTGGCACTATAGAATAAGGGTTAGACTACAAGATCACCAGTTCAACCCCACTGTACAGGGTCGCTAAGAGTCAGAATTGACTCAATGACACTTAACAACAGCACCAATCTTTCCTAGATCAGATCTCTAGGTCTATCTCTTCCACAGTGCCTCTAGGTAGGTTTGAAACTCCAACCTTTGGTTACCAACTGAGTTCAGATCGTTTGTGCCACTTTCTCCTGGTACAACGGAAGATTATTCAACACTGAGACTGAACTGATAGTATCCAAAGGGTTAATTTCATATAACCAGACAATATTCCGTTTCTAGGAACCAGAAGGGGGCGGTAAGGATCTGTCCTAATGGGGAATTCCTTGGCCTGGTGACCTAGCCAGGGAGGAGTGGGGTGGGGACCTCTGCCAGGAAAGAAGTCAATGGAAATCACTGGATCAAGCCCAAAAGAAGTGTAGAGACACTGGTATCAGAAAAGTGTTGTTGTTAAGTGCCATCAAGCCGGTCCGATTCATCGAGACCCTGTATAGGTGGGTCTGAACTGCCGCGTTTATAGTTCGCAGTCTAGTGCTGATCCTACAGAGCCACACCAGGAGTCAAAAAATAATCAGTGCCAAACCAGAAGTCAGGATGAGGGCTATGGTCAAGCGAGACTGCCCCCCACCCCCACCCCACCCCCAGAAGCCAGGGTTGAACTGGTGGGCTTGTTCAGACCAGACCAAACAGAACAGGTGACAGGCCCAGAAACCTTACTCACAAGTGGTTCTCTAAAAGGTCTCCAGACTAGCAGCATCTGGAACCCATTAGAAATGCAAATTCTCAGGCCCCTTCCCAGATCCATTGGCCCTGAAACTCTGGAAGTAGGGCCTAGCATTTGGGTTTTAACAAGTCTTTCAAGTGATTCTAATATCTGCTTAACTTTGAGTCTGGCAGCATGCAGAGTCCTGAAGACGCTGTTGTTCTTGGCATCCCAGGCATGCTCACCTGGCTCAGCCTTCTAGACCATCACAAGGCACCTCTTTACCTCATGTGCTGTGATGTCTTTTAGAGTTAGGACATGTTCTGTATCCCAGTTACCCTCTAATGGACTTTGGTCTCATCACGGGGAGGGAAGGCCATAGCTTTTATACTACTTAGAATTCTATGGAGTTCTGGTGTGGTCCTGTAGGATAAGCACTGGAGTGCAAGGTCACCAGCCGTTCCTCAGAAACCCTATACAGGGTCACTATGAGTCAGACCTGACTCCACGGCACTAAACAACAGTGACAGAGTTCTATAAGGACTTCCATTTTCCTGTGGAGTCTGTCACTGTGCGAGCTGGGAAGTGTGATGGATTGAGTTGTCCCAAAATATGTGTTAGAAATTCTTACACATCTGAGAACAGGGATTTTTTGCTATGCTAATGAAGCCATGTCAGTGTAAGGTCTATTTTAAACTGATAACTTTTTGGGTTAATATAACAGCAGATCAGAAAAGACGAAAGCAAGCAGGAAGTGGGAATGATAGATGCCACATGGAGATCTCCAAGGAATGCCAGGAAGAAGCTGAGACCAAGATTTTCCCTCAGAGCAGATAGACAGAGCCTTCTCCTAGAACTGGCACCCTGGTTTTGGACTTCTAGCCTTCTAAACTCTGAGAAAATAAATGTAGATTTGTTAAAACCACCCACTTGTGGTATTTCCATTACAGTGGCACAAAGAAATCAAGACAAGGAGGATTTTCCATCATTGTCCTCAGGAAGAGCTGCTTGTGCTTAATTGGGAGTGGAAGGTCAGGCCATTGTCACCTAGATCTTGGTGGGATCCACCCACATGAAGCCCAGGCCATTATGGACACCAGCATCCTGGAGGCCTGGTGGCCACACAAGTGACATTAATGCATAATCCCTGTGTCAGGCACGAGGAGGGTACATTGCCCTTGGTAAAGTCACAGTCTCTCCTTGGGCTGACCAGGAGTTGTTAAGGAAACCTAACGGCTGGTTTCAGTTCTGCCTCTTGGGTCTGTCTCTGAGTCCCTCTGGAATGTTAGAGGCCCCTCTCCAAAAACACACTGTTGGTCTTCTCCAAGCTCTAAATTCAACCTCAGATTGAGGCAGGGATTATGGAAAAGATCCAGAATCTGAGTGTCTTGGTCGTCTAGTAGGTGGCTTTAGCAAACAGAAATGGATTTATGTTCTAACAGGTTAGGAGGCTGGAAGTCCTAATTCAGAATGCCGACGCTAGAGAATGCTGGAGTTAGGAGAACATTTCTCTCTCGGTGGGTTCTGGAGGAAGGTCCCTGTCTCTTCCACTTCTGCTTCCTGGTTCTTTAGAGATCTCCATGAGTCATGGAATCAATCTCTCCCTGGGTCTAGGAGGTTCTTAGCACAAGAAACCTGGGTCCAAGGACACATCCCGCCTCTTTCTCTTCTTTCTTAGTAGTAGTAAGCCCCTCTCCTCTCTGCTTGCTTCTCTCTCCTTTGATCTCTTGTAAGATACAAGGTGTGACTCAAACAAGGGTGGAGTGCCTCGAAATCTGAGGGGGCTTCAACAAGTTCGTGGAAAGTTTTCATTGTTTTTTAATTCCAATTTCCCACAAACTTGATGAAGCCCCCTCATACATCCCACCCTAATTCTGACCCATTCACATATATAAATTGGAGTCCTGGTGTGGTGCTGTGGATTAATGCACCAGACTTCAAAGTCATTTGAACTGCAAGGTTGGTGGTTCAAGCTCACCAGCTGCTCCTCAGAAACCCTACACAGGGTCGCTATGGGTAGGAACCGACTTGACGGCACTTAATAACAACAATATATATAAATTAGGATTTACAAAACATACAATCCCATAAAACCATAAAATAGAGGCCAACTACCCAGTTCTGTGATTTGTGCCTCAGCTCAGTGGACACATATCGTGGGGGAACCAGTTCAATCCATGACACTGGAATCGGATGGACCTGAGCTGGAATCTTGACTTCCTCACTTGCTAACTGTGAACTTGAAAAAGTATTTGGTATCTTGATCCTCAACTCTTCATCTGTAAAGTGAATTTAATAGTACTCATCTTACAGGATTGTTAGCAAATAATGTTTGTAAAGTGCCTAGCACACTCCCTGGCACTTACAAGCTATTGACATAATAACTGTATACAGTCCTTGTGTGGTTCTATAGGATAAGCACTGGACTATTAATCGTAAGGTTGGCAGTTCAAACCCACTAACTACTTCTTGAAAACCCTATATAGGGTCACTATGGGTTGAAACAGACCAGATGGCACTTAACAATGTGTCTGCTAATCACAAGGTTAACAGGTCATCCACCAGTTGCTCCATGGGAGAAAGATGAGACTTTCTGCTCCCGCAAAGATTTACAACCTTGGAAACCATATACTGGGTTGCTATGAGTCAGAACTGACTCAATGGCACTTAATGACAGCCACCAACAACAACATTGCCATTGTTAGTCTACTCTTTGTGTGAAGGATAAGACTAATGCATGAGACACCATGGAGAGCCCATCTGTACTCAGCAGTGTGAAATAAACTCTATGTATGGACCGGAGGAGGCAGGGGCTTCAACTCAATAAGACATTCTTTGAGCATCTAACTATGTGCCAGGCTCCCTTCTAAGTGCGGGGAGATGGATGTGGAGGACAAAATGCCTGGCTTTCACGAATCTTACCATCTACGTGTATCCTCAGGGAATGGGTGGCTCATGAACGAGTTGCCAATGCTTAGATAGGATTGAGTTAGGAAAAAGGGCAGCACAGAAGGGAGAGCACAGAAGGGAGAGAGTACATAAAAGAGAGAAGGTGAGGGGAAGGGAAGCAGGACACTAAGGAGCCACCGAGAGCTCTGACTAGGTAGATGACACAGTGAAGAAACTCGTTATCCACATGGGTGAAAACACTGCTTCTGAGCCAAGGGGTGCTGGGGGCAGGAAAGAATGTGTTTGTTGTTGTTAAGTGCTGTCAAGTTGGTTCTGACTCATAATGACCCTGTATAGGGTTTCTGAGGAGCAGTTGGTGAGTTTGAACTACCTATCTTGAAGTTCAAATCAACCTTGCAGTCCAGTGCTTATCTTCCAGCACCACACCAGGACTTCACATTACCTATATCAGTAAATATCTATCTGTGCTGGGAATGAATGAATGGATGAGTGGATGAGGTGTTGGTCAGTTTCTGTGTTTGGGATGGAAGCAGCAGCCCTACCGTGGAGGCAGCACTCATTGACTTTGGATGGTTTTGACTGAGGTGACAGAAAACTAAAAGCTGACCCAAGATCTCAGCTTTGTATTCTGGACATGGATGACACAACAAAACAGGGAAGATAGAATACGAGGCAAGTTTGAAGATGTCCCTATAGCCAGCATCATGGAATCTACCAGCTCTGGGCAGCTAGAGGGGCCAGGAGCCTGTTTTGAATGCCTCTCCTTCCTCTAGGAGTTGGTTCTGGCTTCCATAAATCATAGCAGGTCCCATATCTCAGGGACAATTCTAAGTCCTGGACCATTTCAGAAACACCAGTGGCCAGAGAAGAGTTAAACAGCTGCACAGTTGTTGATTTGTTCACAAAAGGAACTGCTTAGAAAAGACAAGAAAAACGTCATTTCCTAGCCATTAACTGAAAACCACTTTTTGTAGGACAACTTGACCTCTAAAATGTTGACTAGACTATCCAGAAAAACATGTAGATAAAGTTTGTCTTCTTTTAGCATTGAGTGCACAAGGTGAGAGAGGAGGAATTCCATCAAGGTATCGGCAGAGACCTAGCATTTTAGGAGAACTCATTTAGCATAGACCTAGCATTTAGGAGAACTCCTCTCCTCATTACCAACTAATAGGGCACAGGCTCCTGCCCACCAGCACTCTTTGAATTCATGTCAGTGTGGTGAGGCGGTATGATGGGAACTTGGTGTAATGCCTTATGCCCTTGGCAAGGATTTGCAAACCAGAGTTAATAGGTGAATGTGTCTTATTCACATTGGGGTGTTGTCCTCTAAATACTTAGGCATGGATCCCTCATCTCTGTACAGAAAGCACTTTGCTAGTCACTGTGGGGTCACAAGGAAGGAAAGGCCAGTCCCTACTCTCTGAGTAAGTCATGAATTACATCAACCAGTGAAATCTGTGATCTGAAATTTGTTTGTATAGATAAGAGTCAACAGATATTTATTGAGCACCTATTATTTAATGTCCATCTGTCAGTATGTCATGCTGTGGTGGTTAGAATTTTGCAGTGATGGCACAAGACCTCTTTAAAGTGTTGAAGAGCAAAGATGTCAGCTTGACGACTAAGGTGCACCTGACCCAAGCCATGGTATTTTCAATAACCTCATATACATGCAAAAGCTGGACAGTGAATAAGGAAGACTGTAGAAGAATTGATGCATTTGAGTTGTGGTGTTGGAGGAGAATATCGAAAATACTATGAACTGCCAAAAGAACAAACAGATCTGTGTTGGAGGAAATGCAGCCAGAGTGTTCCTTGGAAGCCAAGATAGCCAGACTTCGTCTCTCATGGCCAGGGAGCAGTCCCTGGAGAAGGACATCACATTTGGTAAAGTGGAGAGTCAGAGAAAAAGAGGAAGACCCCCGACGAGGTGGGTTGGCACAGTGGCAGCAGCAATGGGCTGAAATGGAGCAACAATTGTGAGGTTGATGCAGGACAGAGCAGTGTTTCATTCTGTTGTGCAGAGGGTCACTATGAGTCAGTACTGATGGTGCCTAACAGCAAAAACAACAGGGTCACTCATGGTGGACAGGTTTTAATGGAAACGCCAGGCTAGGGCAGACTGGGTAGAAAGGCCTGGAAACCTACATCTGAAAATTAGCCAGTGAAAATTTTATGGATCACAACAGAACATTGTCTGACTCACTTGCTTTGGACATAACATCACATAAGCCAAGTTTCCTAGGCTCCAGGGTACTACCAGTCACAACAATAGTCTCATTTTCCAAGTTCTTAGTTCTGTTATTCAAGTAGCATTTCTAACACTTACCCCTTGACCTCAATCAAATTCTCATCTAGTTCACATCTAGGAGTCCTCAGGTGTAACCAACATGTACTTATAAACCAGGCTTTAAACTATGGTTGGAGTCCTGGTGTGGCGCTGTTGGATAAGCACTTGACCATAAGGTCTGTTAGAACCGCAAAGTCAGTGGTTCAAATACAGCAGCCCCTCCTTGGAAACCCTATACAGGGTTGCTATGAGTCAGAACCGACTTGACTGCACTTAACAACAGCAGCAAGCTAGGGTTAGATTGCAGAACCTTCCATAAGGTTCCTCCTCAGCTTTGCAGCCCTCACCCTAATCTCCCCATCAATGCTGCCCATTACCTGAGAAGCTTTTTGAAAAGTCTCCACCAGTATCTCAATTCTTTTCCTTCAGCACTTGAAACACGTAACTTGAAAAGTATTGCGTCACTTTTTTCTGAGCTCCATGTTTTCTGATGAGAAAACTGCTGTCTTTCCAATAGCTTTCCTCTCCAGGTAAGGTGTGCTTTCTCTCTCACTGCTTTCTGGAGTTTTCTTTGTCGCTGCTGTTCAGAAGTTTGACAGTGATGTATCTTGGGATAGGTTTGATTGGTCTTTTCCTGTTTGGGGTTTGTTCATCTTCTTGAATTTGTAGTTTGTATCTTTTATCAAATTTGAACACATTTCCAGCTGTTGTTTCTTAAACTACTTTTTCGTTACCACCGTTTTCCTCCTCTCCCTCTGAATTCCAGTGACACAAGTGTTTTATCTTTTATTGTAGTGCCTGTGGTCCCTGAGGCTCTGTTCGATTTTTAAAACATCTGTTTTCTCTAAGTTGTTCAGATGATGTCAGTTCTATTGTTCTATAGTCAAATCCACTGACTCTTTTTCCTGTCCTCTCGATTTTACTCTTGAGTCCACCCATTGAGTTTTGTTTGTTTGTTTTTTGATTGTTGCATTTTTTTTTTTTTTTTCTGTTTTAAAATTTCTCTTTGATTCTTTTTCCTATTTTCAATCCCTACCCCGCTAGGCTACCTATTTTTGTTTTTCATTTGTCTCAACCATGTCTACTCAACTTTTCTGACACCAACCTATTGCAGAGATTGAGCGCCTTGTTACAGCCTGGGAGGGATGGAAGGGTGTTGAAGTCTATGTCTTCTTTCAGTTCCGTCAGTTTGTATTCCATGTGTCTCCATTTAGGATGGTTATGTCTTCCTGAAGAGTTGGTCATTGATCATTACGTAGTTTTGGTTACTGTGTTCCTCTCTATCCCTTGGAATGGGCCTTGTTCTGAAATCTATTTTCTCTGATTTCATGATAACACTCCAGCTTTCCTTTCATTAGCACCTGCTTGGCATGTCTTCATCCATCATTTTATTTGTAACCTATCTATATTTTTATATTTAAAGTGGGTTCTTATAGACATATAAATTGGGTGGGTTTGTGCACAAGCATATGTGTGTTTTATCCAATCTGACATCAATTGATGTGTTTAGATAAGTTATGTATAATATCACCATGGATATGTTGAATTTAGGTCACCATATTATTATGTTTTTTGTTTATGGCCTCTGTTTTTTGCTCCTCTGTTCACCCCTTTCAACCTAATTTCAGAATATTTAATTCTATATTTATAGTATTCCATTTTAGTGTGTGGTCTGTAGGATCAGCACTGGGCTAAGAAGCACATGATCAGCAGTTCAAACCCACCAGCTGCTCTTCAGAAACCCTATACAAGGTTACAGTGAGTCGGAACAACAACATTGTCTTGTTGGCCATGTGTCTTTGTATTATTGCCTTTCGTGGTTGCTCTAGAGATTTCATTCCTAATCTTTCACAGTCTGCTTTGAGTTGCTGTTATGACACTTCCCGTGAAAGATAGAAGACTGGAAATCTTTTAAGTTCCTTTATCCTCCCTTCCACTGATCTCTAGGCGATGTTGGGTTGTTGTTAAGTACCATCGAGTTGGCTCTGACAATGACCCAGTATACAGTTTCTGAGGAGCGGATGGTGGGTTTGAACTACCAACCTAGAAGTTAGTAGTCCAGTGCTTATCCTACAGCGCCACATCAGGACTCATAGTTGTCAAATATGGTACATTTGCGTACATTGAAATGTTATATTTTCTTCCAAAAGCTATATTTTAATGAATTAATGAGGGAAAAAATAGTCTTTTTTAGATCTATCTAGGTATTTACCATTTCTATAGTTCTTTCTTCCTTCCTGAAGCTCCAAATTTACCTTTTGTATTAATTCTCTTATTCTGGAGAATTTCCTTTACAACTTCTGTTAGAGCAGTTCTTCTGTTAGTATATGCTTTTATTTCTCCTTCATTTGAGAATGTTTTTATTTTGCTTTCACTCCTGAAACACAAGCTTTATATTGCAAGGCATATACCTCAGCTGAGGATATTGAGTGGTACCCAGGCAATGGGAAGCTGGTCTTCTCTATCTAGTAAGGCAAGGGGGTACTTCTGTCATCCCAGAGGATTCAGGTGAATCTGAAGGTCCATGGTTCTCATAAACATCCTCTATATAGCCCCCTTAGATCTCAAGGACCTTTCCTTCTCTATTAGTACCCTAACTTTAGCATAAGGGGCCTATTGGAACCATGAGTTCATCCTTAGCAATTTTGCCACACGATGCTTAGATGTTTTACAGAATTTTCAGCAGTTTGCCAATGGCCTCAGGGAATGAGAACCTCTTTAAATGCTGTCATGGAGGCCTTCTGGGTTTCCCGGTATACCTGGAAATGAAACTCAACCGATCCTGTTTTCTTTCTAGGACAATACCAAAAAAGTCATCCAATTCCATAATTTTTATAATTACCATTGCCCCCTGACCTTTGGGTACTAGAGCTACTGCCTGCATATATATTTTCCCTTACACACCTCTGGCAAGAGGCTTGCTATTTGTGAGCGATAGCATGCCGAGGTTGTCATCACCCACTAACCACCAGTAATAGGGGCTTTTGGCCAATTCAGTGCCAGAAGTCCATCCTGAGTGTGCTTTGTAGAGTCACTCTTGGTATCAGTGGAATTACTTTTGTTGTTTTTGTTGTTAGGTGCCATTGAGTCGGTACTGACCCATAGCAACATTACACACAGCAGAATGAAACACTGCCCGATCCTGGGCCAATCTCACTACAGTTGCCACACTTGAGTCCATCGATGCTGCCACTTGGCCAATCCATCTCGTTGGGGGGTCTTCCTCTTTTTCTCTGACCTTACCAAACATGATATCCTTCTCCAGCAACTGGTCCCTCCTGACAATATGTGTGAAGTATGAGAGATGAAGTTTGGCCATCTTGGCCTCCAAGGAGCACTCTGGCTGCACTTCTTCCAACACAGGTCTGTTTGTTCTTTTGGCAGCCCATGGCATTTTCAATATTTCCTCCAACACCATAACTCAAAAGCATCAATTCTCCTACAGTCTTCCTTATTCACTGTCTAGCTTTCGAATCCATATGAGGTTATTGAAAATACCATGGCTTGGGTCAGGCGCACCTTAGTCCTCAGGCTGACATCTTTGCTCTTCAACACTTTAAAAAGGTCTTGTGCAGCAGATTTGCCTAATGCAATACGTCATTTGATTTCTTGACTGCTGCTTCCGTGAGTGTTGATAGTTGATCCAAGAAGAATGAAGTCCTTGACAACGCCAATCTTTGTCTGTTGATAAGAATGTTGTTCATTGGTCCAGTGGTGAGGATTTTTGTTTTCTTGACATTGAGATGTGCTCTTTGATCTTCGTCAGTAAATGTTGAATTACTTTGGGTCCCCAGAAAGCAGTACCTGAGGCAAGCACAAGGATGCCGTGGTTCTCTAGTGCTGCTAGAACAGAAAAGCCACAAGTGGATGGCTTGAACAAGTAGAAATTTAGTCTTTCACAGTGTCAGAGGCTAGACCAAATTCAAGGCACCAGTTCTAGGGCAAGGCTTTCTCTTTGTGTTGGCTCTGGGGAAGTTTCTTGCCTCCTTTCAACATCTGGCTCCTGCGGTCCCTTGGAGATTGCCATGCGTCTTGGCATCCATTTTTACTGAGTCTAGTATGCTCTCTGTGCAGGGACTGTGGGTCCAAGGGGTACTCTCTCCTCTGGCCTCTTCTTTCCTGTTGGTAAGAGGTCTGTCTCTCTCTGCTTACTTCTCTCTCCTTTCATCTCTTATAAGACTAAAGTTGATGCAGGCCAGCCCTCAGTGAAAGTCCCCTTACATCGGATCAGAGTGGTAACCCAAGCAGAGGTGTTATATCCTATCCTATTCCTGCCTCGTTACCAAAACAAACATAACTTAATCCTGTTTTAGTAACACATTGTTGTCAAATGCCTCTCAGTCCATGCCGACTGATAGTGACCCTGTACAGGGTTTCTGAGACTTTAAATCTTTGTGGGAGAAGAAAAGCCTCATCTTTCTCTCATAGAATGACTGGCAGCCTCAAACTGTGGATACTGGTTTGCAATCCAGTGCTTATTGTATGGAGTCACCACACTCCCTATTAAACCTTAGAGGTCAGGGTTTACAATATGTCACAAATTAAGGATAATCACATCAGATCACATGATGAGGGAATGATTATATAACTGCCAAATTGTATCACCACGTAACTACAAAACTCACCATTACATAAGGGTCAATGCACTGGACTGCAAGGTGGGTTTGAACTGCAAGGTCGGTGCTTCAAACTCACCAGTCACTCCTCAGAAACCCTATGCAGGGTCACTGTGGGTTGGAATCAACTAGGCACTTAATAACAACAAAACTACATTATTGCATAACTGCCAAACCACTAGAAATCATGGGAGAGCCAAGTTGACACATATTTTGGAGTGGAGCAAAACTCAATTCATGACAGGAGGTAACCCCAAAAAGCAGGAGTAAAGGACAAGGAAAATGAGAAGGCAAGATAAGAGAGCCAACAGAAGGTGCATTACTGAGCTGGTTCCCAAAGTGAGTAACTGGAGCTCAATATACCGGGGACCCTTCTTGAAGGGATGCATCTCAGAATTGTCCCCCAAAAGATGGGCGTTGGAATATTGATCATTCTTCCTTGAATTGAGTTCTCTGCTGTGGAAGGCTGCCTTTATATCCCTCAGGGAAGGATACTAGATGTATCTGAGCATGGAGTTTGGATGCAATGACAGACTTTGAACTATCGTGTTATCTGACCTTGTGGCATGGGCTCACCCATTGTGAACAGGCTTCTCCTAGCCCAGTCCTAACTCTGCAGTCATCGTAGTCCACCGGGCTTTCTCATGAGATGCAGTCTGCTTTCCTGGGAATAAGTACCCCTCCCATCTCTGGTTCACTGTTGATTCTAGATGGGGTGTAGGCAGAGGCTGGGTCATCTTCCCAGGTACCAGCATAGATGAAAACTTCTGCTCTGAGAGAATAAAATGCTCCAAAGATGGAGTGACTGCCATCACTTTGTTACCTCTAGTTTCTAGAAAGCTACCACTGCAGACACCTGCAGTCTGTCGGCCTCATGGACCTCACCAAATGGAACGTGACCATCTCTGATGTCTTTTTACCCACTTAATTTTAACTTGACCTGCATGTATGACTCCATGTGGGCTAGCCCTGAAGTGGTTTAGTTGCCCAGGTCCTGTCCTGCCAGAGCCTAACCCCTCCTCATTACCCTTCATCCCACAGACCTTTCCTACCAGAGCCCCTTTGGATGGGCATGTATCTCATGTGTTGCTGGAAAAAGTGAACACCAATTTTGACATTTAAATGAAAAGGAATTTGTTGAAAGAATACAGGAAAAGGCCAGTAAGAGAACAGCTCAGGGGACCTGGTTGTTAGCAGGAATGAAATGTCAGTTGATCCCAGATGTTTCCAGTGAAATGGCCTGAGCCTTCTCACTCACATTCAAAATCCCAACCAGAGAATGTCTGATTGGGCTAGGTTTATTCAGGACAAGATGGGTTGGGGTGTAAGGGGGGGGGGCGCTTTAACAGTTCTTCCTAGATATTAAAGGAGAAAGGAGGAGAACCATCAGAGGAGGAAAGGAACAAGACTTGTTTCACCTTGATGCCTGGCCCTCCCCCAGCCCATCTCTAATTCTAATTCTTCCCGCTCAGTTCCTCAGAAGAAAAAGGGAGAAGCCACAGATTGTTTTTTATAACTTTGGAGGATACCCCGAGTCCGCGATGAGCGATAATTAGACTGTGATCATTCTATTTAAGCACTTCACTTAATCAATTACAATTGCCTATGCTGTCTCCTAGTATCGATTAGAGAGCCACATGTTCTGGAAATCTTAAAGCGCCCTCCTGGGAGGTTACCACTGCCACTGTGATTCTCGGAGGCATATGAACACCCTGAGTTGAAGCAGCCTTTCCATGTGGTTGCTTGAGATACTTTTTCATCTTAATTGTTTCTGAAGACAGGACCGAATAACAGCTCCTTCTCTTGCTAATCTGAATCTAAGTAGGAAGGAGCAGCCCAGTTAATGGGGCATATAGCTGTTCCCAGGTGGGAAGGATGGGGTTGACTGCTCCAGATGCCCTTTCAAATAAGCGAAGGATATGGCCTGGAGACGGGCTGTGAACCCTATAAAGGATGAAAACCGAGGCGAGGTCACCCTGGGCAGACTCTAAGACACAGAGTCCACCCATAATCTTCATGGCAGGCAATCATGAGATGGGCTCAGAATTGGTCAAGGATCCCTGCTGAAGGGAAGAGCTTTGAAATGCCTTGGATCTAGGCAGTATGGAAAAGGGGATAAGGGTTAGAGGAAAGGCAGGGAGGTGGGCTTTAACCTGGTTGCACATTTAAAAAGACCCACATATTAGTCCTACCTCCAATCCATGTATCATACTCTATGAGGTGGGGCCTGGATATTTGTATTTAAAAAATTCTTCAGGTGATCTTGCTGCACAGGGAAAGTTGAGAATCACTGAGTTGGAATGAGAGTTCTTAACCTAAGAGCCATGGTGGGATTTTTCTTGGCAGGGGTAGGGGAGGTTGGGAAGAAATGTCTGTGACATTATCTGAAATTGCAGAATTGTCCATATGTATGCTTTTATAGGGAATCCTGGTATGGTACAGTAGAGTAAGCACTGGACTGCTAACTACAAGCTCAGTGGTTCAAGTCCACCAGCAGCTCCTTGGAAACCCTATACAGGGTTGCTATGAGTGGAATGACATCAAGAACATCATACAGGAGGAAAGCAAAAGGTCATTAAGAAGACCAGAAAGAAGTAAAAGATTAAAATGGATGTCAGAAGGGACCCTGGCACTTGCTCTCCAGTGTAGAGATGCTAAAGCAAATGGAAGAAATGAGAAAGTAAAAGAGCTGAACAGAAAATTTCAAAGGGCAGCTTGAGAAGACAAAGTCAAGTATTATAATAAAATGTGCAAAGACCTGGGATGTAAAAACAAAACAAAAGGGAAGAACACTCAGCATTTCTCAAGATGAAAAAACTGAAGAAAATATTCAAGCCTTGACTTTTAATACTGAAAGAGTCTATGGGTAAAATATTGAATGATGCAGAAAGTACCAAAAGAAGGAATACATGGAGTCACTGTACCGAAAAGAAATGGACAGTGTTCAACTGTTTCAAGAGGTAGCATATAATCAAGAGCCAAAGATACTGAAGGAAGAAATCCAAGGTAGGCTGAAGGCATTGGTGAACAAGGCTCTGGGAATTAATGGAATACAAACTGAAGTCTTTCAACAAACTGAGACAGCACTGGAGGCACTCACTCATCTCTGCCAAGAAATATGGAAGACAGCTACCTGGTCAACTGTTTGGAAGAAATCTGTATTTGTGCCCATTCCAAAGAGAGGTGATCCAACAGAATGCAGAAATCATGGACAATATTATTAATCTTACATGCAAGTAAAGTTTTCCTACAAATATTTTTTAAATGGCTGCAACAGTACATCAGTAAAGAACTGCCTAAGGTTTAAGCTGGATTCAGAAGAAGATGTGGAACAAGGATCATTGATGAAATCAGATGGATCTTGACTGAAAGTAGAGAATACCAGAAAGATGTTTACCTGTGCTTTATTGAGTATGCAAAGACTTTCACTGTATGGATCATGACAAGCTATGGGCAACATTGTGGAGAATGATTATTCCAGAACACTTAACTGTGCTTATAAGGAACCTGTACATAGACCAAGAGGCAGTTGTTCGAACAGAACAAGGGGACACTGAGTGGTTTAAATCAGGAAAGGTATGTGCCAGGGTTGCATTTTTTCACCATAGTTATTCAGTCTGTATGTTGAGCAACTAATTTGAGAAGCTGTATTATATGAAGAAGAACATGACATCAGGATTGGAGGAAGACACATTAATAACCTGTGATAAACAGATGATACAACCTTGTTTGTGGAAAGTAAAGATGACTTAAAATACTTACTGATAAAAATCAAAGACCATATGGGTTGCACCTCAATGTAAAGAAACCAAAATTCTCACCTTTGGGACAATAAATAGTATCCACATAAACAGAGAAAAGATTGAAGTTGTCAAAGACTTCATTTTACTTGGATCCACTATCAACACTCATGGAAGCAACAGTTTAAAAGCTGCATACAACCTCTTTCAAGAACAAAGATGTCAGTTTGAGCACTAAGGTTCACCTGACCCAAGCCATGATATTTTCAATAACCTCATATACATGTGAAAGTTGAACAATGAATAAGGAAGATTATGGAAGAATTGTTGTGTTTGAGTTATGGTGTTAGAGAAGAATATTGAAAGTACCATGGGTTTCTAGAAAAACAAACAAATCTGTGTTGGAAGAAGTACAGTCAGAGTGCTCCTTGGAAGCCAGGATGCTGACACTTTGTCTCTCATATTTTGGACACATTATCAGGAGGAACCAGTCCCTGGAGAAGACCACCATGCCAGGTAAAGTGGAGGGTCAGCGAAAAAGAGGAATGAGATGAATTGGCCCAGTGGTAGCAGCAATGAGCTCAAGCTTAAGAAAGATTGTGAGGCTGGCACAGGACTGGGCAGTGTTCTGTTCTGTTGTGCATAGGGTTGCTATGAGTCAGAACCCACTCGACGGCACCTAACAACAGGAGTCAGAATCAATTTGATGGCACATAAAAGCAACAATGCTTTTATAGAACAAAGGGTCCATTACTTTCATCAGATTCCCAAAGTGGTCCCTGACTACCTAAAGGATACAGAACACTCAATTAGAGGGGATGGAAGGCCCAATTAGGACAGAAGCAGGGACTGGATTTGAGCTCTGGTTCCTGAGAGAGAAGGACAAGACGTGGAGGTGGATGCAGAGGTAAGCACGGCTTTGTCCCCAGCTTAATCTCATCCATAATCAGGGTTTCAGGAGCCAATTCCAAACCCTCTAGGCCAGTGGGACTCAAAGTGTGACACCCAGATCTCCAGCTTCAGCATCCCTGGGAACTGGTTAGAAATGCTAATTACCAGGCCCCTGAATCAGAAACTCTGGTGGCTAAGGGAGCATGCTTAAGTTAAATCCTTCTCTAGGGGAGTGGCCTTCATCGTCAGTTACTAGCAGATTCATTTGTGTTGGCTGGGAACCAATTGGAATCTGGGAAAGGCTGATCCAGCAGGTTGAAAGCCTCCAGGACCCGCAGTTGAGAACAGCTCAGCAAAGACAGTGTGAGAGATTTGCAGGGGTTGAGATGAAGGATTGGGCTGCCGTGCTCTTGGACTGAGTTAAAGAAGACAGAGGTTGGAGGTATATTCTGTTTTAGACTTACAGAGAAAAAGGTGCCTTGGAGCCACGGTGTAGAGAAAAAACAAAACAAAACTCACCACCATTGAGTCGATTCCAATTCATAGCGACCCTATGTAGGGTTTCTGAGGCCGTAAATCTTTATGGGAGCAGATAGCCTCATCTTTCTCCTGTGGAGTGGCTGGTGGGTTTGAACTGTTGACCTTGTGGTTATCAATCCAGTGCTTATCTCACAGTGCCACCAGAACTCTTTCTCTGTGAAAAGAGTGCTAAGAAATATTGTCTTGAATTTTGACAAAGAGTAGGACTGGAGATGGTCTTAACCACTCTGGGCAATGAATGATGAAGCAGGGAGGTGAGTAGAGGATCCTCTGCAGTGAAGGTCCCTGCATTCGGGCCTCCAGGATTGCTGAAGCCCACAGCGCAAGAGCTAACTGCCCAGTTGGGAAGATGAGATGGCACACAACAAGACTCCAGCACTTGGTGTGAAGAGATTCAATAGAGGAGGAGACAAATTGATGTTGTGGGGGAGGGCAAAGGATAGAGAGAAGCGTTACCTCAGGAGAAATTGCAGATGGAGTTTGTGGCAGATGACCTCTGTGTGAGACTAGAGGACCAGCTAGGTTATCTATAGGTAATAGAAGGGGAGGGGGGCAGGTGGGGCAGAGCACGCAGCATAAGACACAGGACTCACTCAGAGACTGAGAGGACCCAGCTGGCTGGAGCAAACATTGAGTGGAAGGGCCAAAGAGAAGGTAGAAAGGCAGTACTGGATTGGAGGGGGTTCCAAATGCCTGGAAAAGGAGTTGGGACTCTGCCAAATATTGCAGGTTTAGTAGGGGAATGATGTGACCAATGACAGACTAAGAAGAGCAATCTGGTAGTCCAAACAGGAGACATCTGAGTGGGAGACAAACTCAAGTGAGTTTGGGTTCAGTGGTGAAACTGGGCCAGAACAGGCCATTGTTTTATGGTAACCTTATTTCCAGTAAATTGATTTTGTATAAATTTATATTTCCAAAATGAATTCAGTAGGCCCCATTCTGAGCTGGGAGAGAGGTTAGAGATCTGAGGTGCAACATCTATCTTTTAAAAAAAATTTTTTTTATTGTGAATTGAGTGAAACTTTACAGGGCAGATCATCAGTTTTACATTCAACAGATCACACACCTTGTTTCATTACAATGATTATGATCCCCTCCATGTACCATCAGTTACCAACCAGTATTTCTCTCTAGTCACTTTAGCTTTTGTTTTTTTTTTTAAACACTCAGGTATATATAATAATTTACACCACCAAAGGGCACATTCTGCAAGTTTGCCTCCTGGCCACCAGCTCTCAGTCCCTCTTTTCCCATGAATCTAGAGTCCTCAGCTGTTCCCTCTCTTCATGTCCCCATCTCTGCCTCCTTCTCTGGTGTTGTTGCTTCTCTGGATAAGGTCCCACATTCCACTCGTGCTCTTCTTCCTTGATGGTCCTAGGGTTCACTGTTTCTGGATTGTAAGATTAACTACTCCCCCATTTTTGTTACAAAACTGCTACCTTTACAATTTGTGACAGTCGCAATTAGTCAGGATAACAGTTACTCACTATTGAATCATAAGAATCTTACCGCCATCTTTTTTTTTTACCAGATCCATTTAGAGAAGATGAAAACTATTCAGTGGGGACTCTTTCTTCCCCCACAAACTATTAAACTAAATGCCCCCTTGAAACCTTGTAAGCTAGTCACTTCGTGCCTTTATTGCCCCCTCATTTTAGGTAGCCAGTGTCTAAGTTGCCCATCCCTATCTACCCTGGGTACAAAGGGAATAGCATTGATACTTGATGTGAAGACTCCTTCCCTCTCTGCAACATCTATTTTTGAAGATAAAAATCAAACAAGCAACAAACACAACTTTTCTTGAGGACATACGGTGTA
The DNA here is from genome assembly GCF_000296735.1 of Chrysochloris asiatica. NCBI lineage: Eukaryota > Metazoa > Chordata > Mammalia > Afrosoricida > Chrysochloridae > Chrysochloris > Chrysochloris asiatica. The sequence goes on from NW_006408521.1 coordinate 24,434,161, forward strand.
CCATAGTAGCCCTGGATTGAGGTGCCTCATTTAACGCTCACAACAGCCCCATAACGGAGGCACTACTGTTGTCTCCTTTGACAAACAAGGAAAGGGAGACACAGCAAATTTGAGTAACTTATCCATAGTCATCCACCAAGAAAGTGGCTTAATCTTGAACTAGAAAGAGACAGCACGAGTTTTTAGGGTTATAGAACTGATTGTGATTAGTCATGTGAATCTATTTTTGTGTTTTAACTCATGGAACTGTACACCAAAAGTAAAATAAGATAAAATAAAACAATAAATGTAAGGGTTGGAAATGTAAAGGTAGACGTTTTGTTGCAAGTAGGAGAATGATTAACTTTGCAGTCTAGGAGCGGAGGTCCCTGGGACCATCAAGGGAGAAGAGTGGAGAGTGGGACCCTACTCAGAAAGGCAGTGATGCTAGACATGGAGGCGGAGATGATGACATGGAGAAATGGAGTGGCTGGGGTCTTTAGACCCAGAGAGGGAGAGGGGCTTTGTGCTGCTGACTAGGGAGGAAAGCTTTGATTGGTTGATGATGCATAGAGGGGATTGTAACCATGGCAACGAAACAATATATGATAGGATGAATGCAAAACTAATGTTCTCCCATGTAAATTATCACATAATTCACAATAAAACATTAAAAAACAAAAAAATAAAGCAACAAAGAAAATGGGGGTTGGGGCTGAGGAAAGAATTAATCTTGCACACATTTGGCTCTGACAGCTCCAGGAAGGAGAGCTTCATGTGAGGAAGGGGTTCTGGCATCAACTTCCCTAGACCGTCCGTTTTGCTCTCCAAGCCAGCAGAACAAGGCCCTGCTTAAAGCCCTAACCCCACTGGATAGGATAGCAGTTCCCTTTATCCTTGGAGGGATTTCCACAATGCAGACAGTCTGCCTGTCAGGGTGGTGGGGGCAGCAAATTCTGGGCTCTCAGGATTTCTCTGGACTCGCCCGTTTGGGACTGATTAAGAGGCTCCATGGCCCTTTATCCTCTGGATGATGGGAAGCAGCCAACTGGCTCTGGAGGATAGACGTGTGATCCACACATGGTTGTTCCTTCGAACTGTGCTCCATTACCCGGAATTGGAGGAGGAAGTAAGCCCACCTCCCCAACCCCGTGCCTCCAAGTCACGCATATGTATACCCAGAGTGATCAACCTGCAGTTACTTCATTCAGCTATTGGGAAAAATTTCCCAGAATTGACTGAGCTGGTTTGCCCAACTAGCTAGGAGCCTGGGACCTGCAGACATTAGTAATCCTGAGATGCAAAGAAAAGAAGGAGCCAAGGGTACTCGGCTCCTGCAGTATACTGCCAATGTGAGCAGTGGCCTCCAGCCCAGTCTGAGTCTGTGCATCTGTGGATGACCCAGGCAGGAGGAGGAAAGGCTGAGGTGTTGGCTGTAACCATGGTGGCTCCAAGAGGGGAGTCCTCTGAGTGGCAGCTTGTGGCAGGGGTGACTGGCAAGACCTTGGCACAGAACCAGGAGATCTCAGGAGGAGCAGGGCCACAGGCTTCGGCTGCCAGTATTTTTCCTTTCTTACTCATCAGACTCAAAAACAACTCCACCCACTTGTGGTGAAGGCTGCCCTGCATTTTTCACCTCTGGGCTATCATTCTGAGGAAAGAATTTCAGCCCAGGAGGAAAGTTTTGGTCAAGTTCAAAGGAATGGGCTTAGCAATGGAAAGTCCTTTGAAACTTTGGGTAGTGACTGCTTGACCCAGATTTTTCCTTCTCAAAAATATGCTCAGAGCTCAAAGGCCCAGGTGTCATGTTGATCTGGGCGTGACCAACAGGGTCACAGGGAAAACACACCAACCAAAGTGTAGCTGGGGCCATGGGCAGAAAAACACTAGCCTAGGTGCAGGGCTTGGAATCACTTCTTCCCAGTTCAGTCATGACCGAGGGTCAAAGCAACACAAGAATGGACCCAAATCTAAAATGTGGGTGAACTGGAATGATAACCAGAATGGGAAAAATTACAGGTCAATGCCCAGCTAGAAGCTTCATCTCCCTCCTAGACAACAAGGGCAGCAGGTATGTTGGACAGAAACCAAATCTCTTGACCGGTAAAGTGAGAAACAATGGTAAGTGGTTCAAAGATGGCAGCCGACCATGTTGCTATGAATGTGTTGCTCTCCTAGCAGTAAATCCAATCTCTCACATCAGCCTCTTGAAAGGCCTCTTCTGAGTCTCCCATTTTTCCAATTTGGTTACTGTTCCAGTATAGCTGCCACATTTTACAAATTCTTAATTTCACTGTATTGGTTATGACTGAACCAGTTTGGACCAGATCAAACCCATGCTCTTGAAACAAAAACTGAGGGATATAGGCCTGGCACATAGTGTGGTTGCAGCTTGGTTTATCTAGGCAGGAGCTCCCCACCGTGAAGTTGCAGTGAAAGGGTCAACAGTGAGTCTTATGTGTGCGCCATCTTTGTGGACATCAGTATGACAAGAGAAAGAGCTCTAGCCATTCTCCTTCCAGCAGGGAAAGTCAGTTTGACCAAGCAAGACAAAGTCTGGGGAGATGACCCACCCTGAGGGTGGCTCCTGGAGAGGTCTTCCCGGAGCAGTGTGCCCCTCTCTGGTCCACATGTGCACTGAGGAGTGAGCAGGCTGTTAGCTCCCCACAGTGTGACCCTTAGAGGAAGGAGAGGCGATGCTGAGATGGAAAGGAATGAGCCTGAAGGCCAGTCTTCACTGGGATTCCTGTCTCTAGAATAGGGTCTTTCAGCCCCAACATACTCACTGCCAACTGGGGACTTAACTGCCATGAAAAGCTTGGGTTTCACCCCAAATCCAGCTACTTGGGACCCTGTGCCCCAATGGGCTCCAAGCATCACATCAGTAGCTTTAGCTAAGTTTTCTCCCTGCAGCCCTGAGCCGCCTCCATCTTCCTTACATCCCATAACCCTCATGGCTTCCAAACACATCCAGTGTCTCTCAGCCCAATCCCACCCTACATTCTGCTTTGCGGTGGCAGGGTGGGGCTTTTTCTTCGCCAGCTGTTCCCTGTTAGGTTCTGCCAATGGATAGGAGACCAGAAGATCGGGAGGGAGATGGGACTTGCTCTGTGACTTGCTTCTGGTTCCCAGCAACCTCACGCAATGGTGGTTCTTTATCCTGGCAGTGGCCACTGGCTCTACTTCCTAGTTTAGTTTTACACCCTTCCATTAAGAATTGATGCTTTTGAGTTATGGTGTTGGACGAGAATATTGAAAGTGCCATGGCTGCCAAAAGAACCAACAGATCTGTGTTGGAAGAAGTGCAGCCAGAGTGCTCCTTGGAGGCCAAGATGGCCAAACTTCGTCTCTCATACTTCGGACATATTGTCAGGAGGGGGCCAGTCACTGGAGAAGGATATCATGTTTGGGAAGGTGGAGGGTCAGAGAAAAAGAGGAAGACCCCCAACGAGATGGATTGGCAAAGTGGCAGCATCAATGGGCTCAAGCGTGGCAACAGTAGTGAGGTTGGCCCAGGATCGGGCAGTGTTTTGTTCTGCTGTGCATAGGGTCATTATGAGTTGGTATCGACTCAATGGCACCTACCAACAACAACATTGTGTGCCCTTAGAAATACCTTCCAGGCATCACCCTTCTCTGAAGTCTGGGTCCCAGGTCCCTGCAACCACACTTACTTCAAGCTTCTAAAGTCCAATAGTCCCAACTCCTCCTTTTGTTCCTGCCTTGGGGGTGGTAGCTGCTTTTGCAGTTGTTATGAAACTTCTCCACTACCTGATTTAACCAGTTCTCTAGATTAAATTCTCTCTATTAAAATAACTGCTGTAGTTTGTTTTCCTGACCAGACACTGACTGAGACAGACTCATGACTGCCAAACTGCCTGCTCCCAGGCGGCTGTAATTCACCATCTGGTTTTCATCCATCAAAGGCATAGGTGGCTGCCAGCTGATCAGCTTGTGTTACCAGTTACCACACTGTTTTGAGGCCATCCCGGCCCAAAGCAAAGAAACCGGATATGATCGTCAGACTGTGCAACCTGGTTATGGGTCAAGTTACAGATTCTCTTCTGCCTTCAGAAACACTGAGACTTACCTGCAGGGTTCCTTGAGATCCTTGGTAGGGTGGGGAAGATACAAAGACAGTGTTGGTCTTACCTCGGATCTCTTTAGGTTTGCAGACCCTCTAGTTCCCTAGGAAGTCTGCACAAACAACACAGGAAGGTGGCACAAACAGTTAAGCACTCAACTACTAACTGAAAGGCTGACAGTATAAACCAGAAGTCAGGCCTGGTAATGTGCTTCTGAAAGGTCACAGCCTTGAAAACCCCACGGATGAGTTCTGCACACATGAGATCACCATGACTCAAATTTAACCGGATGGCAATTGTTGTTTTTGTTGTTGTTCCTAAGATGGCAGTGAACTATCTTTCCAGGCTCCTGACTTCCAGAACCCCATCCCTCCAGACTATCATCCCCCTTTGGGTACCCACCTCCCTCTTCCCAGTCACACTCAGAGGACCATCCCTGAGAGTTGTAGCTCTGAGCATGATGAGTCTCCACAGAACCCAGACTTGAGAGTGAGGAGATGATTGCAACCCACACAGCAGCCAGGTTGGAGGTTTCCCCAGTTTGCTGACATCATCACTCCAGTCTCCAAGGCAGAAGAGAACTCAGAGACCAGCTGCTTCCACCTGTTATTGGACTGATGGAGAAACCAGGACCTTGAGAGCTCAGGCAGTGTGTCCGAGGTCACATAGCTTGTTAGAGGCAAGACCATGACTAAGGCCAAATACTTCATCTCTGGAGAGCACCCAGCTTTGAGATGAATCTCTGCAGGCCATATGGAATCAGTTGTTTTCTCAGAATCCTCCTCTAGATTCATGAGAAATCTCCCGGATTCTTGAGAAGTCAACATTTCAAGCTAGCTCTCTGTCCTCTGATTTAACTATGAGTTTCCTCCAAGCGCCTCTGTTCTCTAAGGCTCTTCCTAGTTCCTGACTTCTAGTTCTGCTCCTGATTCTTTGCCTGTCCTTACAAGGTCATTATAAGTGGGAACCGACTTGACGGCACTGAACAACAACAGCGGGGTATTAGGAAGGAGCTCTGGGGACATGCTGGTTAAGTACATGGCTGATAACAGAAAGGTTGGCAGTTCAAACACATCAGCCACTCTACAGGGAAAAGGTGCGGCAGCCTGATTCTGTAGAGATTACAGCCTTGGAAAGTCTATGGGCAGTTCTACTCTGTCCTATAGAACCATTAGAATCAGAATCAACAGGATGGCAATGGGTTGGATTTGGTTTTCACATTAACAATTTACCCTTAGCAATTAGCCCTGGCTGTGGGTTATGTAAATACTGGCTCAATTTAGAATCCAACCCTGTAATCCTACGCAACTCCCTCCCCTCAGCACTCTGGACATTGATGTAGCTGCCCTCTTTTTTATTTCCCCCCTCTCTTTAAACCAAAACACTGTTTTTCTCAAATTGCAGGCTTGTGAGTGCCAGTCTTCTGAAGATTCTGGGGAAAATGGGGCAACAACCTTGAGTTCACACAATCATTCTGTTGAGCAGCCTGGGGCATTTTCTGGGCATTTTTTTCTGGTGAGGGCCAGTGCAGAAGGGAAGAAAGCCGTGGGTCCCCTCTGAGGTGTGAGAGCAGAGGCAGTTCTTAGAAAGCACACCTAAAGCCGATACCCACTGGCACAATATAGAGCCCCAACTTACATTGGTGCAATGTCCTCCTATTGCCCTTGCATGGGAATCTCTTCTAATGGAAATCAAAATCACCTGAAACGCTGGACTTTCAAAACAGAACTCCTGGGAATGGGTACCTAAGGATCTAGACATTTGAAAACACTCTCTAAATGCTTCTGATGTTCAGTAAAGTTAATAATCTCTGCCCAGGCAGATAAGAGGATGCTGTGAGGTTGTTAGGACATTTAGGTAGAAACATAGAAAGAGAAAGCAGAGCATGGAGAATTTGTTTATGCAGCTAAGGCCTTTGAGACTGAACATCTGTCCTAGAACAGGCTGTGTGGAGACAGATTCTGGGCTCAGCCTCTCTCTGAATGGTCAGTCCATCTTGGCCAGGAGTGTCTAATTTAGGGCCATGTCAACTCTGGGAAACAGGCTGAGAAACCAATGGACCCTATTCTTTGGTTATTTAATTTTATGATTTTCAAAGTCTTGGAGCCTCTATTTTGTTATCTCATCTAAGACTGACAAGTGAGATCTCTGATCTATGATGTTCTCCTCTGCCAGGGATGCAGGATGATTCTGGGGCTGAACAGGCTTCTATGCAAGCCCAATGGCTGAGGAAAAACTATCAGATGGTAGATTCCACTTTAATGGAGACCATTAGGCAAATAGGCTGCACAAGACTGCTTTAAAGTGTTCAAGAGCAAAGATATCAGTTTGAGGACTAAAGTGTGCCTGAGCCAAGCCATTTTCAATAGCCTCATATACATGTGAAAGTTGGACAATGAATAAGGAAGACCGTAGAAGAGTTGATACATTTGAGTTATGGTGTTGGAGGAGAATATTAAAAGTACCATGAACTGCCAGAAGAACAAACAAATCTGTGTTCGAAGAAGTCCAACCAGAATGCTTCTTAGAAGCCAAGGTGGCCAGACTTCATCTTTCATACTTCAGACATAATATCAGGAAGGATCAGTCCCTGGAGAAGGATATCATGCTTGGTAAAGTGGAAGGTCAGTGAAAAAGAGGAAGTAGATGGATTGGTAGCAATGGGTTCAAAAGTAGCAGCAATTGTGAGGACGGTGCGGGACTGAGTAGTATTTTTTGTACACAGGATCACTTTGGGTTGAACTGACTCAATGGCACCTAACAATAACAAAAACAATTCCTTTTTAAAATTCTACATGAATCTAAGAACAAGAAAAACACGTTTTAAAAAATGTGATTAAAGTTCCTTTGCTTCTCTTATGTCTAAAGTCTCATCTATCTATGTATCAATTTAGCTATTGATTTTATCTATCTATCTTTTTACCCACCTATCTCTATACCTAAGGAGCTCTGGTAGCGTAGTGGTTACGAATTGGGCTGCTAATCTCACGGTCAGCAGTTCCAAACTACCAGCTTTCCACAGCAGAAAGATGAGGCTTTCTGCTCCTGTAAAGATGTACAGCCTTGGAAACCCTGTACAGGGTCGCTATGAGTCGGAACTGACTCCACGGCACATAGCAACAACAACAACATCTCTATACTTTGTTGTTGTTGTTAAGAGCCATTGAGTTGATTCTGACTCATAGCGACCTTGTATAGGGCTTCTGAGTAGTAGTTAGTGAGTTTGAACCCCTGACCTTTCGGTCCAAATCGACCTGTGGTCCAGTGTTGATCCTACAGTACCACACCAGGAGTCCATCTCTATATTGTTGTTGTTGTTAAGTGCTGTGGAGTCGGTTCTGACTCATAGCGACCCTGCACAGGGTTTCCGAGGCTGTAAATCTTTACAGGAGCAGAACGCCTCATCTTTCTCCCGCGGAACCGCTGGTAGTTTCGAACTGCTGACCTTGCGGTTCACAGCCCAATTCATAACCACTACGCTTTCCTATATTAGTGGTACAAAAACTTAAAACTTACATATGTGTCTGAAAGTAGTTTGTATTAGAAATTCAAGGGACATTATTGAAGTCTATGCCTAGCCTGTCTGGGAATGGCATTCTCTGACCAGTAGCCATGTTCCTGCTGGATCACATGTCCCCATTCTGGCCTGAAAGGAACAAGAGTCACTCCAAACAACTCCAGGCATATTTTATCTTTCAATAAACTGGAATTGGGATTGAGAAAATGCAGCCAGTCAATGTGTGGTTTAGATGTACAGTGTGAATACTCAATGAACAACACAGGGCATATTCTGCCAGAGGATAGAAGAAAGGAACACTGATCTAGAATTGCAGATGGAATGAAGGGGACACTAGAGAGGAGCAGAGATAGGATATAGTTAAGGGTCCTGGTGGTCTTTCTGTTCCCTGTTTACCTTACTGAGCTAAATCCACTTGAGTTTGTTTATGAGTTCTAACTCATAAACAGGGAGAGGGGTCACCAATCCAGGGCATGATGGGTTGAAAGTGCATCTTAGACATTACATGGAGGTTAACATAGATAGTGATGCTAGGCATTTTTATTGAGCACATACTCATATGACAGACACAAGCTATGTGTTTTATATTCATCAGCTTTTAAAAACATTTATAACAACAAAAAAATGCAAATGTAGACTTCCGGTAAGATGGTGGAGTAGGCAGATGCACAACAACAAAGATCAGAGAAACCAAGTGAAATAGACACAGATGAAAATCCTGGCACCCTGAACTTTGAGGAAAGGTTAGATACAGGAATTACCTGCTTGCTGGGAGAACAAGCTGAACAGGGACAGTGAAAGAGGGAGACTGAGCAGTGAATGGCCAGCCAGCCAGTTGTGGCATGCCCATCTTGAACTTTTGTGAACAGCTTTGGTGACAGCACATGGCCTCGTAAAGCAGATTCACACAGGTGATGGGAAAGGTGTGATTTCTTCTTTTTCCCCATGCTTCCCTGGTAATCAGACAAGCTCCTACCTTCATCTACTTCCAGCACAGACCCTGCTCTCTGGGAATTCAGAACCACATGGTTTTGAGGCATGCCAGTGCAAGGGGGAGGGGGGGTGTCCAGTTGCACTGCTTTGGGCAGTCAGGCAGACTTGACTCCAGTCCTACAGAACCCATAGAGTCACCAGACCAGCAGTGGTCTAGCAGAAATCCTCATAACCAGCCACCCAGTTCCCAGTTGCCCTGTGGTCCTAACAGACACTGAGACCAGCTCCATCAAGGGCCTCTATAAACTGCTTCCATATTGAGTGCCTGAACACAGACAACACCTAGGCCTATGGAAATTCCACCGTAGCTTTCAGCAAGTGAGGTTGTATCATCTGCATATCCCAGGTTATTAATGAGTCTTCCTCCAATGCTGATGCCATGCTCTTCTTCATGTTCAGCTTCTTAGATTATTTGTCAGCATACAGATTGAATAAGTATGGTGAAAGAATACAACCCTGGTACATACCTTTCCTTATTTTAAACCATTCAATGTCCTCTTGTTTTGTTCGAGCAACTGTCTCTTGGTCTATGTACAGGTTCCTTGCTCATAAACACAAGTAAGTGTTCTGGACTACCCGTTCTCAACAATGTTGTCTATAGCTTGTCATGATCCACACAGTGGAAAACCTTTGCATACTCAAAAAAGCACAGGCAAACATGTTTCTGTTATTCTCTGTTTCCAGCCAAGATCCATCTGATGTCAGCAGTGCTATCCCTCGTTCCACATCCTCTTCTGAATCCAGCTTTAACTTCTGGCAGTTCTCTGTCAGTATACTGTTGCAGCTGCTTCTGAATTATCTTTAGCAAAATTTTACTTGCATGTGATATTAATGATATTGCCCACTGGTTTCCATGTTCTGTTGTGTCACCTCTCTGGAATGGGCACAAATAATAATCTCTTCCAGTCAGTTGGCCAGGTAGCTTTCTTCCAAATTTTTGGCATAGATGAGTGAGTGCCACCAGTGCTGCATCACTTTATTGAAAGATTTCAGTTTGTAGTCCATCGATTCCTGGTGCCTTGCTCTTTGCCAACGTCTTCAGTGCACCTTGGGCTTTTTCTTTCAATACCAATGGCTCTTGATCATATACTACCTCTTGAAATGGCTGAACATCAACCATTTCTTTTGGTAAAGTGACTGTGTATTCTTTCCATCTTCATTTGATGCTTTCTGTGTCATTTAGTATTTTTTTCCCATAGAATCCTTCAATATTGCAAATTGAGACTTGAATTTTTTTTTTTTTCCCCCTCCCAGTTCTTTCAGCTTGAGAAATGCTAAGCATGTTCTTCCTTTTTGGTTTTCTAACTCCAGGTCTTTACACATTTCATTATAATACTTGATTTTTGTCTTCTTGAGCTGCCCTTTGAAATTTCTGTTCAGGTCTTTTACCCCCTCATTTCTTCCATTTGCTTTAGCATCTCAACACTGGAAAGCAAGTTTTCAAAGTCTCTTCTGACATCCATTTTTGTCTTTTCCTTCTTTCTTATCTTTCTAATGACTTTTTGCTTTCTTCCTATATAATGTTCTTGATGTCATTCCTCAACTTTGGTCATTCAGGTCTTTGATCATTAGTGCATCAAATCTGTTCTTGAGGTATCTCTAAGTTCAGGTGGGATACGTTCAAGGTAATTTTTGGCTCTTGACAACTTGTTTTCATTTTCTTTAGCTTCATCCTGAACTTGCATATTATGGTCTGTTCCACAGTTTGCCCCTAGCTGATGATATGGAGCTTTTGCACAGTCTCTTCCCAAAGATGTCATCAATTTGATTTCTGTGTATTCCATCTGGTGAGGTCCATGTGCATAGTCATCTTTTACGTTGTTTAAAAAAGGTATTTGCAATGAACAAGTCATTGGTCTTGCAAAATTCTATTATGGGATCTCCACTATCATTTCTATCATCAAGACTATATTTTCCAACTACCAACCCTTTCTCTTTGCTTTCAACCTTTGCATTGCAATCACCAGTAATTGTCAATACATATTAATGACGTATTGATCAATTTTGATCAAGTTCAGACTGAAGAAGTTGGTCGAATTCTTCAATTTCAGCATCACTGACTTTAGTGGTTGTTGTATAAATTTGAACAATAGTGTTATTAACTGGTCTCCTTTGTAGGCACATGAATATTATGGATATTATCCTAACACAGACAGCATTATACTTCAAGATCAATCTTGAAATGTTCTTTTTGATGTTGAATGTGATGTTATTCCTCTTCAACTGTCATTCCTGGCATGTGATTGTAAACCATGTGATTGACAGATTTAAGATGGCTAATACCAGTCTTTTTCGGGGTCATGTGCTCCATTTCATTTTTGACAATTTCTAATTTTCCTAGATTAATATTTCCTACGTTCCATGTTCAGGATAATAATATATGTTTGCAGCTGCTTCTCCTCATTTTGAGTTGTGCCCCATCAACAAATTAAGGCTCTGAAAACTTTACTTAATTCGTGTCATCAAGGTCAATTCACTTTGAGGAGACGGCTCTTCCCAGTCATATTTGAGTGACTTCTAACCTGAGGGGTTCATCTTCCTCCACTATATCTGACTATATTCTGGAGCTATTCATCATGCTTCAGTATTCAATATTTTGATTCTGATAGTGTTCCACTGCTATTCAGAGATTTTCAGTGGTTAAACATTCAGTAGTAGTCTGTCTCTCTTTTTTCCTAATCTGTCTCAGTTTGGAAACTCAGACAGATTGTGCCTACCATGGTTACTCTTCTGGTATTTAAAATGCCAGTGGAATACCTGCCAGCATCACAACAATATGCAAGCCACCACAGTGCTACAAACTGACAGACAAGTGGTGGAATCAATTCATAACTACCAATAATTGTACTGGATATAAATGGAATAAATGCACCAGTCAAGAGACAGATAGTAGCAGCAGCATGGGTAAGAAAAGAGCATCCTTCAATATGCTATCTACAAGAGAATCATTACAAAGATGGAGACAGACTAAATGCACATCAATGGAAGAATGGTTAAACAAGCTTTGGTACATAGACACAATGGAATATTATGCAACATTGAAGAATAATTATGAATCTGCAAAACACCTCACAACATGAATGAACCCAGAGGACATTATGCTGAATGAAATGAGTAAATCACAAAAGGACAAATATTGTATGAGACCAATGTTGTAAAAAGTTGAAAGGTTTTCTTGATAAAAAAAACATTTTATGATGGTTATAAGAGTGGAGGGAAGAAATTATTCACGGGCTAGATGGTAAACACAAATGTACATGAGTGACAGGGAAGGCAATATACAAGAGGGAGGTTGGCAGAGGAAAGATTAAGGTAGTGGGAGACACAGGGAGGAATGCAAGAGTTAAAGTGAACAGAGGTAAATACTGTTAACTGATGGTACACGAAGGGGATTGCAATCATTGTAATGAAGCAACTGATACAATTTGTTGACTGTAAAACCGATGATCTGCTCTGTAACCTCCACTCAATTCACAGCAAACAGTTAAAATATGTTTTTACAAATGTAGATGCTATTAGCTCATCTTATGGAAAAGGGAGCCAAGGCTCATGGAAGAAGATAACTTTCCCAACTCACACAATAAGCTATGGGACTGAGATTCAAACCAAGTGAGTTTGACTTGAAAATCCATTCCCTTTCCATTACACACCACAACTTCTGGTGTGATGCAAGCTTGAGGAAGATCCAGGTTCAGAAAGACTGTTAATATTTAGGTGTACTGGTATCTTGATGGTAAAGTCCTGGAAGACAGAGATGGTGGACCCAACTCAAGGTCTGAGGGTCCCCTGGGTCAGAAAGTTTCAGAGGCTGTCCAGGACCCTGGAGAGCTCCTAAAGAACAACAAAGACTGAAATCCCTTTGAACCACAGGCCTATCAGGTAGCTCAGCCTGCTTCATGGATCTTGAAAGCTATTCATTCACTGGACACTCAGGGAGCCTTTCTCCTCTGGGACCCTGGGCATTAGACGGGATCATCTCCCCCATGCGCTCCTTACTCCACCATAATTTTTTCTCTGCATCCGTTTTTGGGAGGGAATGCTGACTTAAGGGTACCCTGTCCCAAGAGTTTGAAAATAATTTAAATAATCTCTTTCAAGTTCTCCCACCTTTTCATAGATGAAATGACAGGCAAATGTGATCTGTTAATCATGCCAAGCTTCCTTTGGCAATGTAAAACCAAACGGACTGCTTTGCATAATAAAAGGATTAAATTATGAGCTGTACAGGGAACAAATAAAGCTTGATCATTCAGGCTAGAAATTTGTGACTAAACATCCTTGTGCTTGCCTTTCATTCTCTCACCATCCTCACATGTCTGCCCTCAACTACGGTTGTTTATTTTTAATCCACATTTCCCCAAAATAGATATTAATAGTTTTCCTGAAGTAGCACCCTGTGCATTGACCAAGAGCAGTAATATTTCTCTGACCATATGCATTTGGAGCTTGCTTTGACACTGTTAATGGATTTTCTGTTTGGTATTTAAGTTGGCTTTTTGCGGGAAGTGTTGGCCGGTTCAAGCTTCTTTAATAAGTTCTTCATGACTGCGTTTACCATGACGTTAATGAAATCATTCTGAATATCAGTGGGCAGATAATGAGCCCAGAGGTAGTGACCAGGGTGAGGGCCCAGATGGAGGGAGGAGCAGGGTGACTGATGGGGAGTCAGGGGCAAAGCTGTTTTTCTGGCTCCTGAAGGAAGGTGAAGATGAATCACAATCCCAGGGTCTGATGTAATGTCGTTCCCCCCCTCCCCCCCATCTAGGAGGGTTTGGGTTGGGAGTGCTACCAAGAAGTTTAATGGCTCTTTCTATAGCCTATTTAGGAAGCTGGTTTGCCAGTCTTCCTTGCTCACTCTTTCCCTCTCGAGAGAAGTAAGCTAGGGCTTTCCTTTCCAGAACTTAGAGAGAGGTTCTGGAGGGAAGTTCTTAAGACAGTTTGGATGCATTTAGCTCTGTACTCCTCTTTATTGCTCTTCCTACAGACCCTACGCTGGATGGGCTCCCTATGTCCTGCCACCCTCCTCAACACCTTCCTAGACCACATGGTGCTACTCTCCACCTCTTGCCACCTCTTCCCTTTCCAACCAACAGGTGGACTAGGTTTCTAGCCCTGCCCTGGGGCCTCTGGCCATGTCCTTGTGCTGGACAGGGTAGAGGGGGCACTAGGGCCTAGGCACAGGGTTCTGTAAATATGTTCCCTGAGCTTTATGAGTGACCACGGGCTGTCCATACTGGATTGAGCCAACTGTTAGGGACTGGAAGAGGAGAATAAAGGTGGTAGACAAAGCCACCATAGAGGGGTTTGAGATGAGGTGGCCCAGGCTGCCACATAAGGCCACATGAATGGTGCACTGCACACCCCGAGGTGGCCCCCACTGGGCCTCATTCACTGTAGATTTGTAAATGAATTAATGACAGTTTCCTGGCAGTTAGCAAGTGAGTATCTTATACTAACAAAATCAATCTATTACAGTAATTTTCCAACAATTGGAAGTAAAGTGTGCTGTGGAAAGGGAATTCTTCATTGACTTTGCATAAAGATACTATACAGGTTGGGGTGGCCCTTTATTTGGGAACCCCATATATCTGGGGGGATTTTCTGCATCACACATGAAATCAGTTTCATCTCACCAGTTGTGTTGGGTCCCAAGAATGTGGGTCTCAACTGGTGTCCAAGCCTTCAGTGCTGGGTGGAAGAGGGACAGTGGAGCCATCCTTGGGCAGCCTGTGCTCTTGAGACAGTCACTTGACGGCTCAGTTGGTCGCCTACAGACTGCAGGTACCTATCAAGCCACTGACCTGGCCTGCCACGCTGTTGGAAGGCTGATGCATGAAAACTATGCACTCGTGCTGTGGAACCTGGAATGGGAAGTTGTTGAAAAACTCTGAACACATAATGTCCTGGGCTGGAGGAAGGGTCAGATGACTCCCTGCCTCTGCAAACGGCAGTTTCATTTCCAGCCTTCTAGACATTCCAGAGCTGCTGGAATAACAGTCTGCTCTTCAGAAGGGCCATTCAATAGCGGTGGGCCTGCCTGGCCCCTCTGGCTCTTCCTGTAAGAAAACAAACAGGAAGGAGATGCTGGCAGTAAGCAGAGTGGGACCCAGGGCTGGCCAAGCAGCTGGAGAGGGGCACTGACCAAATTGGGTGTGCCTCTGTTCCTCTGGGCAACAGCTGACCAGGCCCAGCAGCCCAGGGAGGTCATAGAGAGGCCAGGAGCTATGTCTTTGCCTCAGCGTGGGCTTAGATGGTGCATTCCCATTTGACCTTAGTTCCCAGTAGTTCACAGAAGGGGTTGGAAGAGATGGTCTCCGAGGTCCCTTCCAACTAGGTGTGGTTCTAGGCAACTTACTTTGTGTCACAGTTCCATAGGTGCTAGGTAAGAGAATGGTTTACATGTGGATTTGCATCCATCGTGGCCTTATCCCTGAGCCTGGAGCTCTCAGACCACCTCCAGGCAGCTTGGTTGAAAAACAAAACAAAACACTTTCCTCTCCCACCCAGAGTGGGGCATACCTCAGCCTGCTCTCAGCACCCCAGACAGCTGGTCTCCCAGCTGGAGCTCACAAAGGTGCCAGAGCATCAGAACTACTCATGCAGTTGATTTTAGCGAGAGGCTTGGAGGCTATGTGTTGGTTTTTTTTCCTTGGGAGAAATTGTTCCCTGAAGCTAAACATCCCAGCTCTGGGGAGTGCAAAGCTGATCAAAATAGATTTTAGCCAGAGTGGCAAAAATGAGAGGGGAGCACAGGGTCTCAGCCCCTCTCCTGCCTGAAAACCATCATAGGCGTGTGCCAGCCTGGGGCTCAGGGCTCAGGGTGGCTGTGGCAATTGCTTTCTGCCATCTCACTTTTCCTGTGGTCCAGCATGCTCTCTGGGAGAAGGACAACAGTGGAAGGAGGGTCATGCTAGGAGGCAGGTCTTTATCATTATTTAATAAAGAATGGGAGCTTGGCTGTCGAACAAATCACACCTGGCCAGGAATAATCATAGTAATTATGGTAATAATTGTAAGAGCAGCTAACATGTATTGATTACTGTCTCTATGTGGGTCCTGCTAAATGCATTGTTTCATTTAACCCTCATAGAAAAGGTATAAACTAGTTGTTATAGCTTCAATACAAAGATAAAAACACTGAAGCTCAAAGGGAGTCCCTGGCTTAAAGTCCTCCAGCTAGTCCAGAGCAATGTTAGTATGGCTTGTACAGGCCCCAGGGCACTGTGGGGAGTGAACCAGCCTTTTGGATCTGTTAATTCCAAGCTTCTGGGGAAACTGGGGAGGAGGATACTGGGATAGATGGGCGTGGGGGACTCAGACATGTTCAACATCCAGGATGATGTCCTGCAAGAAATGACCAAGGGTGCAGGGAGGGCTGGAGAGTGGGTCTTGGCTACTGGAAGTCTGAGAGATGGGTGAACCTGGAAGATGGTCCATGCTTGGTATTCTGGCAGGAGGTGACTCACCACGTGGCAGCCAACCCCAGGGATACTCGTAAGAAAGAGGTCCCTAGCCCCATATTCGAGTTTGCTTCTGAGGCCTTCTTTTGGTAACTTCTGAAAATGTAGCATTGCAGGCCTGCTCAACCCGTCTTTTTGGGACAGAGTGGCAACCAAAGTCAGTTTGTGTAAGGCCCGTGGGTGATCCTGGTTCACATGTTCCTGGGGCTGTACTCTGAGATACTTTAGCCTAGGAGGAGTGGTGAGACCCTCTTTCTCCCTCTCTTTCTCCTCATCACTTTATCTCTTGGCTCTTCTCTCTAGATGGAGACCTCATGCTCTTCCACCCAAGACAGTTTTTTTCTATGTGGTAGGAGATAGGGGCATTGTCAACTCCAGCCTCGCTTCATCATATGTACCATCCATTGCGGAAGAGCAGCTTCCCACTGTCCTTATTTCAAAACCCAAGGAAGCTCCTGATTGGCTCTGTTTGGGTCATATGCTCCATCCTGACCAATCACTGTGAGTGGGAAGGGGAACTGATAAGGCCTTAGTTACATGCCCACCCTTCCATCCAGGGCATAAGTCTCTGTGATTAGCAACCTCACTAGAGTCACATGATTAGAGAAGGGGAGGAGCAGATGAATGCAATAGACATTTATGAAAATATCTTGTCGTGACTTCTACTTTGAAAATGTCTATATGTTATGCAGAGTCCTGGTGTGGCGCTGCAGGTTGGCTTGAATGAACCACAAAGTCAGCCACGCCTCAGAAATCCTAAACAGAGTTGTTATAAGTTGGAATCGACTCAAAGTCACTTAACAAATGTGTTAAGCATGGCATCAGGCATTTTGCATATGCTATTTCTATCTCCTTTAATAATGAATCAGGGTGGGTGTTATGTATCGTATTTTGAAAGATATAGTTCCTGGGAGGCACAAAGGGTTGTCTGTTAAAGATTGGTGATTCAAAGCCACCCAACAATGTGAAAGAAAAGCTGCTTCTGTAGACTATTGTTGTTATTAAGTGTCGTGGAGTCAGCTGCGACTCAAAGCAACCCCATGCAGGGTTTCTGAGGCTTAAAAAAAAAAAAAAAAAAAAAAAATCTTTGCAGGAGCTGAAAGCTCCATCTTTCTCCCATGGAGCAGCTGGTGGGCTGGAGCTATGGACCTTGTGGTTCACAGCCCAGTGTTTCTTGTCACATAAAGATTAAAACTAAGAAAATCCTGTGGAGCCGTTCTACTCTGTAACACACACGGTCGCCACGCTCAGAATCAATTTAACAGCAATAGCTCTTTTTATTTTTTAAGGAAAGAAAAGGTTAAGTGACCACCCAAGAACTGGTAAGTGACTAGACCAGATTTCAAACACATTTGTGTTTGTCCCACTACACTTTGATTCCTACTGATGGAGATTACTACAAGTAGTGTGGTAGACAATCCGACAGTCCTACAGAATAGGCTGGCTAAGATACAGTAACACCCCCAAATTCTCATTGCCTTAAGACAACAGTTTTGTTTCTTGCTCATGATGAGTTGGCAGGTTGTCTCATCATTGTGGCTGGGCCAGAAGAATATGGGGACTCTGGGGAGTTTTGTCCTATAATCTTACTCTACTCATAACTCACCCTTAACAAACTATAAGGGAGTCCAGCAAGTGTAGATCTCTGCTGGGACCCAGAAAGAGGAGAAAACAGCGAAATTTAGAGAACAGCATAAGTGAAGTTTTTTTATTTTTGTAATTTTTATTCAATAGAATGATTCTTAAGTATAATAATTTTATTTTTGCTCAGTGAGTTATTAAATATTATAAAGTTCATTTAAATCACCTTTTAATGAAACATGCAAGCCACCACTGGTCTGTCAGTTTGTCTTATGTGGTGGCTTGCATGTTTAATACCAGCAGAGACACCCATGGTAGACAGATTTCAGTTAAGCTTCCAGACAAACACAGACTAGGAAGAAGGGAAGACAGACTACTTCCAAATATTTTGTCACCAAAAATCTTACTGATAGCAGTCGAACGCTGTCAGATAGTACCAGAACACTGAATATTGAAACAAGATGAAGAGCACCAGAATATTATCAGATACAGTGCTGGAATATGAGCCCTTCAGGTTAGAAGTCACTCAAAATACGACTGGGGAAGAGCTGCCTCCACAAAGTAGAGTTGACCATGATGACACAAATGGAGTAAGCCCTCGGTACCTTCATTTGCTGATGGAACACAACTCAAAATGAAGAGGAACAGCTGTAAACATCCATTAATAATTGAACATGGAATGTATGAATTATGAATTTGAGAAAATTGGAAGTTGTCAACAATGAAAGAGAACATGTAAACATCAATCCTAGGCATTAGTGAGCTGAAATGGACTGGAATTGGCCGTTTTGAATCTGACAGTCACATGGTTTACTTTGCCAAGAATGACAAATTGATAAGGAATGGTGTCACATTCATCATCAAAAAGAACATTTCAAGATCTATCTTGAGGTACAACCCTGTCTGTGATAGGATAATAATCCAGTTACTACTACCGCCGTTATTCAAATTTATGCACCAACCACTAGAGCCAGTGTTGGTAAAATTGCAGAAATCTACCTGGTGTGGCCCTGTGGGTCAATGTGCTGGACTGCAAAGTTGTTTTGAACCGCAAGGTAGGTGGTTCAAGCTCACCAACCGTTCCTAGGCAACCCTGTACAGTGTCATTGTGGGTAGGAACTGACTTGATGGCATTTAACAACAACAAACTTCTTCAGTATTGATAATTACTGGCGATAGGAATGCAAAGGTTGGAAACAAAGAGGAAGGATCAATAGTTGGAAAATATGGCCTTGGTGATAGAAACCATTTTGGAGATCACATGATAGAATTTTGCAAGACCAATGGCTTTTTCATTGCAAGCATATTTTTTAAACAACATAAAAGATGATTGTCACATGGACCTCACCAGATGGAATACACAGAAATCAAATTGACTACCTTGATGGTAAGAAATGGGGGAAAAGCTCCATATCATCAACCAAAGCAAAGCCAGAGGCAGACTGTGGAACAGACTATCAATTTCTAATATGCAAGTTCAGGCTGAAGCTGAAGAAAATTAAAACAAGTCCAAGAGCCAAAATATGACCTTGAACACATTCCACCTGAATTTAGAGATTATCTGAAGAACAGATTTGATAAAGTAGACACTAATGACCAAAGACTAACAGAACTGTGGGATGACATCAAGAACTTCACAGAGGAAGAAAGCAAAAGGTCAAAAAGACAAGACAGAAGGAAAAGGCCAAAATGGATGTCAGAAGAGACTCTGAAAGTTGCTCTCCTGTGTAGAGATACTAAATCAAATGGAAGAAATGAGAAGGTAAAAGAGCTGAACAGAAATTTTCTAAGGGCAGCTTGAGTAGAGAAAGCCAAGTATTGTGATGAATGTGCAAAGACCTGGAGTTAGAAAACCAAAGGAAAGAACATGCTCAGCATTTCTCAAGCTGAAAAATCTGAAGAAAAAATTCAATCCTCAACTTTCAGTATTGAATGATTCAGTGGGCAAAATATTGAACAATACAGAAAGCATGAAAAGAAGATGGAAGGAATGCACAGAATCACTGTACCAAAAAGAAATGGTTGATGTTCAGCCATTTCAAGAGGTAGCATATGCTACTGAAGGAAGAAGCCCAAGGTGCACTGAATGTATTGGCAAAAGAACAAGGTTCTGGGAGTTGATGGAATGCAAACTGAAATCTTTCAACAAACTGATACATCACTGAAGGCACTCACTCTTATACGCCAAGAAAGTTGGAAGACAGCTACCTGGCCAATTGTTTGGAAGAGATCCATATTTGTGTCCATTTCAAAGAGAGGTGACCCAATGGAATGCAGAAATTATTGGACAATATCACTAATATTGCATGCAAGTAAATTTTTACTAAAGATAATTCAAAAACTGTTGTAACAGTACATTGACAGAGAACTGTCAGGGGTTCAAGCTGGATTCAGATGAAGGATATCATTGCTGATGTCAGATTGGCTGAAAGCAGAGAATACCAAAAAGATGTTTGCCTGTGCATTTTTGACTATGCAAAGCTTTGGATTGTGTGGATCATAACAAGCTATGGATAATGTGGAGAATGAGTATTCCAGAACACTTAATTGTGCACATGAAGAACCTGTACATAGACCAAGGTCAGTTGTTCCAACCGAACAAAAGAACACAGAATGGTTTAAAAAATGAAATGTGTGTGCCAGGATTGTATTCTTTCACCATGCTTATTCTATCTGTATGCCGATGAAATAATCCAAGAAGCTGGATTGTATGAAGAAGAATGTGGCATCAGGATTGGAGGACGACTTATTAACAAACTGCGATACGCAGATGATACAACCTTATTGATGAAAGCAAAGAGAATTTAAAATACCCATTAATGAAAATCAAAGACCACAGCTTTCAGTATGGATTGCACCTCAGTGTAAAGAAAGCAAAAATCCTCAACAATGGCCAACAAATAACATCAAGATAAATAGAGAAAAGATTCAAGTTGTCAAAGACTTCATTTTGCTGGTATCAACCATCAACACTCATGGAAGCAGCAGCCAAGAAATCAAATGAATTGTTGCATTAGGCAGATCTGCTGCATAAGACCTCTTTAAAGTGTTCAAGAGCAAAGAGGTCAGATTTTTTTTTTTTTAAGTTGAAGACTTCAGTTTGAAGACTAAGATGTGCCTGATCTATGCCATAATATTTTTCAGTAACCTCATATGATGTGGATTTTGGACAGTGAATAAAGAAGACTGTAAAAGAATTGATGAATTTGAGTTATGGTGTTGGAAGTGAATATTAAAAGTATCATGGACTGTCAAAAGAAGGAATAAATCTGTGTTGGATTTATATATATATATATATATATATCTGTGTTGGATTTATAAATATAGCCAGAATGCTTCTTAGAAGCCAGGTTGGTGAGACTTTGTCTCTCATACTTCAGACATCTTATCGGGAGGGATCAGTTCCTCAAGAAGGACATCATGCTTGGTAAAGTGGAGCGACAGTGAAAAAGAGGAAGACCCCCAACAAGATGGATTGGCACAGTGGCAGCAGCAATTGGTTCAAAAGTAACAACAGTTGTGAGATTGCTGCAGGACTGGGCAGTGCTTTGTTCTGTTGTGCATGGATGGAGTCAGTACTGACTCAGTGCCACCTAACAACAAGAACAATGATGTATAAAAATGAATTTGGACACTTTCTCTGTTGAAGAAGTCATCATTATTACTGAATTCTCTTTAAACTGATTATACAAAAAGGGTATTTGTGATGAAGTTCAATCTGATAGAGTTTCAATTGGGGATGGAATGTAATTTAAACTGTGGATGATAATGATAAGTTACAGCATTAAAATACTGCTTTTAGGAGTTGGTGTTTGGAATAATTGGATTTTTATGTTTTGAAAAATTAGCTAAATGTTAAAAAAAATATTTTTATACATTAGATACTGTGATGAAAGAGAAAGTTTAAAGCTGCTATTTGCAAACATGTCTGAAAAATACATTACAGGAGGAGATTATCTTTATTTTTAATACATTAAAAAAAACAAATTGGCTATAATTGCCCCTGTGTTTTCCCTTTTTACTATTGGTTTTTGGAGTGCTAGGAAAATGTTTAGAATTGTTGTATTTTTTAAATGTTCCTCATTAACTTGACACTACGTTTGCACCTCAGCACTCCTTATGCGCCCTGTCTTAACCCAGCGGTCCTAACTGGATGTAAATTAGACTAAGTCTGACTAAACATAAACAGAATGTAATACATTGTGATGTGGAAACTTCCACAGCACCCAAGGGTGTTGGGCTGAGTGATGAAGACTGAGTCACGGCCTATCTGATCTCAGCTAATGGAGATGTTTCTATTGCATGCCTTCACAGCAAGTAGATATTTCAGAAATGGGAACAGATAGTATCATTGCCTTAAGCATGTGTTATTGTTATTGTGTGCTGATTCTAACTCATAGCAACCCCATGTGACATAGTAGAGCTGCCCATAGGGTTTTCTTGGCTGTCATCTTGACAGAGGAACTGTGTTGGGCTGCTAACTGCAAAGTTGGCAGTTCAAACACACCAGCTGCTCCATGGGAGAAGGATTTACAGTCTTGGAAACCTTAAGGTGTCAGAATCAAGGTGACGGTGGTGGGTGTGGTTTTTGGTAATCTTTACTGAACCAACCATCAGGCCTTTATCTGACAGAGCTTCTGAGTGGTTTCGTAGACCCCTGGCAGTATTCTCATGAACCCTTGGGAATCACAAACCACCCATTTGAAAATACTTCCTAATACCATCTTATATTAGAGTGTTGGTGCCTGTTCAGTATATTTCACAAAGGCGGAGATGTTCGATTGTTTGTAGATTGATAAAAGGGTGGGATAAACCAATGGCCCCTTTTAGAGTACCTTCTGCTTCCCAGTATTCGAGGGGATCTGGAAAAGACAGTATTCCATCACCCCAGAAGTGAGAAGCGGTGGTCAGGGCTGGAAACAGAGGAGTGAATGCCTGGGCCTTCCCATCCCCGTCCAGAAGAGCCAAGATAATGAAGATAGAACAAGTGCAGAGAAGGGCAGCAAAACCGATCCAGGAGACATGACTTACGAGAGGAACGTTTAATTGGTTTAGCCTAAAACGCCCATTAAGCTCTCTGGTGGACAGGATGATGCTATAAATATCCACAAGGTGACAACAAGGGAGAGAAGATGGAATCCGGCTCGCTGGGCACTAATGTTAAGACACGAGACTTGTAGGGAGCCTCTGAAGGAGCCGCTGAAGGCTTGAACCTATTTCAGGGGTTTGAAGAGTTTTTTACAGCCAGAATTGTTTGTTCAGACTTAAGCATACGTGGAGCGGTTACATGAAACACATTAACAACTGAATTTCTCTGGTTGAGTGGAGGAAGGACCCGTCTTCTCACCCCATTCCCTGACCCCGTATCCCCAAAGGCATCTCTCTAGACTCTTCTAAGCTGTGTGCTCCAAGGCCTTCCAGCCCTGAAACTCCTGCTATGGACAGCAGAAGCCCAAGAAGGGACACACAGACAGACAAGGGGTGGGGTCCAGCTAGAAACAGGCCTTGAAAGACTGCTGGGTAGAAGTGGTTTTGAGATCCTGCTGGCTGTGAGCCCCAGTCAAGCCTCTGAGCCTTTGCACATGCGACTGCTCTACCTCCAATACTCCTCCACAGCCCTCTCTTCTCGTCCCCCAGTGCCTCCCTATCCCTCCCCTGGCCAGGCCCCCACAGTCCAGTGTCCTTGTTCTGGGCCCCTGCTCCTCCTTTCCTTGCCAAGCCCTGACCCCTCTGGACTTTAGTCATCCATTGTGCCACTCCGTCACAAGCTCCCTGAGGGCAGGGGTCCCGACCCTTAGCAGTGCCACCTGGCCTGTGCTCAATAGAACAAAAACAACCAAACTGTTGTTGTCAAGTTGACTGTGACTCAGGGCAACCCCATGTGTGTCAGAGGAAAACTGTGCTCCACCGTGTTTTCAATGGCAGTATTTGAGAAGTGTCTTCTGAGATAGACTCAAACCTCCAACATTTGGGTTAGTGGCCGAGCATGTTAACTGTTTGCACCACCTGTGGTCATTGGTGGTGGTGGTGGTGTGCTGTAGAGTTGGTTCTATAAATCTTTATGGGAGCAGAAAACCTCATCTTTCTCCTGCAGAATGGCTGGCAGTTTCAAACTGCTGACCTTTCAGTTAGCAACTCACTTGTAATCCACTATGCTACCAGAGCTCCTCCTGTGGTCATTAGAGTTTCCATAAAGGTGTCTTGGATGAATGAATGAATAAGCACATGAGTGAACAAATGCACAAACGGGTCAAGATTAATTATGTGAGGATAAAAGCGAAAGCTTCCAGGATTGCTGGCTATAAAGAGAGGTCATGTGGGAGCTGGCCAGGGAAGGGGCAGGGAGGAGCTGGGGAATGAGAAGGGAGGGCTGGGGTTGAATGAGCATTCACAGTAGAGCAGCAGCATGTGCAAAGGCCCAGAGGCCAGCAAGAAAGACACGCCTTTGGGAGCCTCCAGGCTCAGGGGCTGTGGAGAGAGACCAGAGAGGGAGGTTAGAGCTTGCAGCCAGTTCTATCCCAGGGGCAACCGGGAGCCATTGAAGTTAAACAAGGTGGTGTTGTTGTCAGGTGCCATCGAGTCAGAACTGACTCATAGCGACCCCATGCACAGCAGAACGAAACAATGTCCGATCCTGGGCCAACCTCACTACTGCTGCCACACTTGACGCCATCAATGATGTCACCTGGCCAATCCATCTCGTTGGGGGTCTTCCTCTTTTTCTCCGACCCTCCATCTTACCCAGCATGACATCCTTCTCCAGCGACTGTTCCCTCCAGACAATATGTCCAAAGTATGAGAGACGAAGCTTAGCCATCCTGGCCTCCAAGGAGCACTCTGGCTGCACTTCTTCCAAAACAGATCTATTGGTTCTTTTGACAGCCCATGGCACTTTCAGTATTCTCCTCCAACACCACAACTCAAAAGGCATAATAATATTGATGTTTTAAGACGACCCTCTGGTACTTTTTTGAGACTGGATTTGAGCGCGGCTGTGGATGTCCTTGGGGTAGACTAAGTCGGCCTTTGTGATGCAGGGGACACAGGAAGCTGGGATGAGAGAGGAAGAGTCCATGCTTCTAGTCTGGACAACCCACAATAGTCTCTGAGCCAGGAGCTGGTGGGGGAAATGGGTGCACGATGCTGACATTCCTGTTATTTCCTGGCTCTCTAATGAGAGTCCCCTCAGTGGGGAGAAGAGATGATCCCTAAAGAATAAGCCACACCAGCCTTGTGTCCTTAAATAATGATAAGGCAGACAATGCTATTACTATTCCACTTTACAGGTGAGAACAGTGAGGCCCACAGAAGCAAAGACTGCTGATGTTTGCGCCGTCAGTGGCAGAGGCGGGTCTCAAGCTGGTACCTCCTGTTTCTCAGGGTGAGGGGGCCTATCCCAGAAGCTGACACTGGGGTTTTTGCCAAGAGGGCCAGTGAATGACCTGCAAGGATTCCACACATTCTCCAAAAATGTCTGAGGGAAATTGTGCACAGGTGGCTTTTCTGAGAGATGGGCCTATGGCTTTCATCACTGTCCCCTAAATTCTAAGAATCTGGGGATTGCTGAGGAAGTGGCCCAGGGCCAACCACTTCTGCATGTTAGTCTGGGGCCAGGGCCAGGTGGTTGACATGTGTGGGGCTTGGGGGAAGCAAGGGGTCCCCAGGAGTCACTGGGTACTAGGAACATGGTCTGGTAACCTGTGGCCAGCAATATGCATCACTGGATTAAGAGCCAGGCCCCTAGATCCTCTGAGGTGCTAGGAGCTCAGAGGGGAGAGAGGTAGCCCCCACCCTGTCAAGGCCACTCGCTGCGTCCCCCTCTGTCCATCCCAGTCAGTGAAGGGAATCAAAACCCTCTGCCCCATTGCTTGAGAAACGAAGTCTTGAAGGGACAAAATGGGAGAAATTCAGGGACTCTGTGGTTCAGCTGGGACCCAGTCAGGCCTGTCTGACACAGTTCAGTTCTCACCACAGTGTTTGTACCCAAAAAGCCATGTCCGTCTCGCTTCTGCTGTGGCTCCTCAGCTCCCCACCCCCACCCTGCCCTCTTGTCCAGCTTGGGCTTCCAGGGCCTGGAGCACTGTCTGAGCACTGGGCAGAGGGTGTTGGGCCATCCATTAGCAGCCCTCTCCTGCCCTCTAATGGCCGCCCCTGAACCGGCTGCAGAATGAGGCTCTGGATGCCTCCAGGACCCCAAGTCCCACTGGAGAAGCTGGGGCTGGTGCAGGCCAAGTGGCATTGGGCATGACCCCAGGCCTCAAGGGTCTTAGGCCCTGGCCCCTTGAGGAGAGACCGATGGCTCAAATCCACCCTTGAGGGATGGGAGCTGGAAGAGCCTATTCCCCAAGGGACCACACCCTGGAATGGTGCCTGGGCCTCTGCCCATTAGGGGATCAGGTGCCTCCCCTGCTCAGAAACACTCTGGGGCTCCCAGCTGCCTGGACATCAAAGAAGAGCCTTTCTACACTCAGGTTTTCTCTGTCTCATTCCCCCCAGTTTCCCACCGCATTCTCTGCACCGTATTTAACTTTCCTGGCTCAACAGTTCCCAAATCTCTGCTTAATTGGTCCTTTTCCCTGCAAAATGCTAGTTCCTGTCCCAGCACCCTAGTGCTCCTGGGAAACTCCACTCCAAGTATTCTAACATTCTCTGGTACACCCCAGAGCACTGGGCTTGTTCTTTCTCTCTTCCCGCTATGGTACCCAGTTAACACTGACATACAATTCTTAATGTTAGAATCTGCTTATCATGCCCTGAAATCAGCCTCGTTCCTCTCCAGAACAACGGAGGAGTGTCATTCCTCAACAGGAGTCAGGGACATATGGCATTTTATCCTTCGGTTTTCACCATTATAGAGTCATTTTCTTCTGGGCCTACATAATCCTCATAGTGGTAATTGAGCGACTCCGTGATACGTTATTGTATAGTAACTTTCAATCTGGGCTTGGGGGCTGCCCAGGGGCTGACGTTCAACTGCTCCTTCAAACACAGGATCTTGACTTTTGTCTTTTTCACAGCCTCATTAGCGTTGTTGTTCTGATATTACCTTGGAGTTTCACCTTGGGGTTTCAGAAAAGATTCTATTTTGACATAAGTTTCGTGCTTTATAACACTTAAAGCCCAGGGAGGTGGATGATCAAAAACGCATGTAACCAAATGCTTCATTTTGGAATGGTTTTGTGCAGGCAGACTAAATTCTCTCAGTTTTCCCTCTCCACACCATAATTCTCTGGAAAATGTTCCTTCCTTGTCCCGTCTATTAAAATGGAGACTCCTAGGAGCTGGGAGTTGGATCCTGGTTCTGCCAAAGCTTGGCAAAGTGCCTTGTACAAGTTGATGCTGCGGGCTAGTGGCCATTCAATGGACTCTGAGTCACAGTGAGCTGAGGTACAATGGAATGAAACACGACCTCGTACCCTGCCATGATCACTAGCACCAGCATGTTCAAATCCTATCCATCTCTGCCAGGGTCTCCACTGCCCTCTACTTCACCAGCTGTGATGTTCTCCTCCAGTGATGGATGGGTCTAAAATAAGCAATTCAGACAATGCTCTCTTATGACCCATAACAAGTCTGTGTGTGTGTTTTAAAAAAATTATTTGCTTGTGGTTGATAAGAATACACGTACCAAAACATACACCAATTCAACAGTTTCTGCATGTTTGATTCAGGGACGTGGATTCCATCCTAACTCTGAAACCATTTTCACCCTCCTGTTCTGAGCTGTTTCTCTCTCATTAGCATAAACGTACTACCCAAGATTGAACCAGAAGGTTTCGTCCACTGATTTTCAGCAGTGGATTGTTAAGCCTTTCTTCCCAATCTGCCTTAGCCTGGAAACTCTGCGGAACGCTGTCCACCACGGGTCACCCTACTGGAAGCTGAGATACTGGTGGTCTCACAGCAACTGCTAGTATCACAGCAACACAAAAGCCACCACAGTATAACAAACTGATGCACAGGTTGTTGGTGCTCACTTAGTGCTTGTGGAATTGAATGTGACAGGGAAGGTTGCTCCATGAGATAAGTGGGAAGTGCCTCCGTTTAGGTTCAGAATTTCTCAGCACTCAGCACATCAGGAACTAGCCAAGGTGAATCTTTGTGGGCTGGGTCAACACCACTCCTTGGCCCAGGCTCTGGGGGATTCCAAGTGGCTACATCTTCACTGAGAGATCATGAACATATGAGACGCTGCACATGTTTTATGTGGTTTGGGGACTTTCAACACATGAAAACACCTGTGAAGCCCTCACCTCAGTCAAAATAATGAGCACATTTTCACGCCAAAAGTCTCCTTCTGGCTCTTTGCAATCCTCCCTCCCCAGCCTAGCTGGTCGTATTTCTATAATCATATTTTCTAAGTAAAAAACAAAAAATCAGACAAATGCATGGTCTGAAAACAGGAAAAACAAACAAAACAAAACTCCATTTTCATATAACACTGATGTGCTGCCCATCACATAGAATAGCTTGTCTTTTCTACAATTGCATCTGCTCCTCATTTATCCACTAACTCCTTATCTGACATTTCACATTAAGGACAAAAGCAAAATATCTACTACCCACCTGACTATTTTGCCCCTTGATGAGGTGGTAAGCAAAGCAATAACGGCTCCCCCTCATCACGGAAGGTCTCCCCACTGCCACTGGGAAGCGGGGCCTCGCTGCCCCTCGCCCTCTGCCTGCTCTTGTTGGTGGGTGCCAGGTCCATCTGACACTGGAAGCCAGCCTCCTCCAGGGCCCTGGCCTCCGGTGGGTGTGCACACAAAGGCACCTGCCCTGGGTCCCCAGCTCCTGTGTGCCTGTGGGTCAGGAAGTGGGGAAACAGACATTGGGATGGGTGTGTGGAAGAAGAGTGTGAGTCTGGTGACTTCCAAAAGTGATCTGAACTGGGCCTGAAGCCTCCGCCTCAGTGGGGTCAGGTGTGTGCCAAACATGTGGTCAGGTCCCCAGAGCCTCCCAGGAAGCCCTGGGCCTGCAAGGCAGAGCAGGCTCCAGGATCATGAATGCAGGGTTTGCAGGGCTGGAAGCTGAGCCCTGAAGGTGGCTCAGGGAGGGCAACTCTGGCCCAGCACAGGGAGACAGTGAAGTGGTTGAGCCATGGGCCCCCAAGTCACAACCCAGTTTTATCCAGCTTTGTCTTCTCCAAGCCTCCTTCTCCACAGAGGAGTGATCCAGAACTGGCCTCCTCAAGTGACGAGCACACCAGAAAATCCTAGAGCGTCTTCCTCTTTTTCACTGACCTTCCACTTCACCTAGCATGATGTCCTCCAGGGGCTGGTCCTTCCTGGAAGCAAGTCCAAAGTATCAGAGATGAAGTCTTGCCATCTTTGCTTCCAAGGAGTGATCTGTTCATAATACTCCAAAACAGATCTGCTTGTTCCTCTGGCAGTCTGTGGTATATTCAATAGTCTTCATCAACACCAAAATTCAAACGCCTCAGTTCTTCTCCAGCTTCCTTATTCATTGCCTACCTTTAGCATGGTGATTGAAAATACCACGGCTTGGGTAAGGAGCACCTTGGTCCTCAAAGTAACATCTGGATCTTAATATCATCCCAAAACAAGACCAGGAGCTGATTATGGAACAGACTACTAAATTCTCATATGTAACTGACGAATAACGTGGCATCAGGATTGGAGGAAGACTCATTAACAACCTGAAACAAGCAGATGATACCACCTAGCTTGTTGAAAGCAAAGAGGACTTAAAATATTTATTGATGAAGATCAAAGACCATAGCCTTCAATATGGGTTGCTCCTCAATGTAAAGAAAACAAAAATCCTCACCACTGGACCAATAAATAATATCACGATAAATGGAGACAAGATTGAAGTTGTCAAAGACTTCATTTTTCTTGGATCTACTATCAACAATCATGGAAGCAGCAGTCAAGAAATCAAATGATGTATTGCACAAGGCAGATCCACTGCATAAGCCCTCTTTAAAGTGTTCAAGAGCAAAGATGTCATCTTGAGGACTAAGGTGTGCCTGACCCAAGCCATAGTATTTTCAATAGCCTCATATACATATGAAAGTTGGACAATGAATAAGGAAGACTGTAGAAGATTGATGCATTTGAATGATGGTGTTGGAGGTGAATATTAAAGGTAGCATGGATTTCCAGAAGAACAAACGAATCTATGTTGGAAGAAGTACAACCAGAATGCTCCTTAGAAGCCAGAATGATGAGACTTCATCTCTCAGACATCATGCTTAGTAAAGTGGAGAGTCAGTGAAAAAGAGGCAGACCCCCAACAAGATGGACTGGCTCAGTGCTAGTAGTAACAATGATTGTGAGGATGGCACAGGACCGGGCAGTGTTTTGTTCGTTGTGGACAGTGTTGCTGTGAGTCAGAACTGACTCAATGGCACCTAACAACAACAAGTACAAGTTAAAGCTGAAGAAAATGGAAACAGGCCCACAGAACCAAAATCTAACCCCCTGAATTTAGAGACCGTCTCTGAGTCTTAGTCTCTTGAATTACACAGTAGGAACCCCACCACATAATACACTGAGCTGTGTGAGGACAGGGGTGATCTATTTATAGCACCCAATGCCATGCTCAGCATGTACAAGGGCTCACTAAAGGACAGTGGTAAGCAGAGAGGGAGGGACAATACTCTGGTGTAGGGGTGTTGGGCTGGCAATCAGCAACTTTCCAGGGAAGAGCTAACAGTAGAGCTGCCTATTGAAGGGTGGCCAGGGCTGGGTCAGTGGGAATCCAGCCTCCGTCTGCTAAGTCCTCACAGGACTGTTAGAATCCCCCAGCGAGGTGGGTCTGTATCCCTCCCTGCTGGTGAGACGCATGGCTGTGAATGTGGCATGTCCCTGGGTTCTGCTCAGCAGGCAGCCCTGACCCGGTCGCCTGTTGCCCTCACATCATGCCTGCAGGAAGGAACCACGGGCCAGGCTCAGGATCAGGACATGCAGGCTCTAGTCATCTTGCCAGCACCCTCACTGACGGTATACTAAGGTCACATGCTTGCTCCTCCTCCTCCTGGTATCAGTATGTTGTTAAGTGCAGTCAAGTCGATTTCGATTCATAACAACCTGATATAGCATTTCCGGGAAGCAGCTGTGAGTTTGAATCACCGACTTTGTGGTTCAAACCGGCCTTTCAGTCCAGTGCTTTCTCCTACAGTCACACCAGGACTGTTAGTGGTTGTTGTTGTTGTTGAGTGCAGTCAAGTCTGTTCCAACTCATAGTGACCCTATGTAGGGTTTCCAAGGAGGGACTGGTGAGTTTGAACCACGACCTTGTGGTCCAGTGCTTATCCAGTGCCACGCCAGAGCCATTCCTTATTTACCTAACCCAACCACACCCATTGTGTGAAGTCACTTCTGACTCATAGCTTGTAGGACAGAGCAGACTTGTCCTGTGAAGTCTTTGAGGTTGTAAACCTTTTTTCAAAGTGGACTGTTAACATCTTTCTCCTGCAGAACAACTGGTGGGTTTGAATGTTGAATCTCTGTGCTGCCGGGGGTCCTCGTTCCTTATTTGTGGTGGTTCTTAAGTGCTCTCAAGTCAGTTCTGACTCACAGCGACTCTATATAGGTTTCCGAGGAGTGACCTTGTGGTCAATAGTCCAGTGCTTATCCTACAGCACCTTTCCATCGTTTGGTTATCAGCCGAGTGCTTAACTGCTGTGCAATCAAGGCGTCTCATTCCTTATTTGTTATTGTTAAGTGCTGTGGATCCAGTTCCAACTCACAGCAAACCTGTATAAGATTTCTGAGGAATGGCTGGTGGGTTTGAACCACTGACCTTGCAGTGGTTATCCTACAGCACCACACCAGGACTCCCTGACCCCACTGTTAGCTCTTGATCACTGTGGTAGCCCCCACTAGCTCTGGGCTAGAATCCAGAGAGAAAACCACTACCTTAGGAATTGGGAGACTTGGCTTTGAAGCAGGGTGGACTTGGGGGTGATACTTAAGCTCTCACAGAGCCTTACTTTGGAGCCCTGGTGTGGCACTGTGGGTTAATGGACTGGACTGCAAGGTCAGCTTGAACTACAACGTCGGTGGTTCAAGCTCACCAGCCACTCCTCAGAAACTGTACACAGGGTCCCTATGACTTGATGGCACTTGACAAGCAAACCTTACTTTGGAGCCCTGGTGTGGATTGCATGTCAGTGGTTCAAACTCATCAGCTGCTCCTAAGAAATCCTATACAGGGTCAGAACCAACTTGATGGCACTTAACACAAACAACCACAAGCCTTACTTTATTCAAGCAGGGAACAAAGGAACTCGCTAAAAGTTCTTCCAGTTGTGACATTTGATTATTTCCCTATGGGACACAGGATTGGGAGAGAAATCGATTTCCTTTGCTCCAGTAAAATGTCCTAAGTAGGAGATCACCCAGTCTGCAGCACTCAGAATAAGGGATCACCCAGACTGCGGCAGGCACTCAGAGTCAGAGATCACCCAGTCTGCAGCACTCAGAGTAAGGGATCACCCATACTGCGGCAGGCACTCAGAGTAAGGGATCACCCAGTCTGCAGCACTCAGAGTCAGGGATCACCCAGTCTGCAGCACTCAGAGTCAGGGATCACCCAGTCTGCAGCACTCAGAGTAAGGGATCACCCAGTCTGCGACACGCAGAGTCAGAGATCACCCAGTCTGCGACACGCAGAATAAAAAGCCAAACAAGCAACTAGTTGCCACCAAGTCGATTCTGACTGATGGTGACCACGTCAAAAAGTTGGTGGGAAAATGGAATTTCAAAGATAATGGAGTGATCTGCTCTGTAAACCTTCACTCGAGTCACAGTAAAAAGTTTCAAGAAAAAATAAATAAATGAAAGAAGCTAATGGAATCCTCCCAAGAACCGTTTGAAGCTCCTCAGACGTGTCAGAGAGGACTCTGTGCCACACGGTCTTCAGTGAGTAACTTTTCAGAAGTAGTTGACCAGGACTTTCTTCTGAATCACCTCTGAGTTGACTAAATGCTTTAACCTTTCAATTAGCTGCCTGATGTCCCCTTGAGAGTCACGGGGGACTTTTTTATAGCTACATGGCTGGCAACAGGTATAAACCAGGGCTGTCCCAGGCCGATCGAACATATGATGACCTGAGTCCTATTCCTTGGGTGGAGACCATAGTGATGGGATTCATTTGAACCCACAGAGCTTGCTTCTTAGGTACCCACCCTATGGGTAGCTCACCCACAGGAGTAACCGCAGTTAGTAATGCCTGCTCTTCCTGGCTCTCACCTCAACCACTGTTGAGGTTGCAGGATCCATGCCAAGCCCGCAAGCCTCCTCCACTGGGGCATCCCCATTTCAGACACATCAATGCTCTGAGCACGTCCCTGGGATTCTCCCAAGAAATAGCATCATAACAGCAGAACATCAAACTTCGCAGTTTATGTAGTCCTTTTTATTTTTCTCTAGCTCATTTAATCTTTATAACAGTCTCAGGAGGTAGGTCACATGATTCCCATTTTATAGGTGAGGAAATTGAGGATCAAAGACAAGAACTTATTCCAAATCACACTGCTAGTGCTTGGCATGGAGCCGGATTCGGGGCCAGGTCTGCTCAACCCTGCTTTTCCCATCCCTCCATCTACCTGGTTTTGCTGGCCGGAGCTGAGAAGGGCATAGCAGGAGCTTAAGTGCTCTGAGCTGGAAACAGTTTGGTGGTGGGGTCATGAATTATTTGCTAAAACCTCAGGCTAAGTACTAGGCATACTGTGGTTTTGACTAAGTGTAAATGCATTCCCTTAAAGCAGAAACTGGGCTAGCTTGGCCAGGAATTCGCTGCTGGGATTCTGAAAATAGGTATCGCTTTGGCTTTCGGGGTGTCAACATTTATGACATCTTCGTTGACACTTATCATTGTTGTCAGTTAAAAGTTTTGCATCTTTTCCTTTGCAAGGGCTTCTCCAACATACTTTTTTGGTGGGTTTGTATCTAATTTCCTCAGGTTTTGAAGTGTAAGGAAGAAACAAAGGCATTATTACTGAGTAAGCACATACTATGTGCCCCACACATGACTCCCTTTCCTTGCTAAATCCTCACTGTGAGTCTAGGAAGAAATCAAGCTTGTATTTCAGACATAAGTTCCACACTAGTGATGAGAGGAGCTGGGTCTTGAAATCACGCCAGTCTGACATCTGAGATCCTCCAGGGTAAGGTACACCTTTCCAGGAAGTAGTGCTCAGAAGGAGCTCTGGTAGCGTAGTGGTTACGAATTGGGCTGCTAACCTCAAGGTCGGTAGTTCGAAACTACCAGCAGTTCTGCGGGAGAAAGATGAGGCTTTCTGCTCCCATAAAGATTTACAGCCTCGGAAACCCTATACAGGGTCGCTATGAGTCAGAACCAGCTCCACAGCACACCACCACCACCACCAGCTCTCAGAAGCCAGTAACATCTTGGGCAGGGATTTAAATCACATTTAGTTGAGGCAAAGGTAGAAATTGTTCCAAGAAACTAGGGACACTTGGGAGCATTAAAGTCTGTTTCTAGCATTCCAAGGATAAAGACCTTGAAAAGCTGCTGACAAAAGCCCATTAAAGGATCTTTAGAATTCAATTAAATCCAAGGAACCTTTATTACTGCTTCTATAGGCCAGATGGACTCCTGGTGTGGCACTGTAAGATAAACACTGGTCTGTAAACCCCAAGGACAGCAGTTCAAACCCACCAGCTGCTCCTTGGAAACCCTATACAGGGTCACTATGAGTCAGAACTGACTCTACGGTACTTGGAACAACAACAAAATAGACCAGGTGTTTTGGGGTAAGCAGAAGGCAGGTCTCTATCTTTCTAGACCTTGGTAGTGGAGTGGTAGAAGCTTCCCCTTCTGCGCGAGAGATAGGGTTTAGTTCTCAGACCACGTATCTCAGTCATGGGCAGTCACCACCCATTTGGAAGTTTGTGTGCTGCTATGATGCTGGATGGATTTGAGCCAAGGAGCTCTGGGAGTGTAGTGATTACGAGTTGGGTTGCCTACTGCAAGGTCAGCAGTTAGAAACGAACTACCAGTTGTTTCTCGGGAGAAAGTTGAGGCTTTCTGTTTCTGTAAAGATTTACAGCCTTGGAAACTCTATGCAGGGTAGCTATGAGTGGGAACTGACTCCATGGCACACCACCACCACCACCAGAATAAGATGGATTAGAAAAAAGATCTGACATTCTATTTCTGAAAATCAGCTAATGAAAACCTTATAGATCAAAACAATCTAATCCCCAATTCATCCTGGGCATGGAGAGAATTGAGGCAGTGTTTTATCCTGTTGTGCATGGGCCAACTTGACAGCAATTAACAAGACAAGTAATCTTTCTTTTGCTTCCTGGGCAGGGGACAAGGACATTTCTGGCACCCCCACACTGAATGGCTCC
Source organism: Chrysochloris asiatica (assembly GCF_000296735.1). Taxonomy (NCBI): domain Eukaryota; kingdom Metazoa; phylum Chordata; class Mammalia; order Afrosoricida; family Chrysochloridae; genus Chrysochloris; species Chrysochloris asiatica. The sequence goes on from NW_006408521.1 coordinate 24,469,127, forward strand.
AAGCCACAGACATGGAAGACGGAGGAATCCTCAGGTATGGGGTTATCAAACATGATTGGGAAGCAGTGCTCTTTGACCTTTCCCTTGGAATGTGTAAACATTTTCAAAGTTTGAGAAGGAAGCACATGGCTTGATTTTTTTTCAGTATGGAGTCTCTCAAACTTATTTGACAGTGAATCCCTTCCCCCAGTGCCTTCTTGTTGTTGATAATAAGTGCTGTTGAGTCAGTTCTGATTCATAGCGACGCTGTATAGGGTTTCCGAGGAGAGGCTGGTGGGTTTGAACCGCCAACCTTCCTGTCCAGAGCTTTATCCTACAGTGCCTCCTCTGGGCTCTGGACTACTTATTGCCTCCATCGAATAGTCCATGGGGCACATTTTGAGATACCATAGGCTAGCAGTGGCTCCACGGTGGGCTTGTGAATGGACACACTGTCTTCTTTCAGGACACTTTTCTAAGGTTCTCTTGTATGGGGCTGTTAGTGCTTCTCTGTCTTTGCTCTCTTGGCTAGATGTATCTGCTGGTGCTTGAGGTTAGCTTTGACTGCTTTCTTTAAAAGGGGTCATTCAGAATTGGGGGATTACTCAGGCCTATGACACTTTTGGAGTCCTGGTGTGGCACTGTGGGTTAATGCACCGGACTGCAAAGCCATTTTTGAACTGCAAGGTCGGTGATTCAAGTTCACCAGCTGCTCCTCAGAAACCCTATACAGGGTTGCTATGGGTTGGAAATGACTCGATGGCACTTGACAACAGCAACATGACACTTTTTATGGCGTCCTGGTATAGTGCTGTAGGATCAGCACTAGACTGCTAACCCCAAGTTCTGTGGTTCAAGCCCACCAAGTCGCTCCTCAGAAACCCTATACAGTGTCGCTATAAGTAGTAAGCAACTTGATGACACTTAACAGCAACAGGGCACTTAGCTAAAGAAAGCTCTTGGGTGAGTTAAACAAGCATTTGGGGGGTAGGGGTCTGGTCACAGCTCCCTGTGACATATGCAGGAGCACAATTTCCAACTGGGGATGGCCGCAGCCTGAATTCTACTAGGGGACACAATGGGAAACACGGGAGAAGGGACCACGGGACTCCAGCTAGGGGGTTTGGACAACAGGGAGCCTCTCTCAGCTATAAGGAGGCCATCCTGTCTACTGGCCAGACTCATCTATTTGCAGGGTGAAGATGGATGGGCAGCTATTTACAACATCCCAAGAGGCAAATGTTGGCCTTGCAACTGTGACAAGAGGCGTGGTGCCTCTTCTCGGGATGACACAGTTACCAGCAGGGTGCAAGGAGGTGACTTGGAGCCCCAGGGCTTGTGACAAAATTAAATGCCATCACAGGTGTGGTGACATTTTTCCTCAGTTGGGAAACAGCCTGGCACAGGGTTAAGAGGGTCATGCCTGCCTTGGGCTGATTGCATGATCTTCCTGAGTCTCGGATTCTTCTCATGTACAACAGGGATTGTTGCTATCTTGGTGTGTCTATCATTTTCATTTCTTTGTTTGTTTGTTTGGAAGGCTTATAATTTTCAGGTGAGGTCCTGTCTTTTAAAAAAATTAATATTTATTAAGTTAATTTGTTTTCCACACACATTATTGTTGTCATTGCTGTTAAGTGCTGTTGAGCTGGTTCTGACTCACAGCAACCCAGTTCAGGGCTCCTAACTACAGCGCCACACTAGGACCCCACAACAAATTATTGGGTGACATCAATTGCTTATGTTTATCACAGTGCACCAACATTCTCTTTAATTGTATTTTGCTTGTTCCCTTTCCAATACTATAGTTTTCCTGTCCCCTTATCTCCTCATTTTTGCCTTTGAGAATTTGTTGACCTTTTGATCTCCTACTATTGGGTACCAGTCACACAGTTTGTTATTAGTGCCATCAAATCGGTTCTGACTCATAATGACCCTGTATAGGGTTTCCTAGGAAGTCCTGGTGTGGCGCTGTAGAAAAATATGAGCTAACTACATGGTTAGTGGCTCAAATCCACCAGCTGTTCCTTGGAAACCCTATGTAGGGTCACTATGAGTCAGAATCAACTTGGTGGCGCTTAACAATAACATCATAGGGTTTCCGAGGGTGTCAATCTTTTTGCAGGCCCAGGAAACCTCATCTTTCTCTGTTGGAGCATCCGTTTGAGCTCCATTGGAGCTCAAACCACTGACATTGTGCTTGGCAGCCTAGTTCTTATCCTGCAGAGCCACCGAGCTACCTGTCCTACAGAAAAAATCCTTTATTTTGTGAGCCACTCTGCCAGTCCAATAAAAGATGATCTCAGTTCTAGACTTGAAGTGTGTCTCAGGGCGATAGTTTTAGGGGGTTAGTCTCTGTTTTCCACTGTTCCAGTTTTTCTTTTTCTTTTCAAAATAAGAGTTTAAGTTGTGCTCCATATTTTCCTTTCATTCTATATTCTACCCAGGACCAATGCTTGTGACCCAGTGGTGGGAGCCGGGCACTATCTAGTTCTTCTGGTTTCAGGGTAGATGAATTTGTGGCTCCTGTAGATTTGTTTCTGCTCTGCCCTTTTGGTTGCCTCTTAATGTTTTGATCCTGGTGAAGAGAACTGTAATTAAGTTGCAGATGGTCCCTCACAAGATTTTAAGACCCTAGGCTTTACCCACTTCACTAATGCTGCCTGTGATTTTTATGAATTGTTATGTCAGTTGGCAGAGCTATTCGTCCCATGAGCCAATGGTCCTAAACCTTTAAACCCAGAAAACCAATGTTGAAGGTGTTTGGTTATTACGTCTCATAAGTATCCTTATTTGTGTCTTCAATGAATATGTGTGTGTGCACCCATATATTTGTACTTAGGTCTACAAGAGTCAGGCATTGGACTGCTACATGCAAGGTTGGTGGCTCAAATCCATCAGTTGCTCTGTGGGAGAAATATGAGGCTATTTACTGATATGAAGATTTACAATCTCAGAAGCCGTGTATAGGACCACTGTAGGCTGAAATATACTTGGTGGAATTAGGTTTGGTTTTTGGTGCTGTTGGTAAGTGCCATTGAATCAGTTCCTGACTCAGCAACCCTATGCGCAACAGCACAAAACACTGCCTGGTCCTGTGCCATCCTCATCATTGTTGTTGTGTTTGAACCCATTGCTGCTGCCACTGTGTCGATCCATCTCATTGGGGGTCTTCCTCTTTTTCACTGACCTTTCATTTTACCAACCGTGATGTCTTTCTCCAGGACTGGTCCCTCCTGAAAAACATGTCTGAAGTATGAGAGATGAATTTTCACCATTCTCGATTCTAAGGAGAATTCTGACTGTACTTATTCCAACACATATTTATTCTTCTGGTAGTCCGTGCTATTTTAAATATTATTCTTCAACGCCAGAATTCAAATGCATTGATTCTTCACAGTCTTCCTTATTCATTGTCCAACTTTCACATGCATGTGAGGCCATTGAAAATACCATGGCTTGGGTCAGGTGCATCTTAGTCCTCAAACTGATATCTTTGCCATCTACCCCTATAAGGAGGTCTTTTACAGCAGATTTGCCTAATGCAATATATTATTTGATTTCTTAACTGCTGCTTCCATGAGCATTGATTGTGGATCTAAGCAAATGAAGTCTGCAACAACTTCAATCTCTTCTCTGTTTATCATATTATTTATTGGTCCAGTGGTGAGGATTTTTGCTTTCTTTACATCAGGTGAAATCCATACTGCAGGCTGTTGTCTTTGATTTTCATTAGTAAGTATTTTAAGTCCTTTTAGCTTCTACCAAGCAAGGTTGTATCATGTGCATATTGTAGGCTGCTAATGAGTCTTCTTCCAATCCTAATGCCATGTTCTTTTTCATATTAATTCAGCTTCTCAAATTATTGGTTTATTTTGAGTAAGTATGGTAAAAGGATACACCCCTGGAACACACCTTTCTTTCCTGATTTTAAACAATTCAATTGTTCTGCTCTAACAACTGCCTCTTGGTGCACGTACAGTTTCCTCATGTGTACAATTAAGTGTTCTGGGATACCCATTCTTTGCAATGAACATTATCTATAGTTTGTGGTGATCCACACAGTTGCATATGATATTAATGATATTGTTCGATGATTTCCACATTCCATTGGGTCCCTTCTCTTTGGAATGGGCACAAATACGTATCTCATCCAATCAGTTGGCCAGGTAGCTGACTTCCAAATTTCTTGGTGTAGATGAGTGAGCACCTCCTGTGCTGCATCAGTTTGTTGAAAGATTTCCATTTGTATTCCTTCAATTTCTGGAGTCTTGTTTTTTGACAATGCCTTCAATGAAGCTTGGACTTCTTACTTCAAGACTATCAATTCTTGATCATATGCTACCTCTTGAAATGGGTGAATTGGCCACTCTTTTTGGTTCATAGCTCTGAGCATTTCTTCCATCTCCTTTTGATGCTTTCTTCATTATTCAATACTTTGGGAATACATATTTCTCTCTGTTCTCATTTATGTTCATAGCTAGACCTGTTGTTTGTTCTTAAGTGCCATTGAGTCCGCTCTGACTCATAATGACCCTGTATAGGGTTCCCAAGGAGCAGCTGGTAAGTTTGAACTGCCAACTTTGTGGACCTACTATACTCATTTGCATACCCCCACCCTTAAGTGCTCAAATACTCCTTTCTATTTTGGTTGTGCTGTGCTTACTACATTCTTGTTTGGTGCCACTTTGCCCTTCACAAAAAAATAACTGTTCTCAACTGTATAAAGCATACTTTCCCCATCCACTCTTTCCTGGTGACCAATAAATGTTGGTCTCTTTCTTGTCTTCCTACAAAAGAGGGTTCATAGAACATTTGTCCTTATATGCTTGAAGTTCCATGCTTCCCTTGGAGTAGCACTCAGAAGCCAGTAACATCTTGGGCAGGGTCTTCTGTCGAGATGAGAGGATGTAGGTGAAATTATTTTATAAACTGCAGCTTACTGTACAGAAGGAAAGGGTTTTGCTAACATCTACCAAGTCTTACTATTTGCTACATCTACTGTGTTCACATCTACTTTATATTTCATTCCCGGCAGCCAAGAACTAAGGGCAGGTGCAAGAAGAATACCTCCTACTCTCCAGAAAGGAGCTCTGGTAGCGTAGTGGTTATGAATCGGGCTGCGAGCCGCAAGGTCAGCAGTTTGAAACTACCAGCTGCTCCGCTGGAGAAAGATGAGATGGTCTGCTCCCGTAAAGATTTACAGTCTCGGAAACCCTGTGTAGGGTTGCTATGAGTCGGAACCAACTCCACGGCACATAACAACCACAACAACAGCAACTCTTCAGATGGTGGGAGTGCTAATGTGTGAAGGAACTCACCCATATTACCTCTGTGCTGGTCACAGCTGCTGAATCTCTGCCCAGGATTTTGGCTTCTCTTAGCCTCTGCACATCTTACGGTCAGAGGACATGTTCCACTCTTCTCCTCTCAGAATCACGTGCTCCTTGTTGGCACACATAGAGGCACATAACGCACCAGGACCAGGTTCTTAAAGTGGCATTTGGGGCACATGGTGGAAAGAGCCAGGCTCCAGAGTTACTCGATTGGACTTTGCACAGGCTGAGCACAGGGGAGGCAGGACCAGTATGGAGAAGGCATTCATTTATCAACTTGCTTTGGAGCTGACTGGAGACAATGCCAGTTCTATGTCTGGCCCCAAATCCCATTGCCATCAAGTAGATTATGACTCGTAGTAACCCTCTATGAGAGAGCAGAACTGCCTCATGAGGTTTCCTCATGAGATAATCTTTACGGAAGGAAGCGGCCACTTCTCGCTCCCGTGAGTAACTGGTGGGTTAGAACCACTGATCTTCTGGTGAGACGTTAAGCACTTAGCCACTTGTGTCACCAGGACTCCTCCGCCCCTGGAGAAGTCACATAGCCTTTTGGTATCATTATTCTCACCCCACGATGAAGACCAGGGCTCACCCAGCTTGGCTGAGCTGTAATGAGGATTAGATGAGGTGACGTATATTAAATACTTTGAGCAGTGCGGGGGCCACATAGTAAGAGCTGAATAGATGGTGGCTATTAGTGCTATTATTATCTCCGTCCTTGAAGAGTTCACAGCCTGGTGAGATGCAGACATGAAAAGAAACAGTTAATTTCTTAATGACTCAGGCCAGGAAGTGATGCTGAGTTACAGAGTAATGGTGTTAGAATTTCCTGCCTCCCTGCTCCCTGTGCAATATCCTGAGGTCGGATTCCCTGCTTCATTCCAGAGGTGGGGTAGCTTTCTGAGGGGCCCCCTGCAAGCACCCCCTCAGCCCTGGGCCTGTGGAGTAGGGAGCGCAGACCTGGGACCTCACCCCTTTGCTCCTATTCAGGTTCACCTTCTGGGAGGAGAGAGAAACTGTGTAGGCATTAGAAAGAGTATCTGAGGCTCTTCTACAATTCTGCACTGCAGGCAAGAGACAATGAGATGGAAAATCCAAATGGCCAAAATGAACATATAAGAGCTTGAAGTTTACGAGTCTGGTGACAAGCAGCATATGAAATGATAATCCCTTGGCAAATGATAAGCATTTTGGAAGCAACAAAGCAGAAAGGGATTAGTGGGGTGAACTTGGGGGAACCTCATTCCACTGACCTGGGGTCTGGGGTCTGATCAACTGCCTCGATTTGGCAGGGGGCATCATTGTGCCTGACAGAATCCCCCAGTGGTGGAACTCTATTCTCAAGTATAACCTGCTTGAGAGTCTTAAAATTCATGATCTTACATAAAATATGTCGACACCCCAGGGCCAGAGGGGACTAGTCTTTTCAGTGACTCCAGACATTCTCAACTTTATTAAATCCTGTGATAATCTTACTCTCTGAACCAAATTGTAAAAATAGAAACTATTGTTTTCTTTCTTTAGCATTGCCAGCTTTGTATACAAAAGACCATCTCCTGGAGCTCATTTGAAAAGGATCCATTTATTGTCTTGGTGTATGTCAGTGTCTGTATGGAAATCTTCTAGGAGGTCAGATGAGTTGGTCTTAGATGGGACAGAAGCTAAATGTGACTCTGAGGTTGCTTGGCTGGAGACCCATTCCAAGAGGAGGCCACTGATAGAGTCTAGGTGTGACCTAGATGTCCCCTGTCCCCCACCACAAACGATGCTAAGCCAAGACTATGGGCAAGAGTGGGGAGAAGACTAGGCAAAGGGAATCTATAGAGGAAAGGTATATGGTGAACTAACATTTGATGGGACCTACTAATGAGATTTCTCACTAGGGTGATCTTTGGTGGGTGTAGAACTACGTGGTAAAAACGTTGATTGAAGACATGTGTCCATGAAGATTGTGGCTCTCAGTTAGGATCTTTAAGGCAGTGGGCCTGGGGTACAAGTGCCTTGGGAAAGAAAAGATTAAAGCCTCTCATCCTTGTCCTTGGGCAGCACAGGGACAGGCCAGGGAGGATGCCACAGATGGTCAAGTGGTCATTCCCCTTTGATTCCTCTTTCTCCATCCTCTGGTTCATCAAGACCACAAAGCAGAGATTTCCCCAGGTAACTTAAGGATGCATGGCAACATGAGGTAGCAGGGATGTCATCTCAGTAGCCGGCGAGTCACACAGGAATCTGATGGGAATCAATGGGATCAATGGGATGATGGTACTAGTCCCACAAAGACCACCTGCAAGCAGCAGCTGCACGGATTCAGGACATTGGGGGCACTAGAGCTGCTACTCAAGTCCCAGGAGGAGCTGTCTGGATAGCTGGAAGGGGCTTCCTGAACCGGCAACGACTGGATTGCTGCTCAAAAGTCTCGACTTTCTCATCCTCTGATTTTTAATCTTTTCCTAAAGTCTTGTCACCTTTTACTCCTTAACTAACCCTGGTAATGCAATGATTAAGTGCTTGACTGCTAACTGAAAGTTCAAAGCTACGTGTGGCTTCATGGCGGAGCCTGATGGTCTGATCCCATGAAGATCACAACTGTGCTCTGCAACAGACGGTCACGAGGAGTCAGAGCTGACGGCACAACATCACAGTTACTGCGCTTTGACTGCTGTGGTCTTAGAGATCACAGCCTGCGTGAACCAGCAGCAAACACTAAAGAGAAATTTCAGAACCAGCCAATGTCTGCTTATTGTTTATTTGGTTTTCTCTTCTAGGACACGTGTGTTTGTGGTTGTGATGTTATATATTGTACACATTAATATAGTCATATTTTCTGCTAGTAAAATTGTTCCTGGCTCCTATAATGGGATTAAATATACCAGTATTTCATGGTGTTCCGCAAAGAGCCCCATAACTTCCAGGTGCTCAGCCACATGGACAAGTTTGAGAACCACTGATCTATAATAAAGAGTAAAATCATTGAACACATAAGGAAGCAGAGGGTTTCACAGAAGTCATTTGTCACTAATCTATCAGCACTCCGGGAACTGGTAACTACATGGAAATGGGGCTAAACTGATGAAGATAAGTTATTTAAATTTTCCAAAAATATTTATAAGGCTTCACATCTAGTAGATTTGACACAGGACTCTCTTGCAGACCTCTTTTGGCATTTAGAGTCAAACAAGAAAATCAGTGTCATTTCTTCATGGACCAAACACGGTGGTGTGCTGTCGAGTTGCTTCCCGCTCATGGTGACCCTGCATTGTTTTTCCGAGGCTGCAGAGCCTCACATGAGTGGAAAGTTCCATAAGGGTTTCAATAAGTAGATTTCCAGGTCTTTCTTTTGAGACATCTCTGGATACACTCAGACCCAGAATGCTAACTGTTTGCCCCAACCAGGGATTCCAGTCAAAGTGCAACCATTATTATAACCAGGCTATGTTTGGGTCAAGGAGCCCTGGTACTGTAGTGTGTTATGTGTTGGGTTGCTAACCACAAGGTTAGCAGTTCAAATCTACCCCATACAGCGTCTCTATGAGTCAGAATCAACTTGACAGCACTTTACAACAACATATATAATTATACATGTATATGTTTATATATTTATGTGTGTGTAATATATAGATATCGGGAATCCTGGTGTGGTGCTGTGGGTTAATGCGCCAGACTGCAAAGCCATTTGAACTGCAAGGTTGGTGGTTCAAGCTCACCAGCTGCTCCTCGGAAACCCTATACAGGGTCACTATGGGTCGGAACCGACTCGACAGCACTTAACAATGACAATATATATATCGGAGTCCTGGTGTGGCGCTGTGGGTTAATGCGCCAAAGTACAAAGCCATTTGAACTGCAAGGTTGGCAGTTCAAGCTCACCAGTTGCTCCTCTGAAACCCTATACAGGGTCGCTATGGGTCGGAACTGACTCGATGGCACTTAACAACAACAGCAACAATATATGTATCATGGAGTCCTGGTGTGGCACTGTGGGATAATGCACTGGACTGCAAAGTTGCTTTGAACCACAAGGTCGGGGGTTCAAGCTCACCATATGCTCCTCAGAAACCCTATACAGGGTCGCTATGAATTGATACTGACTCGATGGCACTTAACAACAACAGCAACAATATAGCTATTTATGTATATATGTGTGTGTGTGTGTACATATATATACTATATATATAAAATGTTTACTTGTACCCAAAAGATGCTTACTTGTGCTTTATTGACTATGCAAAGACTGTGTGGATCATGACAAAGTATGGATAAAATTAGGAAGAATGGGTATTCCAGAACACTTAATTGTGCTCATGAGGAACCTGTACATAGACCAAGAGGCTATCATTCAAGCAAAACAAAAAGAAACTGAATGGTTTAAAATCAGCAAAGGTGTGTGCCAGGGTTACACTTTTTCACCATACTTATTCAACCTGTATGATGAGCAAATAATATGAGAAGCTGGATTATCTGAAAAAGAACATGGCATCGGGATTAGAGGAAGACTCATTAGTAACCTGTGATATGCAGATGATACAACGTTGCTAGAAGAAAAGGGACCAGCCTTCAGTAAGGATTGCACCTCAATGTAAAGAAAAAAAATTCTCACAACTGGACCAGTAAATAACATCATGATAAATGGGAACAGTGGATACAAGGATAAAAGGAGTCCTGGCATGGTGCTGTAAGAGCACTGGACCACAAGCTTGGTTTGAATCACAACGTCAGCGGTTCAAACTTACCAGCCACTCCTTGGAAACCCTATACAGGGTCGATAAGAGTCAGAACCAACTCAATGGCACTTAACAACAACAATAAATGGAGAAAAGATTGAAGTTGTCGAAGATTTCATTTTACTTTGGTCCACAATTCAACACTCAGGGAAACACCTCAGATTGTGAAGCTGTCACAGGTGTGGGCAGTGTTTCATTCTGTTGTACGTAGAGTCACTAAGAGTCAAGAAATCAAATGACGTATTGCATTAGACACATTTGCTGCACAAGACCTCTTTAAAGTGTTACATAGCAAACATATCAGTTTGAGGACTAAGGTGTGCATGACCTAAGCCAGGGTGTTTTCAATCATCTCATATACATTTAGGAGTCCTGGTGTGAAATTGTAGGAAAAGCACTGGACTGTTAACTGCAAGGTCAGAGGTTCAAACCCACTAGTGCTCCTCAGAAACCCTATATAGGGTCGCTATGAGTCAGAACCAACTTGATGGCGCTTCACAACAATGTCAGCATATGCTTGTGAAAGTTGGACAGTGAATGAGGAAGACTGGAGGAGAGTTTATGCATTTGAGTTTGTAGATTGATGCATTGGTGTTGGAGAAGAGTTGAAAGTACCATAGACTGTCCGAAGAACAATCAAATCTGTCCAGGAAGAAGTGCAGCCAGAAGGCTCCTTAGAAGTGAAGATGGCGAGACTTCCCCTCTCATACTTCAGACATGTTATCAGGAGGGACCAGTTCTTGGAAAAGGACATCATCCTTCGAAAAGTGGAGCATCAGTGAAAGAGAGGAAGAGCCTTAACAATATGGATTGGCACAATGTTGTTTGTTGTTGTTGTTGTTGTTAGGTGCCATTGAGTCGGTACTGACTCATAGCGACCCTATGTACAACAGAATGAAACACTGCCCGGGCCTGGGTCAACCTCACTATTGCTTGAGCTCACTGATGCTGCCACTTTGCCAATCCATCTCATTGGGGGTCTTCCTCTTTTTGTCTGACTGTCCACCTTACCAAACATGATATCCTTCTGCAGTGACTGGTTCCTCCTGAAAATATGTCCAAAGTATGAGAGATGAAGTTTGGCCATCTTGGCCTCCAAGGAGCACTCTGGCTGCACTTCTTCCAACACAGATCTATTTGTTCTTTTGGCATCCCATGGCACTTTCAATATTCTCCTCCAACACCATAACTCAAAAGCATCAATTCTTCTAAGGTCTTCCTTATTCACTGTCCAGCTTTCGCATGCATATGAGGTTACTGAAAATACCATGGCTTGGGTCAGGAGCACCTTAGTCCTCAAGCTGACATGTTTGCTCTTTAACACTTTAAAGAGGTCTTGTGCAGCAGATTTGCCTAATGCAATACGTCATTTGATCTCTTGACTGCTTGCATTGGCACAATTGCAACAGCAATTGTGAGGATGTTGCAGGACCAGGTAGGGTTTCGTTCTTGTGCAGAGGGTCGCTGTGAGTTTGAATCGATTGGACCGCACTTGACAACAACCACAATGTATAAAAGAATGCAATGTTGCCTGATCCTGCACTATCTTAATGACTGCTGATACGGTCAGCCCATTGTTGCCATCATTAGTCTTCTGACCTGGAGGTACCTAGTTTACATAGCAGGCTCCAGGCCAGGCCCTGGGAGGGAGGTTAAACGTGGACCCTGTGTGCAGAGAGAGTGAGAGGCAGGTGGAGGGAGATGGTTGGGCCAGCACTGGGGGCTAAGGAAGAGACCTTTCCTGGGGGTTCTGGAGGGTAAGAGCAGTCCAGACTTCCCCGATCATTTATTCGGTCCCTTCCTAGCACGGTGCTAGGCCCTTGCAGAAGGCAGATGCTGTCTTTCCCTTTATGGAATGCACTCTGTTGGGGACTCCAGTAAGAAGTGTCAGGAACTGAGCAAAGAACATTTCCCCCAGCCCCAGCTCTCTCTGGGTCTCCCTGGAGACATTTTTGGTGCCCAGCCGTGGCCCCTGGAGAGGTGAGCCCTGGCTCCTGAGCCCTGGGCAGCATTTCTCACTCTGGACCCCACCATGGCCTTTCTATAGGAGCTGACCAGAGCACAAATGGTTTTGAAAGCATTTTAATGACGAGCCCATTTATAATGCAGCTGCTGCAGCCCCAGAAACCCAGACAACAAGCCACGCGATGGAGTCTACCTACTATAAATATTTGATCTTCTAAAACTATATTACCGTAAATTTTATTTGCTGCCCTGAAAAGCTTCAAGCTCATAGTTTTAATTCCCCACATTAGGAGTCTAATGAAGAGGATTTCAAAGTGCATCCTCTGGGGACAGGACTTACTGGCAGGCTCCAGGCGAGGCCCTGAGGGTAGGGTAAACACAGATCAGGTGGAGCAGTGTTCAGTACGAGGAGAGGGAGACAGAGACAAGCAGTTCTGGGGGCTAGGGGAAGAGGCCTGGAGAAGCTAAGGGGAATCCCAACTTCAGCAGGCTCCCAGAGAGAATAAACTCCCAGACCAAGGGCCAGGGTCTGGAGGCAGACTGTGGGCTTCAACACAAGTCACCTGATCTGCCAAATGCCCACACAGAGACTTGTACAGTGAGTGTTCAGTAGGAGAGCATGCACGACATACTTAGCACAGTGCATAGTAAGTGCTCAGGAAATGCTATCTGCTTGAACTGAATGTGCTGGTGAGCAACTGCTGTAGCTGCTGCTGATCATCCCCTCGGTCTCCAGATTCCCCACCTGCCACCCTGTCCTACTGTGATGGCCTGTGTGCTGCTGCAATGCTGGAAGCTATGCCACTAGTATTTCAAAGACCAGCAGAGCTTCTAGGCTAAAATGACTATGAAGAAAGGCCTGGTAATCTACTTCCAAAAGTTAGTCAACGAAACCCTATGACTCACAATGGTATACAGTCCAATATAGCTCTGGGAACTAAGCCCCTGGGTCGGAAGGCTGTACACAGTAGCTACAACAAGGGACAGAAACATAGCAGCCATCATGAAGATGGTGGGGATCGGGCAACATTTCATTCTTATATAAGTTCAGTGTGAGTTGGAGCTGGCTAGATGACAACTACCCCTGACAGCTAGCCTTCAGATTCAATTCCAGCCAACTGCGTGCGGCCCACAGGGTGCCCGTGAGCTGACCCTGATACTCTTCTCATCCTGCCCTCTTTGCTCATCAGTGGGCTTGAAGCCAGGCCTGGCAGTGTGCTGTTAGAGCCTCAACTCAGCTGCAGCCTGCTCTCTGCTGCAGCTCTGCTTGCACCTCCGGCCTCTTTTGCCAGACTGTCTTCCCACCTTCACTTCCTGTTATGTCTACTCCAGGCACACCTGGTCCCTCTCTCTGGGTGTCCCTCTAGCCCTGGCCCTACGAGAGGAGTTGTGGACTGTGCTTCTCCAGTTGTGAACATCTGGTGAACAAGGGTGGAGCCTGGCAGCGTGCTTGGCTCATGGTGCTCAGTCAGTGCTTGGTGAGTGAATGAATGAATTGTGCAGAGATTTACAATTTCTAAAGGGTTTTCATATCTGATGGGCTATCCCTGGAAGCATTATTGTCAGGGGCTCAGGGAGATGAAGTGACTTGTCTAGTCACCCAGCAGGTTAGGAGCATGATAGCACCGTAACTCATCCCTACCCCTGGGCCCCTGCATCCTTGAGCACGTATAGGATATTCCAAGGCCAGGCTAAACTTGGCTTAGATTATCCCTTTCTGACTCTGACTGATTTAGGAGCTGAGGGCTCCTACAGACACCCACTGGTCCAGGCCTCCCGCAGTTCCAACTCACTAAGGTAGGAGTATAGGACTCCCCCTGGAGCTGGAAGCCACCAAGAGCCCCAGAGTAGATGTTGTTATGCGCTATTGAGTCGGTATCAACTCATAGTGATCCTATGCACAACAACTGTGCCGGGTCCTACACCAATCTCATAATCGTTGCCACACTTGAGTCCATTGCTGCTACCACTGTGCCAGTCCATCTCGCTGTGGGGGGAGTCCTTCCTCTTTTTTGCTGACCCTCCACTTTACCAAGCACGATGCCCTTCTCCAGGAATTGGTCCCTCCTGATATGTCCAAAGTATGAGAGATGAAGTCTGGCCATCCTGGCTTCTAAGGAGCATTCTGGCTGCACTTCTTTCAACACAGACTTGTTGGTTCTTTCTGACAGTCCATGGTACTTTTAATATTCTCCGCCAACACCATAACTCAAATGCATCAGAATAGGTGGATCCTATAACAAACCAAAAACCAAACATTCAAACCCATTGCCATGCAGTCAATTCTGACTCATAGCATCACTAGGATGGATCCTATAATAGGGCTTTTGAACCTCCTAAGGCATTCCGCCACCAACCATTTACAATCCCATTTATTGGAAGAGAAAACTGAGGCACAGAGATGTTCAGTGACCTGCTCAAGGTCACACAGCTATCAAACGTCAGAACTTGGAAGGGAACCCAAGCTCTTAACCACTGCTCATTCCCTGTCTTTGACACAGAGAGCATGCCAGGGCCTAAAACAAATCTAGCCCCCAGGATGGCTGGTGCTGATGATTTAGAGCACCCAGCAGTGCTTAATCTTCCTGCCGGGCTCCCTCATTTTAGTAAATGTTGAGATTTAAGAGCTCATAAAACTGAGCTATAACAGTGCCCTGGCAAGAGCTCAGCAGGGTTGCACCCAGCCCTGCGGTCCCAGTCTTGTCCTAAGTCACCCTGGGAGAACTGCATTCAATTAAAGCTGTAGGACTCCTTGGGTCCTCAAGAGGCCTAACAGGTTGCTTATGACCTTGCTAGGGCTAGACAGACATGCAATGTGACAATGTGCAGTGACTGACTGAATTTGTCAATTGTTTGGGGCTCTGGCAGCAGCATCAATGCCAGGTGTTGAGGGTGCAGCCTGGTCACATGAGCACTGACAACATATTCACAGAGACCATCTTCCTGTGACCACGTCAAGACAGAAGCTACTGATGTCCGTAGAAGCAGCCCTGGATGAATGGGTAGACCGATGAAAGGAAGAAATGAAAACAAGAAAGAGGAGTAGAGACTATCCATCCTCACTTTGTCACCAATTCTTCATGTTTCCGTGCATGAAGACGAACTTTGTGGCTCATCGTTACTGAGAGGTGAAGGTTTACTTCTGACCCCAGCTCTTAATCCTGGGCTATCCCGTGACTTGGGGAAACACAGGGGAAGTGGCATCACTAGTTCCAAGCCAAGGCCTCAAGACATCGTGTGTATGGTTTGCAGTGCTGCTGAGGCACCCACGGACAAGCACAGGTTAATACTGCTGCAGTGGTGGAGTTCCATCTAACAGGTGGGAGACCCAGACTTAAGTCCCAGCCATTGTGTCTGATGGACAGCCACTGCCCATCTGTCACTGGGGGTTTCTGCAGACTTCACAGACGCACACAAACTAGGAAGAAAGACCTGGTGATCGCCTCAAAAGCACCCCATGGAAATCCTATGGATCACAATGGTCCAATCTGCAACCAATCGCGGAGACAGCACAGGACCACAGAGCATTCCATCCGCTTGTGGATGGGGTCACCATGGTCTTGGACTGACTTAATGGCAGCTAACAACAACAACAACTTAGTGAATAATGAGAGACACATGACCCACTCACTGCCCCCTCCTATCACCCAGCCTATGGCTAACTGACTACCAGACAGGTCCTGAGGCCTCCAACCGACCCACCAGCTGGTTATAAATGCAGACGTAGTCCAGCTGATGCATGGTCTTACGAACAATAATCAATACTTGTTGCTTTGAAGCAATTGAGTCATGGGTGGTTAGTTATGTGGTGATAGTTAACAGATGCAATGTCAAACTCTTGGGAAGCTATGCCCTTCAGTTTAAACAGAGCCCCAACTGCTTATCTTTCAAGTCCCTTATTGGTCCTATGCCTTCATTTTCTGCTGTAGCCTTTCATCCCATGTCTGGACTTCCTTCTTCCAACTCCATGTCTAAGATGCTGTGTAAGCTCTTTCAACTCAATTCAGCCAACAACACTATGGAGCTGTTGCTGGACAAATGACATCATACAAGGTACTATGGAGAGACAGAAAAGTTACATATGGGCTCTGCTTCCAAGAAGTTTTAGTATTGGTAACACTAGCCACATTAACAATCACTGATACCCATTTAGTGCTGGACAATCTTCAAAGAATCTTTCACATATTTCACATATTTGAACTTCTAATTAAGAGATGACATAGAAGATTAGATGCAAATTCAGCTGCCGTCACTGTAAGATCAGCACTGGACAGTAAACCACAGATTGGCAGTTCAAACCCACTAGCTGCTCCTTGGAAACCCTATACAGGGTCGCTATGGATCGGAATGGACTTGATGGCACTTAACAACCACAAACACTGATATGCACAAGGTGGAGTGACACCGTGGCTGCCACAGTGGGCCCAAACACAGCAACAGTTGTGAGGATGTTGCAGGCTTGGTCAGTGTTCTGTAGTACAGAGTCACTATGAGTCGGAACCAACTTTACAACACTTAACAATGACACCACCAATAAGCATCACCATGCTAGGTGCTGGTGAAGCAGGAAGACCCGAGGATGCTATAAGATTCAACCTTCACTAAGTGGTAGCATGGTTGAGTCTACTTTGGTAGAGGAAATGGAGAACTGGGCTCAAAGTCACAGGAACAATTGTTAAAGTTTTGCTCTTTGGTTGAAAAACTCAAGTGCATGTAAGCAAAGCCATGGCTTAGCAGTCAGTTCTGGTGACAGAGATCTGAGAGGGGTTTTGCTTCTCAAAGCCATTGGAGAGGCAATTCAGTCTTAGAGGGTGGAAGTGACATGAGGTACCAATGTGGACGTAGGAGCCACGAGCTCTGGGCTGGCCAGACCACATGGAGGCAAAGGCATTCCAGTCCCAGCTCTACAGTTTAAAGAGCATATTAATAGATGAGAGTGTGGTCAGGGAAATGACTGGGATGGAGAAGCATCAGGAAAGGCAGTCTGAAAGGTTGGAGGGAGTGTGGGATATTTAGCTTGGAGACAAGAGGGGAGGCTGGAAGGGAGGGTGGCTTGAGCTATTTGGAGAGCCTTCCCTGTTTCAGAGGGCTGGACTTTTCCTATATTGAGCAAGAGAGAAGAAGGCACAGGATGAAAACAGGGCTTCCAATTGGTTCATTCTGGTTCTACCCTCTGCTGAGAATTTGCATTTCCACCTCAGATATACTGAATCAGAATCCGGAGTGTTAACAAGATCCACAGGTGATTCTTATAGATCCCCTGATAGCGTCACCTGTGGGTTTTGCTGAACTGTAGATTCTGACTCTATAAATCTGGGGTGGAAATACACGTTCTCAGCAGGAGTTGAACTGAAATGAACTGGTTCAAAGTGCTGATGAGGTTGTAAAGAGGGCAGAGTTCAGCTCAGTTTAAGAAATGACTTAACATGTTGTGCCATCTGCAGGATGGGATCTTCCTCAGGAAGATCTTCAGTATCTACTGACTCATGGATGCTGGACAAGAGATCCCTGGGCTGGAGTTTGGGTTCATTGACTTCTAAGGTCCCTTCCACTCTGAGTCCCTGTGAAGTGACCTTTAAATCTCCAGAGTTCATCTGTATGTGTGTCTAAAGGCAGCTAAAAGGACGGCTGATATGATATGCCTTCATTAGCATGTTGGATTCTGTTGGCCACCAAGAGCATTTGAAAAATGGCCTATGTCAGCAGACGTAGTATATTTTGTTATTGTTAAGTGCTGTTGTGTTGGTTGCAACTCACAGTGACCCTGTATAGCATTTCCAAGGAGCAGCTGGTGAGCTTGAACCGCTGACCTTGTGATTCAAACCGACCTTGCTGTTCAGTGTTTATCCTACCTACATAAAAAAGGTTCATAGGGATGTGTTATAAAAACATGACCTATAATTTATATAACTATATGGCATCTACATAAATATTATGTGCAATTTATAATTCTGCTCTCAAGAGGTAGGAGCAAAAGACTGTCTGGGCCCCGCTTTTTATTATAAGTGGCTAGCCTCTCCTAATTAAAGGACTCCAGTAACTACGGGGCCACGCTGTTAACCAGAGGGAGCTGGCGAGGAAGGCAGACAAGGGAGGAAGTAACAAGAAACAGTGAGCCCAAGGACTGCTCAGAATGGCCAGCTATAGGAAGCCAACACATCTACTGGGCTATGGACAAGAAGAGACAAGAAGAGTTCATTGGTTCTGGCAACGCTGCTTTGGGACAATGATGTCATTGATGATAAGAGTAATGATGGTGTTGGTGGTGGTTATATGCCACTGAGGTGATTCTGACTCATAACAATCCTGTACAGGATTTCTGAAGCTGTAAATCTTTATAGCAGAAAGCTTTTTCTGCAGAGCTACTGGTAGATTTGAACTTCTGACCTTGTGGTTAATGGCCTAGCTCATAATCCACTATGCTACCAGGGTTCCTTATTAGTAATGATTGTTGTTGTTGTTAAGTGCCAATGAGTCGGCACCAACTCATAGCGACCCTATGCACAACAGAACGAAACACTGCCCAGTCCTGTGCCAACCTCACAATCGTTGCTTTGTTTGAGCCCATTGCTGCGGCCCTGTGCCATCTTGTTGGGGACCATCTTCTTTTTCTCCGACCCTCTACTTTACCAAGCATGATATCCTTCTCCGGGGACTCGTCTCTCCTGATAATACATTCCAAGTATCAGAGATGAAGTGTCACCATCCTGGCATCCAAGGAGCACTCTGATGTATTTCTTGCAACACAGTAATGGTGGTTGGCATTTATTGAGCAATGACTATATAGCAGGGACTGTGCTTTGCATATACTAACCAATCTAAATCCCAACAGTCCAGGGAGTGTTGTAGGTTCCTTGTATTACCTGACTTTTATAGCAGAGTAACTGAACATGGGTGGTACACTGGGAGCTGTCTCACCTTCCATGAGAGAGACCCTGGTTCGATTCCTGATGAAGGCAACTCAAGTGAGGCCCTCACCCATCTGTCAGTGGAGGCTTGTGTGTTTCCATGACACTGAACAGACTTCAGCAGAGCTTGAAGACTAAGACAAACTGGGGAGAAAGTCTGCCAATGAAAACCTCATGGGTCACAATGGTCCAGTCCTCATGGGGAAGGATTTCATTCCATTGTACATGGCATTGCTGCCAGAGGTGAACTGATTCAACAGTAAGGAACAACAACTAACGCACAGCAAGCTTAGGTAATTTATCCAAAGTCACACAGCCAGGACGTGGCAGAGCTTGCGTTTGAACCTAGGTCATCTGATTAGAATGTGCACTTTGAACCTCTTCTAATCACATCGTGAACTTGCAGTGTGGACCTGTGGGATAATGCACTGGACTGCTAGGGCAGTTTGAACTGTAAGGTTTGCAGTTCAAATTCACCAGCCACTCCTCAGAAACCCTATGCAGGGTCACTGTGAGTCAGAACTGACTCCACGGCACTAAACAACAACAATCACACCTTGGAGTTGTGGTGTGGTGTTGTAGGATAAGCATTGGACTTTCAGCCATAAGGTAGGTGGTTCAAACCTACCAGTTGCTCCTCAAAAACCCTATACAGGGCTACTATGGGTCAGAACTAACTTGATGGTACTGATAACAACAGCAATCACATCTCGGAGCCCTGATGTGGCACTGTAGGGTAAGCACTGTACTGGTAACCACGAGGTCTCCAGTTCAAACGCTCCTCGGAAACCCTATACAGGGTAGCTATGAATCAGGACTAACTCACCGGCACTTAGCAACAACAACCACATCTTACTAGTGCCAGTAGAAGGCCGTCTGTCTGCCATGCATCTGGAGTCCCTTGGGTGTGGCGGGATGTGTCATGAAACATTTTAAGAGCCCCTAGTGGTCCCACCTCCTCAATATATCTGTTGCTTCTCTGGAATGAGACAAGAGGATGATGATTTCCACCTGGTGGCATAAATGAGCTCTGTGCCCTTGGGGTTTTGTCTCCGGTCTGCTGTTCAGGTGGCTGAGTGGAGCTGTCGCTTCAGAGCGATTCACGACTGGCACGTGGCAACTGCTGGGACAATGGCCTCCACGTTGAGCCTGGACAAATGGCAGAGCAGAGCAGAGGGCAACGCAATTTACAAGGAATATAGCAACCAGGCAACGGGCAATAAACCAGAAAATCGCCGAGGACGCTCAGTGGAGCATGACCTAAACGAATTGCAGGATTTGTGAACCAATTTACACCCATCAGAGAGGGGTGAAAGAGGCACCGGCAGCTCAGAAAGCCACGGCCAGAGAATTGCCAGCCTGTCACCTGTGGTCAGTCTGTAGAAGGGCAGCGAGGACACGCAGACCCTGCCAAGGGACAGCCAAGTGGTGGCCTCTGGGGACATTGTCGTTTCTAGTTGCTGTAGGATTGATTCGTACTCATGGGGATCCCATGTGTGCAGAGGAGAACTGCTGCATAGGGTTGTTAAGGCTGTGCCCTTTCAGAAGCAGATCACCAGGCTTTTCTTCCAAGGTGCCTCAAGTGGGTTCAAACGTCAACCTTTCAGTCAGTAGCCAGTTACTTAACCATTTGACCACCCAGGGATGCCATGTGGGAACCACGACTGAGTTGAGCTCAGCCCTCTCTCTCTGGAAGGACTCTTCCCAGAAGGCCTAGTTCTTGTTCTGGTCCTCTTGGCCTTGATGCTCTGGACCAGGACTGGGTCCCACCCAGAGGTTCTGTGATTCTCAGCAGTAGTGAGGGGCTCAGGCTTTGCCTTGGAAACGCTGAGTGATATGGATTTCCCAGCAGCCTCCAGCAAGCTCCCCTACCTATGCCATTGTTCCCCGGCCTTTCGAGTTCTCCAGGCTCCACTGGCCACTGGCAGGACACAGCACAGCAGGACTGGCCTCTACAAGGTCCTGCCACACTGCCTGTCTAGCAGATCCCCTGTGATGGGCACAGGAGGAGGGAGCGATGGCAAAGATGGCAGCTGCCAAGAGCCCCGGCCTTCTTTTCTGGCCCCGAGTGCAGACATGGAGAAAGAACCCAGTCACGATCCAGAGAGACTTTTCTGCTAACCTGGTCGGTGGGTACAGAGTGAGTCATATAATGTAGGTAAGTTTCAGGCACTTTCACGGTGTGGTCACTGCAGTCTTCAGTCTTCTCGTGTGAGCAACAAGGATAGTGATACCTGCCACACAATTCTGAGGAGTTTCTGAAATGACACACATCAGTACTTAGTGTGGGGCTGGACACATTGTTAGCACGTGCTCAGTAAGCATTAGCTATTTTGGTATTTTGAATCCAAATGCCAAGGACTAATATGCATTCGGTTGTTGTTGTTGTTAAGTACCGTCGAGTCGGTTCCGACCCATAGCGACCCTGTACATGGTTTCTGAGGCTGTAAATCCTTATGGGAGCAGAAAGTCTCATCTTTCTCCCGCGGAGCGGCTGGTAGTTTCAAACTGCTGACCTTAAGGTTTGCAGCCCGATTCGTAACCATTACACTACCAGAGCTCCTTCGGTACCTACTCATTATCAGGGCATCCTAGGCAGCCTGCCCTGAGGGGCAAGCTGGAGGCCCAGGACTCTGCTGGGGTCTTGGGACAGGCTGGGACTGCGCACAGAAGTGAAAGACAATGTCCAGGACTCTTGTGATTTAGTGATGGTCTAAAGAATCAAGGCCAAAAGGATAAGAACAGGAACCAGATCTTCTGGGGAGGGCCTAGCACAGAGTGTTGTAACTGTCAGTCTGGCTGCATACCAACCAGCTCCAACATCTCAATGACGTACATTTCTTTTTCTCATGAACCTACATATCATTGGGGGAAGCTCTGTTTCGTGTGGGTCCCAGGCTGAAGGGGCAGCAGGGACCCAAGATAAGTTCTTATGGCAGAAAATACAAGAGAACAAGTGGAAGTCTGCTAGGCCTGGGACCTGGTACATGGTCACTTTACCCCATTCCACTGGACAAAGCTAATGACACAATCAGGCCTAAAGTCAAGGAGCAGAGGAGTACATTCTACCCATGTTGAGACCACAGCAGAGGTGTAGTACAGGGAGGGGTAAAGAATTAAGGTCCGTGGTGGAATCTTACCGTTTATGAGCCCTCCCAGAGGAGGTGAAAAGATCACCAAGGTGACATACACCAACGTGGAGAGACTTGTAGAAGGTCCATGTGGGGCCTGCACAGAGAAGGGAGTGTTAAGGGGCAGAATTGGTTCAAGTAGAAACAATGGGGTCTACCGCATGGGTTCCTGGGCACTGCCAAGAGGCCCTACTGACCAGAATCTTGGCATCTTACTTGCTGAGTTACCAAGGTGTTGAGTATGGAAATGGAGGGACTATTATCCTTGCAGGGAAAGAGACCACTGTCACCTCAGAAAAGAGGTGCATTACTGGGACTTTGGTCATGCAGAAAGATGACTAAAGGACACCAATATTAAACAATTCCTTCCTAAAACTACCGTTCCTCTTAGTCAGGCCTCCGGACCCAACAACTATCAGAGAGGGTGAGGCTCTGTGGGTGCAAACAAAGAAACTAAACCAGTCACAGTCAAGCTGCTCCAACCCATGGTGCTCTGAAGGCTTTTTGCTCTGAAGGGCTTTTAAGGCTGTGACCTCTTAGATGTAAGTCATCAGGCCTGTGTTCAGAGGCACCTCTGGTTGGGTTTTACCAACAACTTTTTAGTTTGTACTGGAGCGCTTAGCTTATCACACCACCTTTTTCCAATTGCAGTTGCTTGGAAATGCCAGGAAAGAACTTAGAATTAATGAAGAGAGTTATTAATTTCTAAGGCAGGCATGACTTTAAAGAGGTGGCTTAGGGGTCAAGATTAAGTGTGGAAGCTTGTTGATTTATTTAGGATTTGTATACCTACTAACTTCTAAACAAATCTGAGATGACTGACAGAAATATAGGTCCCAGCTCAGTGAGATTAAAGAGGAAATAGCCAAAGTCATATGGACGAAAGAAAGAAATGATTAAACCAGAGACCTACAGAAGATAGTTACTGCAATTGCACATTAAATTGAGCTAAAGTGAAAGGGGAAATATGATGAGTTATTGGATAAAGGGAAGCATAGCAATTTGTCAGGAGAGCCAAACTTTTCCCTGACACTTTATGCGAGTCCAAATTTATCATGAGAATCTCGATAGAAGGGACAGTGAGACACATAATAGACGCTCTCTTCCAAGACTTCTGCAGAAGATGCAGAAACATTCTTCAGATGGTCGTTTATTATATCGACCCTGGATAAAAGCTGAGGTTTTCAGGATGAACTTCTCTAGATTTAATATACCCCCAGCTAATGGCTTATAGATTGTTGTAAGGCAGGCCCAGTTAGAAATGCTTCAAAGGCCAGTGCTGGAGCTGGAGGTCAAAGGATTGGGCAAGATGTGTGGCTCTCCTGCAGGGAACCGGGGCTGAGGAAGTATCGTTGAAGTGTTACGTGCCCTCCTGTAAGTTAGAGAAGTGAGCAGGGCATCGTGCTGAGCATGCGGAGGTCAGGAGAGTCCTCGGCATAGGACAAAATAAGGTTAAGAATGGGATAACCAAACCACAACAAAACAAAGAGCAGTTGCTGTGACGTTGATTCTGACGCATGTGTGTCAGAGTAGAATTGTGCTTCATAGAATTTTCTACGGCTGATTTTTTGGAAGTGGACCACCACACCTTTCTTTGGGGCCTCTATTGGGTGGATTCACACTACTGACCATTGCAGCCGAGCATGTTAACTGTTGGCACCACCTAGGGACTCCATACACAATGGAAAGTATCCATTATTATTTCATTGGCAAGAAGAGAACATATACGCAAAAACAGCTTGAATGAAAATCTGTCAAGATGTGAATAGTGGTAACTTCAGGGTTGTGAGTGGACTTTGGAAGAGTTTTTTTCTTTCTACATTCCTTTGATTTTCAAATCTCTCAGATCGAGTTTTTGTAACTTTTATGAATAGGAAAAAAAAAAGAAAAGATTTTAACAGTGGCTTCTTTTGTAAGCCCTGGCTTTTGAGGGCTTTAAGCTGTGAAGTTACCATCAGAAGCCCATGATTTCTTGGATGGTCACTTTCCTAAGTAGTTGGGAAATAGAGAGCGGCTTTCTGAACTGTGATACACTCTTCTCTCTTGTTTCTGCTTCTCCCACAAGCTACTACATCTAACCCCACTGTCATGAATTGAATCACACCCCCAAAATAGGTGTCAGCTTGGCTGGGTCTTGATTCTTAGAGGCCTGGCAGTTACGTAATAAAGTAATGTGGCACTTAGGCGGTGATGTAACATGTCAGTTACAAGATGATCCTCATGATGTGATCTGACATGATAAACTGGTAAAAGGATTAAGTAGTGGGATTACTGTTGTTAAGTGCTGTCAGGTAGTTCTGACCCATAGCGACCCTGTATAGAGTTTCCCCAGGAATGGCTGGTGAACTTGAACCACCGATCTTGCTGTTTAAACCAGTTTGCAGTCCAGTGCTTTAGCCCACAGTGCCACACCAGGAGTCCCATCTCAACCCTGACCTGCTATAAGGGGAGTTTCCCCCTGGGGTGTGTAGCTTGCAACACCTTTTATTCCAAGAGATAAAAAGAGAGACCAGAGAGCCCTGTTGTTGTTGTTAAGTGCCGTTGAGTCGATTCCGACCCATAGCAACCTTGTATAGGGTTTCCAAAGAGCAGCTGGTGAGCTTGAACCACTGACCTTGTAGTTCAAATGACTTTTCAGTCTGGTGCATTAACCCACAGCGCCACACCAGGCCTGCTACCCCTACAAAGAGCTGGGAATAGAATGTATCCTTTGGACCTGGGCTGCCTGCGCTGTGAAGCTCCTAGATCCAGGGGAAGAGCGATGCCAAGACACATGGAGATCTCCAGGGAACACGGGACCTACAGATGCTGAGACTAGACAGTGGCCTTCTCCCAGAGCTTAAAGTTTGAACTTTTAGCCTCCTGAACTGTTAGAGAGTAAATTACTCTAAAACATCCACTTGTAGTATTTCTGTAATCACAGCACAGATCATTAGGACACCCACTTTTGCAAATGGTGTAAATAAATTGCATGACATTAGTGTAACAACCACAAAAAGAATATACGAGAGGGACTTGGCAGCTGTAATCCCCTGGGTGCAAGCACATATTACTTCTCTGGTGAAAACTGGCAATACATGTCAAAGGCTTCAAAATGTGCATACCCTTGCTCTAGTACTTTACTGATGGTAACTGATTGTAAGGAACTAATCATGGCTACATGTGAGGGCTGAGTTGTAAAAATACTCCTCACAGCATTATCTAGATACTAAAACTATGGGGGTGTTCTTGCTGTCAGATGCCTTTGAGTTGATTTGACTCACAGCGACTTATGCATAACAGAATGAAACACTGCCCGGTTCGGCACCAGCCTCACAATTGTTGTTAAGCTTGAGCCCGTTGCTGCTACCTCTGTGCCAATCCATTTTGTTGGGGCTCTTCCTTTTCTTCACTGACCCTCCATTTTACCTAGCATAATGTCCTTCTCCAGGAAATGATCTTTTTGATATTATGTCCAAAGTATGAGACACTAAGTCTCACCACCATCCTGGATTCTAAAGAGCATTCTGGTTGTACTTAATTCCAACACAGATTTGTTTGTTCTTCTAACAGTCCATGGAACTTTCAATATTCTTCCCTAACATCACAACTTGAATGCATCAATTCTACAGTCTTCCTTATTCACTGTGCAAATGTCGCATGCATATGTAGCTATTGAAAATATCATGGTTTATTTAGGTCAGGCACATCTTACTTCTCAAACTGACATCTCTGCTCTTGAATACTTTAAAGAGTCTTATGCAGCAGAGTTGCCTAATGCAATATGTTGTTTGATTTCTTGACTGCTGCTTCCTTGACTGTTGATGGTTGATTCTAGCAAAATGAAGTCTTTGGCAACTTCAATCGTTTCTCCATTTATCTTGATGTTATTTATTGGTCCAGTGGTGAGGACTTTTGTTTTCGTTACACTGAGATGCAACTCATACCAAAGACTGTGATCTTTGATCTTCATTAGTCAGTATTTTAAGTCCTCTTCACTTTTAGCAAGCACTAGTTCTATTATCTGCATATCGCAGGTTGTTAATGAGTCTTCCTCCAATCCCGATGCCACATTTTTCTTCACATAATCTCAGATTACTTGCTCAGCATACAGACTGAATAAGTATGGTGAAAGAATACAACCCTGGCACACATCTTTCTTAATTTTAAACCATTCAGTGTTCCCTTATTCTGTTTGAACAACTGCCGCTTGGTCTATATACAGGTTCCTTATGAGCACAATTAAGTGTTCTGGAAGATTTGTTCTTCACATTGTTGTCCATAGGTTGTCACGATCCACACAATCAAAAGTCTTTGTGTAGTCAATAAAGAACAGTTAAGTATCTTTCTTATATTCTTTCACCCAAATTCCATCTGATGTCAGCAATGATATCCCTCCTCTTTCCAGGTCCTAATTTCACCATTAGAGATTTAGGTAAGCCAACTGTGGTTCCAGGGAACACAATGCAGCCATCAACTGACAGCATGGGAGGATTCTTTATGGCAAGGTAAAATGTTTTATGGTTTTCTAGTCCCCGGTAGTGATGTTGGGTAAGTGTTGGGCTGCTAACCACAAGGTCAGTGGCTCAAAACCACAACCTGCTTTGAAGCAGAAGCATGAAGCTCTCTGAGGATGAGGCTGTCTGTTCCTCATATGATTCATAGTCTTGGAAAGCCTATATAGGGTTGCTATAAACAATTGGCTAATGGCAGTGAGTTGTGTGTGGATCCATGGGTACTGCAAATGGTACTCTTGGCTTCTCACTGAAAGATTGCAGGTTTGAGTCCACCCAGAGGTACCCCAGAAGAAAAGCCTGGTTATCTACTTTAGAAAACTCAGCCATTGCAGACATTATGAAACTACTCTGACACACAAGGGGACCCCAGGAGGCAGAACCAACTCGATGTCAACGGGTTAACTGGTTGATTAAATGCAATTAAAAAAAATCAGGTTACAGGGTCATTGTATTTTTAGAAAAAGAAAAAAAATGCGTACATAACTAGGATTATAAATTATTTTCCTTTCTTCTACTCCTATTTTTTTTATGATTATTATTAACTTTTTATTGCAAACTGGGTGGAGGTTTTCAGGGCAGATCATCAGACTTACATTCAACAAATCACGCAGTTTGTTTCATCTCAACGACTGCAATCCCCTCCCTGTAAACAGTTAACAGTATTTACCTCTATTCACTTAACTACTGCATTCTGCCTGCATCTCCTACTACCTTCATCTTTTCTCTGCCAACCTCCCTCTTGTTGTATGTTGCCTGCCCCTCACGCCTGCTAACATGTTTACACCCTTGTTGTTGTTGTTGTGAAGTGCCTTCGAGTCGGTCCTCACCCATAGCGACCCTGTACAGGGTTTCCGAGGGTGTAAATCTTTACGGGAGTAGAAAGCCTCATCTTTCTCCCGCGGAGCGGCTGATAGTTTCGAACCACTGACCTTAAGGTTTGCAGCCCGATTCGTAACCACTACGCTACCAGACCCTAGCCTGTGAATAATATTCCCTCCCCACTTCTCTCCCCGTAGCCTTCAATGATTGTTTCTTTTATCAGGAAAACCTGTACTTAACATTTTACAGCATTGGTCTCATGCAATATTTGTCTTTTCATAATTAACGGATTTTCCTAGCATAATGTCCTCTAGGTTCATCCATGTTGTGAAGTGTTTTTGCAGATCCATCATTATTCTTCAACGTTGCATAGCATTTCATTGCGTGTATGTCCGGAAGTTTGTTTAATGTTGATGGGGCCCAACTCTTTGATATGTCTCTTGTAGACAGCATATTGAAGGATCCTGTTTTCTTACCCATTCTGCTCTGTCTCTGCATTTAATCCATTTACATTCAGTGTAATTATCCATAGGTGTGAGTTAACTGCGGTCATTTTGCTCTGTGTGTGTGTGTGTGTTTTGTTGTGGTGGTGGTGTTGCTGATTTCTTTGTTGTACATAATTTTCTGTGCTGAATTTATTTTGTTTGTGTTTTCTTTTCATTTTTATTTCTGTTGTGTTTATGTTTGCTAAACTGACTTTGCTCTTTTTTATTTTGATATGAAGACATATTACTTTTCTTTGAGGGTTCTCTGTAATTTATTAATTTTTTAAACAGGCTGTTTTATCTTGAAATCCACCTGACTTCACTGTCATTTGGAGGCTTTGTATGTACACTATTTCTTTCTTTTTGCTTTGTAGTTAACTTCATTATAAATTGATATCTCTGGTTTCTTATTTTCAGTCTTGTAGGTTTGTTTCACTTTAAATACTCTTATATCTGGAGTTCTGGTGTGGTGCTGTGGGTTAATGTGCTGAACTGAAAAGTTGGCTTGATCTGCAAGGTTGGTAGTTCAAGCTCATCAGCCTCTCCTTGGAAGCCCTATACAGGGTCGCTGTAGGTCAGAATTGACTTCACGGCACTTAACAACAACAACATATCTGGATTGAGTTCTGGGTGGTGTTGTCATGTATGGTAATCTCAGGTTGCTGTCTGCTGTTGTTGGTTCTCAGTCTAAAGAACACCCTTCAGCATTTTTTGTAAAGTTGGCCTGGTCATTACAAATTCCTTTAATTTCTGTTTATCAGGAAATGTCCTAATATCACCATTATATCTGAGGGACAGATTTTCTGGGTATATGATTCTTGTTTGGCTATTTTTTTTCTTTCAGTTTTTACTTGCATGGTTTCTGCTGAGAAATCAGAGTTTGGTTTTATTGGTTCTTCTTTGTAGGTAAATTTTCATTTTTCTTGAGCAGCTGTCAGGATTCTTGCTTTGTCTTTGGTTCTGGAAAGTTGGAGTGTGGTACATCTTGGTGATTTTCTTTTGGGATCTCTCTTGTGAGGGTTCATTCAGCTTTTTGTATACTTATCTTCTTGTCTCATGATGTTAGAGAGTTTTCTTCCAACAACTCCTTGACAATTTTCTCTGTGCTTTTAATGGTCTCTTCTTGTTTTGGAATTCCAATCACCTGTAAATTTTTTTCTCTTCATGTATCCCACATAACTCTTAGACTTTCTTCAGATTTTTTTCATTCTTTTTTCTGATTATTCTCCTAGAATACTAGTATTGAGAGATTTATCTTCAAGCTCACTAATCTGGGTTCCTGTTGCTTCAAAACGATTCTTTTGCCCTTATAGTGTATTGTCCATTTCTGAAATACTGTATTCAATGAAAATGTCAGTATGAATCTGGATTTCTAATGCCATGGTTTGTATTGTTTCAAAATTTGCATTTATTTTGTCTGTTTGTTCTTATAGTGTTTCCATGAATTCTTCTAAAGCTTTTTTTGTGTGTTCTCATTGCGTTCCTCCTTCTGTCAATCCTTTGAAGGTACCTAAATATCACTCTTTTGAATTCTATTTTGAGATAGTTCCATTATCTTTTCTTCCTCAGAAATGTATTTTGGATCTGCATCTTGGTCATTTGAGCCATTCTCTCTTGTTTCTTCATGTGATTTAAAATTGTCTGCTGTCTCCGGGGCATTGTGGGATTGTCATATTTGTATTTAATTGATGATTGTGGGTACGTGTTTTTAGACTCTCATCACCTGTCTCCTTCGGGTGTAATTAGAGAATGGAAGCATGTACCCTGTTCTTGTTCACCATTTGTTCTGGTGTTGGCTGCTGTCTATCATTGATCAGATGATATAGGAAGTGGTATTGGCTCTTGCCCCATGGGTGGAGCTACAGGGTCTGGGCTGTATGGGCATGGCTTCTGTATCCTGTTGGGTGGGAAAGAGAAAGTTCCTCCCCACCACACACAAGGCAACAAAACAGAATAAAAAAACAAGGCGAACCTTAAGGTCAGTGGTTCGAAACTACCAGCTGCTCCACGGGAGAAAGATAAGGCTTTCTACTCCCGTAAAGATTTACACCCTCGGAAACCCTGTACAGGGTCGCTATGGGTCGGAACCGACTTGACAGCACATAACAACAACAACATTGGCTCTTGCCCCATGGGTGGGGCTACAGGGTCTGGGTTGTATGGGCATGGCTGCTGTATCATGTTGGAGGGGAAAGAGAAAGTTTCTCCCCACCACACACAAGGCAACAAAACAGAATAAAAAAGCAAGGAACCAACATTGAGAAGAGAAAATAATTAAGGGGGGGAAAAAAAAGAAAGAAAAAAAGCCAGCTATCAGAAAAAAACTATAAAGACAAAAGTGGGACAGGGAGATAGAAAGGATAAATTTCAAGGAAATGGAAAGAAGAGAAAGAATAAACAACAAAAAAAGATGAAGCAACAAAAGAAAAAAATCAAACGCAGAAACTTAAACAAAAAATAGTGCAACCATTGGATCCAGAGAGGAGAAAACTCAGGGGTGCTCCTGCAAGCCAAGGAGCTCACGAGGTGGTTGCGGAAGGGAGATGACAGCAGAGTTCCTGGCCCTAGATGGAGTTCCTCTTGGCTTCCGTGTTCCAATGCTCAGGCTGCTCAATCCAAAAGTAGTTCGTGGAGACTCTTGATGGAGCTGGTTTCATTCTGTTAGGACCACAGGGAAACTGGGAGCAGGGATGCTCTGGTGGCTTTGTGGAGTCTGTAGGTGTGTAGCCAAGCCTGTCTGAATGCAGGCACCAAAGTGGCCACCAAAGCAGCTTCCAAACTCCAGGAGAGCAGGGTGTGTGCTGGGGGGTGGATAAGGGTTGGAGCTGGCCACACCTCTGGTTACCAGGAAAGCGTGGGAGCAAGAAGGAATGGTACCACCCGTCACCAGTGTAATCTGCTCTGCCAGGCCACCCTCTGTTGTCAAAGCCGCTCCCAAGATGGTAGCACTGCTTCTGGCCTGCTGTTCACCAGTCAGTCTCCCTCTCACCGTCCCTGCTCAGTTTCTCCTCCCAGCAAGCCTTTCATCCACTTCTCTAATCTTTCCTCTGAACTTCAGGGTTCCAGGATTTTTATCTGTGTCTGTTTCCTTTGGTGTCTCGTATCTTTGAGTGTCTGTGTAGAGCGTCTGCCATCTTGTCAGAGCCCTCGGTTTACCTTTATTTATTACAATTTCTATTTTGACTATTTTGGTAATAATAAGACGGGAACATTCGTATTTTGAAAGCAGCACTATTTCAGAATTCTGTCTTCTGAAGGGACAGGCCTAGTGTTGGGACGCTCTTTAGAGAGCATACTTGGAGCACACTCATCCTGGTTTCAGGCTGGAACCAGGGCACCTTGAGGCCATTTGTCTCCTCTGCTCCTTCTTCTTTTTTTCTTTTTTTAATGTTTTATTGTGAATTATGTGATAGTTTACCTGGGAGAACTTTAGTTTTACATTCATCATATCGTATATCGTTTCATTGCCATGGTTACAATCCCCTCCATGCATCATCAACCAACCAAAGGGTATACCCTGCAAGCCTGACCCCCGGTCATCAGCACATAGCCCCTCTCCCTGTCTGGGTCTAGAGTTCCCAGCCACTCCATCTCTCCACATCATCGTCTCTGCCTCCATCTCTGGTATCACTTCTTCTCTGGGTCGCTCCTTCCTTCTTGAAGCTCCCCAGGTTTGAAGGAATTCATGCAAGAGCCTGCAATCCCAGTGGACCCATCCTTCTCGCCTCTTCCTCCCTCCCCAAATAGATACAAGAGTAACGGATTAGGTGTGAGAGTATGAGAGTTGTTGTGAAGCAGTGGATTATGGGTGACTCACCCTACGGGACAAGAAAAACGATGGGTGGAAAGAAGAACAATCACTGACCCTGACATCAGAGTAGCTTTTAAAAGATGACACATGCTTTTCAGAATAAGCCAACTTCGAAAAGACAAGGACCCAAAGCAGTGCCCTCGTGTCTTGTGTATACATTCCCTGAGATTTATTTGGCTTTTTGCTATTAAGTTCAGCCCTTCAAAAATTCATCTCCATCCAGTTTCTTACTGCGTTGCTCCTCTTTGCAGAGACAGACAAACATTTTTCCTCTTGGTTTCCCTAGCTTATAAGCCACGAGAAATGAAGGAAAGTGTCTTTAGGGAAAAGAATAAATTTGGGCATGTCAAAAACGTTGCCTGGACTTTGTGCTGTGAGATTAAGGGATGTCTGCTTGAAATAAAGACAGACAGGGTAAATGTCTGCAGGGTGAAAGAAATAAATCACAGAAGACAAGAGTCTTGGGCTTGGAGAGACACAACTCAAGCTGGCCAAGTGCCTTGGTGTCTCTTAAGGTGATCCTCAGAATATGACTGGAGATCCAGGTGAACCTTGAAAGTTTTTCTTGCATTCCACAGAAAGCAAGGAGATAAGTATTTACTTAGGCTCTTCCACTTTGTATATGAGATCTCATTTTACCATAACTTACTGAGGATCTTCCATTTTGTATATGAGATCTTATTTTACCATAACCTTTGGGAGGAGCTAGCTGTTATTATCCTAATCTATGGATGAAGAGGGGAAGTATGGGTATGGCACTATAGGATAAGCACTGTATTGCTAGCCACAAGGTTGATGGTTCAAAACTACCAGACGCTCCTCAGAAACCCTATACAGTGAACTTAACAACATGGATGAAGTATATGGATGAAAACACCAAGGTTCAAAAAGTTGAGCAACTTGCCTGAAACTCCACAGCCAAAATGTGAAGGAGTCTGAATTTGAACCCAGGTCTATCTGACTCCCAAGAACTAGCTCTTTATGATGCTCTGCCATACAGACGTTTTTCACTATTTACCACAGTCACTATTTACAAAATTACAAAAAACTATGAAAATACTTAGGACAATGTTTTCTGCTTTGGTCCTGAAACTGTTTTCCAGAGACTCTTAAATTTTTCTGAATTCTTTCCATTTCTGGCACGAGTTGTTCGCTTTTGAAATTGTAAATAAAGTTTTACTGCATAGGTCTTACCAAAGTGGTACCAGTGTTTCTGAGAGATTTTGAATTTCTTCTCTTTTTCTTCTGCAGTGGTTAACAGGGGGGTTACATGGTTCATTGTTGTGGATAATGGCTGAAAATTTTAAAAAAATGTTGCTCATAACAGTGAGGGAGAGCTCCTTGCTTTATCAAGAGCCTAGGGGGACATAGACATCAATTTCAGGACTTGATCATTGAATAATTTATTTCCAAGTACTTGAAACTGACTATACCCTTGAACAATACAAAGAATTCATCTCTTTGCCAAGATTCCCCAATTGTTAATATTTTACTAATTTGACCCATAATCTCTCTCTCTCTCTCTCTCTCTCTCTATATATATATATTGTTGTTGTTATGTGCCGTGGAGTCGGTTCCTACTCATAGCGACCCTGTACAGTGTTTCCAAGGCTGTAAATCTTTACGGGAGCAGAAAGCCTCATCTTTCTCCCGTGGAACAGCTGGTAGTTTCAAACTGACCGTGAGGTTTGCAGCCCA
This sequence comes from Chrysochloris asiatica, assembly GCF_000296735.1. Taxonomy (NCBI): domain Eukaryota; kingdom Metazoa; phylum Chordata; class Mammalia; order Afrosoricida; family Chrysochloridae; genus Chrysochloris; species Chrysochloris asiatica. The sequence goes on from NW_006408521.1 coordinate 24,502,479, forward strand.
ATTCGTAACCACTACGCTACCAGAGCTTATATATATATATAAAATATCCATTTGATTGTGGTGTTTCTTCAATACTTTTCAATAAGGAACTGTTGCCTACCTTCCTTGCCTTTGTTCCTTGCCATCGTGTCAGTTCCGACCCACAGCCACCAGTCGATAAAGAGTGCAGACCTGTCATCATTTGTCCTGTGCTTCTTCAAGCCTAGAATTAGTTCATGTTCTTTTGACAGGAAAAGGCAGAAAAGAGACCAGCCCTTCTCAGTGCATCACAGAAGGGAGCTTGCGGTGCCAACCTTTCACAATTTTGGTGGAATGACTCTTGATCACCTCAGTTCTGCTAGATTTCCCTATAATTTCCCTTTGTGATTGACAAGTATATTCCAAGCTATGCCAACATCCTGTTCCTCATCATACCTCCACCCAGCCTTAGCATTTGCTGAAGCTTCTATCAACAACCTCTATGAGAGTTTCCAAGTGGTGATCATTGATTTTCATGATTCCATCTACATTTATTTGTCGACATTTTTATGGTGAAGACTCTCACCTATCTATTTATTCATATTAGTAATGACAATGGGCCAAAATCCACTAATACCATTTGTTGTTGCTCAGTTGTTCCAGATTTGGTTAGTGAACTTCTGCAAGGTGACTCCTGTGTTCTTTTGATATGTGTCCATCATTCTTGGAACACTTTTTAATTCTCTGACACAGATGTATGTGTGCATTATGTGCAAAATGTGGTACATGTATTCACACACATCCATGTATGTTTCTATCCATCCATCAGCCTACATCCATTTATCTTTCTAACTTTCTATCTATGGCCTTGAGTTTACAGTCGCACTTCAACTTAGAACTTTCGCCTTTCCATATTTGTAAATCTCTTCTTCAATCATGAGAAAACGGTCTCCAATTGATCTTAATAGATGTGCTTCTTTTCTCAATCCCTCTACATAACCAGTCGCCAGACAATGCCAGCTGCCGCTGAGTTTTCCAGTCCTGATGCCACTTTCTCAGTCTATTGGAACTTCTTGGGCACTGGCCATGTGCCAGCCTCTTGGCTCTGCTGCCTCATACCTCCTGGCCATATTGCCACCTCCAAGGGAAGGAGAGAAAAAGAATGAGGAAGAGGAGGACGTAATCAAACTCTTCAGAGTTTTTGGTCTAACTTACCTCTATAGTCAACATAGTCTTGGATCTTCTTCCTGGGAACCACACTTCCTCACAGATTACACTAAAGGAACCTATTTTTACCCCACAGATTCCCATCCCCTCTATCTTCCAGGTGATTGCATGGGGGAGAATGAAGGCACTGGTTGGCCAGCAATTGGTATGATCCTTTCTATAAAGGAATTGAGTGAAGGGTAGGAGAGACTACAAGTGATGGAGTTGGGACTTGAATTAAGTGACAGAGAGTCTAGGCTGGGATAGCCACTCCAGCAACCTGCAAAGGCAGAGCCATAGGTGAGTTGTGATGGACCCAGCTTCTACGAGGCCTGAAGTTTCTATAAGTTAGGAATGCGCTTTAGGCAAAAGAATATGAATATGAATGCTGTCACCTTCAGATGTCTCTTGCTCTTCTCATAGCTGTTTTATTTCCATTTCCTCCAGAGACTTTCTGCCTCTTGAAGCCAAGAAGCCAGAACTCTGAGCTTTAAAACACCGACAATGAACAGAGACAAACTCAATTCAATGTTTTTGTCCCTGAAAAATGTTCCTTTTAACTAGACAACAACAATTGCTAGAGAAAATTTGGGATTCTGTAGCAGTAAATAAAGAAGAATTTGAAATTACAGTTTGGCATCATTTTCCTAGGCTTTCAGCCTGGTTCACAAAGATCCTTCTAAATCAAGACGAGAGTGTCCTTCCATATTGCTGTTCATTTGAGATTACTAGGGATGCTTTAACATCCAGTTCTAAATAACTTCAGAATATCAGAAAACATTCGCAAATCCACCAGCAGTAGATGACTTGGGAAGTGAAAACCCTTTTGCAGGCCAGTGGACCCAGGTAAGCAGATGCATACTGAGAAACTCATCAACATCATGCCAAGTTAAGTCCCCTGCCCACCCTTACTGTCACATCTTGTCAACAGGGGGCAGTGTAGCAGAAGAGGTCCCTCCTATTCACTCCCCTCTTCTTCTATTCTCCCATGACAATCCAAGAGTTTTAAGTGGTTGTGAAGAAAGGGTCCTGGAAAGCTATCATTGTTGATGTCAAAAGAAGACTAACCACAAAGGGTTAAAGAAACAGGGACCTGTTTCATCATCTGACTCATCCCTGGCTCGAGTTCTAGCCCTGCACTCACTAGCCAAGCAAATGATCCAACTTTGCTGAACATTAGGCTGCTCTGTGGTAACAAAACTAACACCTAAGCTCTTTGCAAATGGCAAAGCATAATGATGCAGAGAACTCAACAACGGCTAACGATTATGTATTATGGGTCAGGCTCAATTCTGAACACTTCTTTAATCCTTACAAAAACCTGTGAGTTAGGCACTATCATGTTTGCCCCAGTTATAGGTGAGGGAAATGTGGCACAGAGAGTTAGCTGACTTTCCCAATGTCGCTCAACTAGTTACTTTTGTTTTTTTTAAAACACAAAGAAGACTAGAAGACTTGTTTGAAGTCTTAGCATTAATCCAATTCGGGGCTACTTTTTTAGTTTCAAAAGGCAACTACCAGCAGGATTGTTTCCCACTAAATGGGGAAAGCAGAGACTGGGGGATTTGTGAGTCTTGGACAAGACAAGCCGCAGACTCAGTGAGAGAGAAAGGGAAGCTTCTCAGCCCCCCCAGGTGGGTAACATGGGATGCAGAGATGGGAGGAGCCTAGCATTCTGGTACTTTCTTCTCTGGTAAGGGGAGCAGCAGCCCGCCCCCACCCCCACCCCCCAATCACTCCAGAAGATTAGCAGCAGCAGCTTCACAGCTAGCCTGGAACCTGGCTGCCCCAGACAGAGAGCCTTCTGAGAAGCTGGAAAACCCAGCTCTTTAAAGTATGCAACTAGAAGTCAAATGCACTTTTGCATTCTAAACATAGCTGTGCCTCCTAAATTCCAAATTGCTACATTATACGTAAGGGGCATCAGTCAACTTTTTAAGATCTACAGGCTTTGACTAATCTGGGAGACAATTCTATGGCCCCCAAAATACTTATTACAATGAGATATATGCTTGTGGGTGTCCAGCCTCACTAACCAGTGCCTCACCCCAGACTCTGGCAAAAAAAAAAAGTGCCTGGAGACCTTCCAAACTCAGTCATTTAATGGCAGAACCAGACCTTAAGAACTTGGCCTGCAGAGTCATTTGGAATGGGGTTCAATTCCAGCTCTACCTCTTACTTGTTGATGAAATTTGAGCAAATAGAGAATCAGAAAAAAAGAGGAAGACCCCCAACGAGATGGACCGGCCAGGTAGCATCATTGATGGACTCAAGTGTGGCAGCGGTAGTGAGGTTGGCCCAGGATCGGAGATTGTTTCGTTCTGCTGTGCATGGGGTCACTAAGAGTCGGTTCTGACTCGATGGCACCTGACAACAGCAACAACAAAGCTGTATTGGAGAGTAGAACCAGAATGTTCCTTAGAAGAGAGGATGGTCGGACTGCATGTCACTTACTTTGGACATGTTATCAGAAGATACCAGTCCCTGGAAAGGAGTATCATGCTTGGTCAAGTAGAGGATCCGCGAAGAAGAGGAAGACCCTCCGTGAGACTGATTGACACTGTGGCTGTAACAATGGGCGAAGGACCAGGCAGTGTTTCGTTCTGTTGTGCACATGAGTCAGTATGGACTCGATGATCCCTGACAAGAACAACTTACCATCTCTACGCCTCCCTTCCCTCCTAGCGCTGTTATAGTGATTACATGTGGTAACCCATGTAAAGTAATGTTGCTTTGTTGAGGTAGAACAGACCTACCAAAAGATTGCACGTAATTAAAGTGTACAATTTTCTGAGGTGTGTTCTCTTAATATGGCAATATATAAATATAAAACAAAACATTGGTTACTTTAATATTTTTTGCACATACAAATTAGTGACATCAATTGTATGTATCTTGCTGTGCAAACATCAGCACTATTCATTTGCTATTTTTAATCACTTTTAGAAGTGATGAACCTCCTTTTCTTTCCTCCTGGTGTGGTGCTGTGGGTTAATGTGCTGGACTGCAAAGTCTGTTTGAACCGCTACGTCAGTGGAAACCCTATACAGGGTCGCTATGAGTCAGAACTGACTTGATGACACTTAACAACAACAATCCATTTCCTATTTTTCATCACTTTTAGAGATGCAGTGTCTCCTAAGCAATGAACCCCTGTCTCTTTCCTCCTGCCCTTAGTAACCACACATAGATTTGGCTTCTGTACATTTGCCTACTCTGGATGTTTCACATAAATGGGATTATATACTGTTTGTCCTTTGTGACTATTTCACTCAGCTTCGTGTTTTCAAGGGTAAAGTGTACAATTTGAGGAGCTTTGACATACGTATGCGCCTGTGGAGCCCTCACTGCTGCCAACACTGATGTACTTCCTGTCACTACAAATTAACTTGCATTTCCTGGAATTTTATATAAATGGAATCATACGGTATGCATGCCTTTTCTTGGTCTGGCTTCTTTTATCAGTATAGTTATTTTGCTATTCATCCATTCTATCCATTATTGACTTGTCTTCTTGATGTCCTTGTCTCCTGCACATGGTGGACAAAGTATTTCTAAGCGACAGAGGCCAGGTGGGGGCATAGCTCTCCTGGGGTCCTTGGGTTTCTGACACTTGCACTGTGAACACTCAGACGGTCCCTGTGTCCAGCAATGTGCAGTGGCAACGGCTCGGAGGCAGCAGGACTTACCAGAAGTGCACATCAGGATTTTGTAGGCTGCTTTTTCACAGTATGCATGCTCAGGCCCCACCTGCAAAACATCATAGGTCTGAGTTATGGTCTGGTCCATAACCCTTATTCCAAAGTTGTTGTTGATTCCAACTCATGGCAACCTCATATGTGCAGAGTGTAGACCTACTCCAAAAGGCTGCTTTCAAGGCTGTGACTTTTTGGACGTGGATAGCCAGGTCTTCCTTCTGAGGTGCCTCTGGGTGGGTTCTGATCGCCAACCTTTGGCCATAGAGCGCTTAACGATAGCGTAGTGGTTACAAATCAGGCTGCTAACCTCAGGGTCAGCAGTTAGAAACTACCAACTGTTCCATGGGAGAAAGATGAGGCTTTTTGCTCCTGTAAAGATTTACAGCCTCAGAAACCCTGTACAGGGTCGCTATGAGTCGGAACTGACTTCCACGGCACATAACAACAACAATAACAATTTCCAAGGCAGTCAGGCCATGAACATTAAAGCAAAAAGAAGGGGCTCTAGGCAGCCCCAGGTGGTAAGAATCGCGATTCATAGGAAAAGTGGAATGTTCTGTGTATATGCTGAAAATAGAGTGTAGACATCTATCCATGCACGTGGTACCTGCAGGCCTAACCAATTTTCATGAAAACAAATCTCTCTGGGTTTGTGTTAGTATTCTAAGTCTAGGTGACCAAAGAGCCACAATGTGTTGTGTGGATTGGGAAATAGACAAGGGTGGAGCTGCCATCACCTGGCTGCACATGTAACTCCGGAAAACCACACTCAAGAGGGCACGGAAATCAATATCGAAAATGAGACACTCAAGTCCCCGCAAAGAGCTATTTTTGCTTATTTCAAATTGCTCTGTTTCTCTGAGCAGCTATTTTCAGTCATGGCAGAGCCAACCTCTTCCCGAGCTATATACAGGGATGGCAATTTAAAAACAAGTGGGAAGAGAAAAGAAATCTGCAAATAGGCTCACACCCCAGGGATAAATTGGGGACAATTGAATAGGTGGGGTGAGTCAGTTATTTCCCCAAATATCCAACCTCTTCAAATTCCACCCTAGGGCTGGAAACCATCAAGAAATAGTATACATGACCGTTCAAGGGCCACTTTCTAGTAAATGCTCAGGATTTAAAAATAGGCATTTAAAGGAAAAGCCTTCTCTGGGATAGAAGTGTCTACACCCCAAGCTGCCTTCTGCTCTGCTATCCAGGGATGGGGCTTAGATGGCAGATGAGGAGAAACTTGGTGGTCTATTTTTAAAGCTTTTTGGCTTTCAGACTGTTGCCAGGGAGAATGTGGGTGGAAGAGCACAGCAAAAGGAAGGTCACCTCAAACATTGGTTCAGTGATTCACTCAACACATTTGCAACTTGTACTCAATTATATTGACTTTGCCCACTTGGCTCCATCTCTGAGGGCATCTTTGCCCAGTCTGCCACGATTTTTCACCTGGACTACTGAGTGGACTTCCTGTTTCCATTTTTGACCCCACCACTCCATTCTCCACCCAACAACCAATGAGGGCTTTAAAAAGATGCAAATCTGACCATCTCTCTTTCTCTCTCTCTCTCATAAACAAACAAACAAACCTGTAGCCAGGGAGCTGATGGCAACTTTATGAATTGTAGAGTAGAACCCTTCCATAGAGTTTACTTTCTTTCTTTCTAAACTTTTTATAGTGAATTGAGTGAAGTTACAGACAAGATCATCAGTTTTACATTCAACAAATCATACACTTTACTTCATCTCCATGATTACTATCCCCTCCACGTAACAGTTATCCCACCTTCCCATCCCCTCTCAACGTTGTCCTTAGGAAAATGTTGCCTTTTTGATTTTGAATTATTGATCATTTCATGGTGAGCATACCTTACTAGTGGTGTTGTTCCCCCACATACCTATCTTCTCCTAGGATTAAAATTGGGCCCCGAGGATAAATTCCTTTCCAGACCTTGAAGGGGGATCAAGGGCCATAGTCTCAAATTCCTCTAGTCTCTTTTTGACCAGGAAGCCTGGTCTTTTTTAAAAAATAATTTTGAATTTTGTTCTACATTTTCTCCCACTCTAGCTGGGACCTTCTAATGTGATCCCTTCAGAGCAGTTAGTGGTAGCTGGGCACCATCTAGTTCTTCTGGTCTCAGAGTCGTAGAGACTGATGTTCACATGTTCCATTAGTTTGTGGGTCTAATAAATTCCAAATATCTTCAGTCGTCATTGTTTTTCTTTGTTCTGCACATGGAGACACCAATCGCTGCACCTTAGATGGCTGCTTATGAGCTTTTAAGGTCCCAGATGCTATTCACCAAAGCAAGATGTAGAACATTGTCTTTGTGGACCATGTTATGCCAATTGACCCTGGTGTCCCCTGAAACGATGGTCCTGAATCCCCAGGCCCAGAAACTTAATGCCTTAAGATCCTTGATAACATCTAAGAAGTTTTCATCATTTTGCCCGCTGTCTGCTTCACCACATTCATAGTTGTGTTGGTAGTAAAGATGTACAAATATCCTTTTTCAAGCCCTTATATACTTGTCAGATATACAAATGTATATATATCCCACTCTTGCTCCCACACCCATTCAGCCCATGTCTTTGTCCATGAATCTACCTGCAGAGCACTGTTGCTCCAAGGTGGGGTATATATCTCTATCCCCTTTAGCTCTTGTGTACTACCTCCCTGTGTCTTTGCCTGATTTCATCATTCGTCTGCCAACATCCCTCTACTTGTACATTGTCCTTCCTGTCACCAGAGTTAACTTGTGTCTACCCTCTAGCCAGTGAGTTATTCTCCCTTCCTTCCTATTCCATCAAAGACTGTTTCCTTTAGTATGAAAACCTTTTCTTGAGTTTTTATAATGGTGGTCTCATACTATATTTGTCCTTTTGTGATTGACTAATTTCACTCAGCATAATGTCCCCCAGGTCCATTCATGTTGTGAAGTGCTATGCAGATTCTTTCCCATTGCATAGTATTCTGTTGTGTGTATGTATCAGTTTGTTTATCCAATTTTCCAACAGGTTTTCTTGGTAATAATCTTTATGAAAGCAGATGCCCAGGTCTTCCTTCTGAGGCTCGGCTGGGTGGATTCCAACTGCCAACCTCTAGATTAACAACCAAGAACTGCAAACTGTTTGTGCCATATCCCACTCCTGATGAATTTAAGTACATACTAAAATCTAGAAGGATATTTTTCAAACTGTTAATTGTGTATATCTCTGGGGAAGGAGGAAAGAGAGATTTGAATTAAAAAGTAAAACAAAGCAATGATTTTGCCTGGTCCTGTGTGGTTTGGAGTTTCTACAGTGATCTTGTATTTCTTCCATAATTGTAAAGTGTCGCAAGTGCTTTGTTTGACCCCTGCCCTCTAGGAATTTTAATCTTGCATAAGAGTCCCAGGATCTGAGGATTCCAGGGATTCAGCTTGTTCATGATGGCTGCAAGGAGCAGAAATAACTATCTTGGAGTGGAAGTTCCCGAGGAAATTGTCATTAAGGAAGAACATGCTGTTAAGCAGAGCTGCTGGGAATTGGCTGGTGGTTGGCACAGGTGGCGATGGCCAATGCAGATGTTTGGGCTGAAGCTGGGTATCTGTTGGTGTGATGTAGTGTCACGGAAGCACCACATGCCCCTGGGGTTCCTGTAGTTCTGTGACTCCATGTGATGCCCCTGAAAACACAGTTCTTAGCTCAGGGGATGTTCTCCAGTGGTCCAGGCTGCTCTCTTCTTTCCTTCATTTCTATCAGACAAATACACTCCTTTGTGGTGATGGTTGTGTGCCATTGAGTCAATTCCCATTCACAGCAACCTGATAAGACAGAGTAGAACTGTCCCCGAAGGTTTACAAAGCTGTAATCTTTAGGAGGAAGGTGCTCTGGTAGCATAGTGGTTATGAATCGGGTTGCTAATCTCACAGTTAGCAGTTTGAAACTACCAGCTGTTCTGTGCGAGAAAGATGAGGCTTTCTGCTCCCTTAAAGATTTACAGCCTCAAAAACCCTGTACACGGTCGCTATGAGTTGGAACTGACTCCACGGTACATTACAACAACAACACAATCTTTAGGAGAGCAGCTTAGCAGGTCTTTTCTTCTGCAGAGACACTGATGGGTTTGAACAGCCATCCTTTCAGTTTGCAGCAAGAGCTTAACTGTTATGCCTTACCAAATACGTTCTTAGACTTCTTGAGCTTATCTCTTAGTTTCAAGAAGGCATGGATGTTGTTCCTTTCACTGGGAAAAGAAGAACACACAAGATCCACATATGAGCCAAATATGTAAGGGAGACACTCCAGGAAAGGTGACTGCTAGGGATTTAATTGTGTCACCCACAAAGATGTTTTTTACTTAGCTATAATTTCTACAGAAGTAGGTCACCAGGGCATTCTTTTGTCGTCTAACTCCTGGTACCAGCGAATGTGGCCTTGTTTGGAACTAGGGTCTTTGAAGATATCTTCATTTATAATGAGGTCATATCAGAGCAGGGTAGGTCCTGATCTAATGAGAACGGTCTAATCAGTTGTAAAAGAGAAGTGACACAGACAGATGGACAGAAGAAAGATGGTCATGTGACAGTGGAGCTATGCTGCAGCTGCACGCTAAGGGATACCTGGGGCTACCGGAAGCAGGGAGAGACAAAAAAGGACCTTCCTCTACAGACTTTGGCAAATGATAGGAGTCCTTGGCAGGTGAGTAGAATTCTCTCCTTCCATGCAGAGACCAGACTCAATTCCCAACCACTGCACCTCGTGTGTAACCAGCACCTGTCTGTCATGGAGGCTTCCATGTTCCTGTGAGATGGGACAGCTTCCAGGTGAAGAAGAACTAGGAAGATAGGTCTGGTGATCTACTTCTGACAACCAGTCAGAGAAAACACTGTGTATGGCAAGAATCTAATCCCATTGAACATAGGATCACTGCGCATAGGATCACCATGAGTCTGGGCAATAGGAAACTAGTACAGTGGCCAAGGAGACCCAAACAGCACAAACATTTCCAGACAAGAAGCCTTTGTTGTGTGCTGTCAATGCTTGAAGTCACTTTGGCTGGAATCGACTAGAATGTGTGACTCCTTGTGTTGTCCTCCAGCGTTCCCTCTCCCATCACCCTGGCTCGTTCCCCACAGCACCTCTTCTTGATGAAGCTCATGGTTTGCCTCTGGAAGAGACGTCAAGCCATACTGCTGTCCAAAGAGATGACATAGCCTTCCAGATGACATGATTCTCATCCTGAAATAAACAGCGCGCTCAGTCTGATTGGACAAGCCTTTATGGAGCATCTACCTTGTTTCCTCTACTCTCTCGGACATTTACAAATTGGTTGAACCATGTCTTTATTTCCCCACCACCACCTCAAGGCCATACCATTTTTCTTTTTAATATACAGACCATACCTTACACAGAGTAAGTGCTCAATAAATATTTGTTGAATTGATTTTCCTGTTGGGCGATGTGGCAGGAAGACCCTCCTGCTTTATGTACATAAATCTTTAGCTCAGCTATTGTTGAATTATTTTCTCACGGATATTGGATATTGATCACAACAATCAGTGCCAGGATAGGTCTGGGGGTCTGAGCTGAATATTGTCGGATCAACAAATATAAATGCCTTCTGAAGGCTGAGTGAAAGGAAACCTGGTGGAACAGTAGCTAAATGCTTGACTGTTAGCCAAAAGGTCGGTGTTTCTAATCCACCAGCTGTTCTGCGGGAGAAAAGAGCTGGCAATCTGTCCTCACAAAGAATGCAGATTTTAGTCAAAAATGGTGGAGGCAGGGGACACAATGAGAGGAGTAAAAAAACATCTTGAGGGGGACATAATTAAGTCCTTAGTAACCACCTTTTCTGGAATGTCTCCCATCCATGTTTGGCTCATGTGGATCTTGTGTGTTCTTCTTTTCCCATTGAAAGGACCAACGTCCATGCTTTCTTGGCACAAGAAACTAAGAGATAAACTCAAGATGTCTAGAAATGTATTTGGTAAGGGGCCCTGATGGCACAACAGTTAAGCTCTTGCTGCTAACTGAAAGGATGGCTGTTCAAACCCATCAGCATCTCTGCAAGAGCTGAAGTTATGTACACAGTCCTGCAATAATAGTGGATGTATGGCTAGACATACAGGCTGAGCTGGGACTGGATGCATGATATATTGTTGTTAAGTGTCATCCAGTTGGCTCTGTATAGGGTTTCCAGGGAGCAACTGGTGAGCTTGAACTGCTGACCTTACAGTTCAAACAACTTTGCAGCCCACCACATTAACCCACAGCACCAAACAAGGTTTCCATATATATATGTGTAGTGCTATGGGTTAATGCACCAGACTGCAAAGCCATTTAAACTGTAAAGTTGGCAGTTCAAGCTCACCAGCTGCTTCTCAGAAACCCTATACAGGGCTGACTGGATGACACTTAACAACAATATATATTCATGCAACCAGTTCCAGGTTGCTATGGGTCGGAACTGACTCAACAGCACTTAACAACAACAAGGAGCTCTGGTAGCATTGTGATTATGAATCGGACTGTGAACCACAAGGTCAGAAGTTCGAAACTACCAACTGTTCCACAGGAGAAAGATGAGGCTTTCTGCTCCCGTAAAGATTTACAGCCTCGGAAACCCTGTAGAGGGGTCACTATGAGTCGGAACCGACTCCATGAAATAACAACAACAACAACAACCAGGACTCCTTGGAGTCTTGGTATGGTTCTGTGGGCTAATGTGTCAGACTGCAAAGTCCTTTGAACTGCAAGGTCAATGCTGAGTGTGTTCAAGCACACCAGCTGCTCCTTGGAAACCCTATACAGCATCGCTATGTGTCGGAATCGACTCGACGACACTTAACAACAACAACCAGGGCTCCTTATACAGCAGTAGGGTGGGTCTTAAACCTAATCACTTCTAAGAGGTGTCTTATCAAAAGAGTAAAATGGGCACACCCATGGAGGCAGACACACTGAGAAGAGTGTGGCCATGAGGTCCCAATCTGTTGTTGCTGTTGTTAGGTGTCATCAAGTTGGTACCAACTCATAGCGACCCTATGCACAGCAGAAAGAAATGCTGCCCGATCCTGGGCCAATGTCACTATTGTTGCCACATTTGAGTCCATTGATGCTGCCACTTTGCCAATCCATCTTGCTGGGGATCTTCCTCTTTTTCTCTGACCCTCCACCCT
>NW_006408521.1:24515907-24530725 GCF_000296735.1 Chrysochloris asiatica
TCCTTCCATCTTCTTTTGATGCTTTCTGCATCATTCAATAATTTGCCCAGATAATCCTTTATTAACATAAGTCAAGGCTTGAATTTTTTCTTCAATTCCTCTAGCTTGAGAAATACTGAGTTTGTTCTTCCTTTTTGGTCTTTGACTCCAGATCTTTGCACATTTTGTTGCAATATTTGTCTTTATATTCTTGAGCTGATCTTTGAAATTTTCTGTTCGGCTCTTGTACGTCCTTATTTCTTCCATTTGCTTTAGCATCTCTACGCTGGAGAGCAAGTTTCAGTGCCTCTTCTGACATCCATTTTGATTTTTTCCTAAAGAGGAGAAACAATGAAAAGATTCTGGTCTCTGGAGACACAGCCGTGCCTCACTCTTTCTTCACTGAAATGAAAGTTTCTTTAACTTTTCTTTGGTGTTAAAGAACAGATTGTGAAGTTGAGTTATACATTTAAAAATTTGTTGAAAACACACACAGCAAAGTACACACCAACCCAGCTGTTTCTACATGTACAAATACAGTGACAAGTTGCAAACATTTTAAGAAAAATTTTGTTTGAGAGTAAGTCAAATTGCTATAGACAGGAAGGTTGAAACTCAAGACAAGATACCAAAGACCTTCCTTTAAGAAAGCCAAAACCAAACCAAACCTATGGCCTCAAGTCAATTCTGATTCTTAATGACCCTATATGCTGGAACAGAACTACCCCACAGGGTTTTCAAGTCCTGGTGCGGCATTGTGGGCTCGTAGCGTAGTGGTTACGAATCAGGCTGCGAACCTTAAGGTCAGCAGTTCGAAACTACCAGCTGTTCCACGGGAGAAAGATGAGGCTTTCTGCTGCCATAAAGATTTACAGCCTTGGAAACCCTGTACAGGGTCACTATGAGTCGGAACTGACCCCACGGCATATAACCACCAACTACCACCACCACCAGCTGGACTGCAAAGTCAGTTTGAACTGCAAGGTAGGCAATTCAAGCTTACCAGGAGCCCCTTGGAAACCCTATACAAGGTTACTATGGGTCAGAACCAACTCAACAGCACTTAATAACAAGAACAAAAATCTTTATGGAAGCTGACTGCCACATCTTTCTTCCTTGGAGCAGCTGTAGCAGCTAAGTGCTTAACCCTGAGCCACTGAGGCTCATTGAGAAAGGTACCAAAACCAAACTATACCCATTTCTGTGGAGTTGATTCCTTCTTTTGACAATCCGTGTGGTAAAGTAGACTGTACTGAGTTTTCTTGGCTGTAATCTTTGTTGTTGTTAAGTGCCATCAAGTCAGTTCCGGCTCATAGGACCCCTGGGCTTCCTAGGAGCGGCTGGTGAGCTTGAAGCGCTGTCCAATGCACTAACCCGCAGTGCCACACCAGGATTCCTTCCATAGCACTACGGGGTGGGTTCAAACCATCTAGCACAAATCATTTGTACGACCCAAGGTCCTTGTAAAAACAAGAATCTGTATTCATGTATCAGATTATTAATTGGCAAAGTAATTGGCCTTGCTTCAATTTAATGCTCACTAGGTGTGACACTGTAGAATAAACACTGGACTGCTAACTTCCAGGTCAACAGTTTGAACCCACCAGCTCCTTGGAAACCCTATACAGTATCACTATGAGTCAGAACCTACTTGTAAGCACTTAACAACAACAGCCTTTGGAATTACAGTTTGTGAAAGATCATGCTATTATTCCATGGCATTTCCTCCCTGACACTCTCATTTGCTTGCCTGCTTATCACTGGTTCCCCCACTAGACTCTGTGAGAGCAAGAGCCCTAATCAGTGCTGTATTCCTTGTGCCTTGAGGGGTCTTGGCACATGAATAGTCCTCATTACGTGTTTTTTTGAGTGGATAAATGTCAGCTTTATGTCTCAGAAAGAAGCATTGGAGGAAACTATTAAATTAGACTTAATTCCGGTGAACACAGGCATACGTAGCCAGAGCTTGTAGCTGGTGTACAAATAAAGTATATCTGATAAAGCGATCAGGCCACTTTAGAAGGCAACAGTGGCTTGAAGACAAGAGATAAGGGGATTGTGAATTCTGAGTGGAGAGAGAAGGTCTGTTCCAATAGCTTCTGAAGCACTGACTCAATGCGAGTCGTTCAGAAAGCAGAACAGGACCGACAGGCAGGTAGTCAAAGGTATTTGGAAACAGAATGGATTGACTTAGGTGGCATCATGCTCCTCGTCAGAGAAGGTATTCAAGAAGGAGCCATGGCACAGTCAGTGTAGGGGAATGAGGAACTATGATGATAGACGGATAGAAGACCTTCATGCCTTCCCTGATCTAGTTTATAGGGCTTTGGAAACAAATACTCCCCGACCTCTAAATCAAATCAAATAAAAAACAGGAAAGAGAAGGGAAAAGGGGAGAGAGGGGAGGAGGGGAAACGCCTTGTGCTTCCTTGAGAATCCTGTCCATCCCCAATTCAAGGCCCCCGTGGGAAACCTCAGGCACCATCCACACCCATTTCAGAACAACCCTGGCTCAGATCTACCCCTCTCACTGGGCACAAGGCTTGGGGTTAGCCCTTAACTCCAACCCCCTTCCCCAGACCTCAGCCACTTCCTTCAAGGTACAGATCCTCAAACTGTCTTCCTTTAGTAAAAGGAAGACAACCATCTGCTCAGCGCTGAGGAGGAGGCTAGGGGCTTCTTGTGCATTATCTCAACATGCCATGTTGAAGGGGGACCATAGCTTTCTCAGAGGCAAAGCCATTTCATAATACTCACTAGCAAAGGGCCTTGCACGTCTTGTTTTTCTTTTCTGAGTTCCCGAGTGGTTGGTAAAATGTGGATCCTAACACCTATTACCAAGGAGCTCTGGCAGCATAGTGGTTATGAGTCAGGCTGCTAATCTCATGGCCAGCAGTTGGAAACTACCAGTGGCTCCACGGGAGAAACATGAGGCTTTCTGTTCCTGTAAAGACATACAGCCTCGGAAACCCTAGGCAGGGTCGCTATGAGTTGGAACCGACACCATGGCATACCACCACCACCACCACCACCAATACCTATTACAGGGGGCGACTGGTGTGGTGCTGTGGGATAAAGCACTGGGTCTCATGGTTTATTTGAACTATAAGGTCAGCAGTTCAAACTCACCAGCCACTCCTCAGGGTTGCTATGAGTTGGAACCAACTTGACAGCACTTTAAAAAAACAACAACTGTGAAAATCGAGGCACCCTGGTGACACGGTGATTAAGTGCTTAGCCAAAAGGTTGGTGATTCAAACCCATCAGCCGCTCCTATGGGGGCAGCTGTGGCAGTTGGCTTCTGTAAATTTCACAGCCTTGGAACTCTGTCCTACAGATGCTCTCTGAGTCTGCATCATCGTGACGGCAGCAGTAGTATTTGTTGCTGCTTATTGTGAGGATTAGGCATCCCTGGTGACAGGAACAGGGAAGTGCTGAACCACCAACTGAAAGGTCCATATTTTAAACCCATCCGGAATCCCCTGGGAAGGAAAGTCCTGGCGTCCTACTTTCAAAAGTCCGCAGCCATAAAAACTTCACGGAGGACAGTTCTACTCTGAATCAACTAAGAAGCAACTGTTGTCTTCTTTTTTAACATTTGATTATGGCGGCTAAGTGAGAAGTCTAATATGGGGTATCAGGAGCGTAGTAAAATCATTAGAAAATCTTCGATGTTAAGATAGAAACTCTCATCTTGAAACAAAGACATCTCTCTGTGTGTTTACTTGAAACAAACGGACGTAACATAAACCACCTGCTCCATCAAAGCCCCTCCTCTGGACTTGAACCTGAAGTTCCTACTTGCTCCTCAATTACCTCTGGGTTGCTTTCCAAAGGAGTGTGTATCTTCACCACCATCAGTCTCTCGAGGTTCTCCAGGCTTCACACCCAAGAACTCCTAACTGGGCTCTTCTCTGAAGAATTTTGCAATCACAGCTAAGTGAACCAATCCATCTGCTGGAGCGTCCATGCGCAAGCTCTTACAACGCTTGACACCCTCCAGAGATTTGCAGGCATAGGTAACTTTCCCATGTGCCAAACTTCCAAGTAGCATTGGGTTCCAGGGAAGCATAATTCATGCCCCGAGGTGACCCCCTGAAGGCAGCTGGAGGCGTCCCACTGGGGAGCTAGCCCACTCACTAGTCCCCTGAGCATTCCCAGCTTGTTAGCACATATCAGAGGCAGGCAGAGATTTATAGCTTATCACAAAGCCCCCCACATGCGGGAGATGTCAATTCCAGACAAACTGCGGGAGGGGGTACTTGGTGCCAAATTACAGGCCTGACTTCTGAAGAGCAGCTGTCTCGAGTGCTAGCTGTGAACGCTGCTCAGCGGGCTGCCTTGCCGAGTGTGCACATCTGGATTTGCAGCTCCAAGTGTGAATTATACATTTTTCTTGGTGTTGAAATACGGCTCCTCAGGGACCCAGCAGGTTGGGCCAACACAGACACTTCCCGCATCCTGACCTCAAACAAGCCCACATTCTCTAGGGTAACAGAAGGGAAAGCTTTCAATTCTACAAACTGCTATGAAGTAGGAATGCAGGCCTCCTTGCCTCTTGCTGAGCAGGGGATCTTAAACATATCACTGGCTGCCTGAACTTGGTGGAGAAGGAAGTAGGAAATGTGACGCACATGTAAACCATAAAACCAAAACCAAACAGGAGAGAAAGAAGATATGTGTAAGTAATAGTTACATGAATGGCCGTAAGAAGTCACTTCCAAAAACCCTATCACCATAAACGGCAGTCCCCTTGCTTGACAACTGGAAACTGCAATTGTTGTTATTAGGGGCCATCGAGTCAGTACTGACTCATAGTGCCCTATGCACAACATAACGAAACACTGCCCGGTCCTGGGCCAACCCCACTATCGTTGCCACGCTTCAATCCATTGATGCTGCCACTTTGCCAATCCATCTTCTTGGGGGGTCTTCCTCTTTTTCTCTGACCCTTCACCTTACCAAACATGAGATCCTTCTCCAGCAACTGACATACTGTCTCCTGACAATATGTCTGAAGTATGAGTGACGAAGTCTGGCCATCCTGGCTTCCAAGGAGCACTCTGGCTGCACTTCTTCCAACACAGATCCGTGTGTTCTTTTGGCAGCCCATGGCACTTTCAATATTCTCCTCCAACACTGTAACTCAAATGTGTCAATTCTTCTACAGTCTTCCTTATTCACTGTCCAGCTTTCACATGCAAAACGTCCTAAGGCATTTCAAAATTAGTGATATTTTGCCAACTATCAGACAGTATGAGACTGCAGCAGAGAGCCTGGCCACAGGCAGCTGGCTAGAGTCTCAAACACCCTGTCTGTGATTCTTCACAGAACATGATGCATCCTGCAGGGGAGGCACTGGGGGATGGATCTCAACCATCAGGCCATCTTCAGGTGTGATACATTGCACCTGTTGTTTTTTTCCCTTGAGGTAAGGAACTTATGCCATGAAAAAAAAGCATATTTGAAACCATTCCTGTAATAACATCATCATCTCCGGTATAGTAGCAGAGAAAGCCATTTCTAAAGACAAAGACCACGAGAGTGATGAACGAAGTGAGAGCTGCGATGGCTGTTTGTGCTGTGAGGGGACACACACAGGGAAGAAATTCACAGAGTGCCTCGCTGAAGGCAAATACACCGCCAGTGGCTGTTGAGTCACCTCTGACTCATTGAGACTCCTTGTATGCCAGAGTGAAACTGGGCTCCATAGAGTTTTCAATGAATGAGGTTTGAGAAGTAAATTGCCAGGCCTTTCTTCTGAGGTGCCTCAGGATGTTTTTGAACCTTCCACCTTTTGGTTAGCAGCCAAGCATATTAATTGAGTCTGGGTATTTTATGTTCTAGGAAGGGGTTTCATTGTGTCTATACTAATTAGGAATTGCAGTTTAAAGTCTGGATAGAGCATGAACCATAAACCTATACTCGATGAGGTCAACCAAGTCCCATTTCCACTGGTCAGGAGAGTCTTCCTTTAGGTCCAGCAGGGCCTCGCATGGTGGGATTGCTCACAAATCACAGTTTGGGCTGGTTAGAGCCAGTAGAGTAAAGCCCAACATTCCATTTTGATTTCTTCTAGAAAAATGGAAAGTTTGTCTTTAGAGTGAAGTCAGAGCAGGAATTGTGGGAAGGACTGTGTGCAACACCAGGGACGCGGTCATTTGCTGTAAACAGTGCCACTCTGGGGGTAGGAGAGAGATTGAGAATTGCAGGACGTAACCCCTTCCTGAACAAACTCGGGCTCTCTTGCTTTCCTGTCTCCCCTTAGATGTTCGGACAGTGCTCTTTAACCCTAACAATGCACGGCTGCTGTGTTCTCCCTGCTTCTGCTCCAAGCTGTGGCTCATATCTTTTCAGAGTCCTGCACTTAGATGCCTTCTTATACCCTATAGAGGAATAACATGCTACTGAGCAGGGCTCTTTCAGACAGCTGAGGGACCAGGCATTGCTGTCGGTGGTGCCTGTAGGCTGTGGGTTATAGAGATGAACCAAACTCTTGCTATAAGTCCAGATGAAAGTGGGGTCTCTGAAATGTGTGGTAGCTCACCCACAGAATTCTGTTCCAGCAAGGATGAGAAAATGTCCCATGTCTGTCCCAACCAAGATGGAAAACCTCAATGATAAAGAATTTAAACCTTTGACAAGCTCCACAAACCCAGGAATAGGAAGTAGGGTGGATTCCAGAGAGTGTAGGCAATCGAGAAAAGCCAGGGGGAGACAGGGGCAAGGTTATTCAAGGCGTTTGTGTGCAGCTTGGATCATGAGAGATCTCCGTGAAACTAATAAGTAAAGTGGTTTAGAATGTTCCGTGGGAAGAGGGCGAGTCCATCTGTGCCAGCTTGTAGAAGGCAGGCGAGGCCGCTGTAGAGGAGAGAGCTCAAGATTCCCACCAGGTGGAAGGATGTGAGAGGGCCCAGGTTAAACCAGCAGTACCTCGTGGTTGCAGACAAGCACACAGCTGGCTTCTGCCTTCATTTTTCCTTTCTCATTTGTCTCCATAAAACAAGGGGAGTCCAAGGACTTTGGTCAAAGATGGGCAGATGCCTCTCTGCCTTGGTAGGAGTAATGAACATGTGGCCAAAATGTTACCCTTCCAAGACTGGTGGAGAAACACACTCTCACACATGAGAACAACTTTTTTGGGGGGGTTCTATTTGAAAAAACCACACACATATTTACCACTCATGGGGGAAACACCAGCCTTTATGTGTTACGTGGTTAATTGACCCCCTGACTCACGGTGACCCCGTGCCCAACAGAACGGAACACAGTCTGGTCGTTGTGCCCTGGACCATTAGATTCCATTGGGTTTCCCTTGGTTGATTTTTGGAAGGAGATCACCAGGCCTTTCCTCCTAGTGCATCTTAGTCAGAAACTCCACTGAGCCCTATTCAGGATCATAGCAACATGAAAGCCTCTGCTGACAGACAGACTGAGGTTTGTTGGCTTGGCAATCAAACCCAGGTGCGAATTCTACCCCTGCAGCTCTTACATTACCTCTGTGCTGTTGCTGAGGACAACTGATGAAGTAGAAGGAACAAATACTTCTGGATCCTGCTTCCCCTCACTGGCAGGGAAACCACTGGTAGTCTCTGTACTTCAGTTTCTCCTGCTGTGTGGTTGTTGGTGGTTGTGTGCTACTGAGTCAGCTCCGACTCATATAGGGGTTCCAAGGCTGTAAATCTTTACTGGAGCATAAAGCCTCATCCTTCTACCACGGAGCGACTGGTAGATTTGAACTGCTGACCTTACATTTAGCAGCCCAGCTTGTAATATGTAAAAATACATAATAATAGCAAAATCTTCTTTCTGGGGTTGCTGGAGGATTCCCCGGACCATGAATAGACTTAGAAAACAGCAATGTACCTCTCAAATGTTAGTTAATGAGGACTAGCTAATTAATGCATTTTCCTGGGAGAGGCTAGGAAGGTTACTAAACCCCACTGTGCTCAGATGCCTGGAATTATTGTAAAGGAGTTAAATTCACAACAAAGAAAATGCCTGAAAACATACACAGGATGAGCACTGGACCAAACAGGTTCAGGAAACTCAGGAGGTGCCCACAAAATGTCTTAAAGGAGCAAAGGAGAAAATGGAAAGTATGTAAGTAAGGCTGTGGAAATCTATGATTACAGAAGAAATGACAGAATGAATGAAGAGTATTAAAGTCCTGCAAACAAGAAAGGGACCGGGAGGAAACAGCTCTAGCTTTCCTGTAAGTATATCCTTCATCACACCCTAAGATGGAGGAAGGGATGCTACTGAGCTTTGAAGGACAGATGGGGGCAAGTCAAAACCGAATTCTAATGAGATAATGAGAGGTTAATAAGAGCCACTTCCAGATCTGTCAGAGAACATGGGCTTGATGAAAAATGGGGCATGATGTGGTGGTCCCCGATAAGAAGCTACTGACAGAAGGGGAAATGGAGGGTCTTAGAAACAGAAGCTTTGCACAGAGATATAGAAGCCCTGGAGGGGAAATACCACCTCCGGAACAGATAAGTTCATTAGAGAATTTTCACCAAGTGATCGCACCATTGTAATCCAACGTTGTAATACAGAAACAGCGATTTTTCCAGAGAGAAATTGAAGAGATGACCTGAGCTTACAGCGGGCGGAGTGATCTCACCCTCCCTCCCTGCTTCTCTTACATCCTGGGTGTCCAGTGTTGCCCACATATTTGCAAGAATTTTTAATACCATGTCTGGTGTTTGAGGGACATGACTGATGGAATTGTTCAAGGCACACACAAGACTGGCACCTAACAGTCTTAATGAAAACAACTGGTGTTGTTGTGAAGTGCCGTTGAGTTGGTTCTGAACCATATCAACCCTGTATAGGAGAGTTTCCAAGGAGTAACTGGTTAGCTTGAACCGCCAACCTTGCGGTTCAAACAATTTTGCAGTCCAGCGCATTAAGGCACGCACCACACTAGGACATCAACGAAAACAATAGCATGTGAAAATGAAGCTCCGAATAGGTCCTGGACCTCCTAGCAAGTCAGACTGACCTTCTGATGTCAGCACCCCACCTGTTAACCAGGGCTCCTTGGACAAGATGCTATTCTGAGTTCACTGGCTAAGCCTCAGTTTTTTCGTCTATAAAATGGGCATACAGTACCTCATTCAGAGTATGACCGTGAGGCTTTGCTATGATAATAGGTGAATTGCCTAGAGTTAAACCCAGCTGCTCCTCAGAAACCCTGTACAGGGTCATTATGAGTTGGAACCAACTCGATGGCACTTACCAACAACAAACCCCAATAAACGAGACCTGGTGGTACAGTGCTTAAAGCATTAGACTGCTAACTAGAAGCCTGGTGGTTCAAACCCACTAGCTGTTTCTTAGATGAAAGATGCAGCAGTCTGCTTCTGTAAAAATGTGTTGTCGTTAGGTGTCATCAAGTCAGCTCTGACTCATAATGACCCTATGCATTGCCCTGTCCTGCGCCAGCCTCACAATCATCGAGGCACTTGAGCCCATTGCTGCTGCCACTGTGTCAACCAGTCTTGGTGGGGGATCTTCCTCTTTGTCTCCCTTCACTTTACCAAGTATGATGTCCCTTTTTTCTCCAGGGACTGGTCCCTCCTCACAATATGTCTGAGGTATGAGAGACGAAGTCTGGCTATCCTGGTTTCCAAGGATCATCCTGGCTGTACTTCTTCCAATACAGATTTGCTTGCTCTTCTGGAAGTCTGTGGGACTTTTAATATTCTCCTCCAACACCATAGTTCATAATGCATTCATTCTTCTCAGTCTTCTTTATTCATTGTCCAATTTGAACATGATTACAGCTTTGGAAACACTACAGGGCAGTTCTACTGTGTCCTTACGGGGGCGCTAGGAGTCAGAATCAACTCAATGACAGTGTTTTAATTTTTTTAAACCCCAGCTCTGAACCTGAGCAAGCTTTCCCTTCCTGAGGCCTGCATGGCCAAGTGGAGTCGGAGTTTGCAACAAACGTTGCCATGCGAACTCAGAAATATGATCATGTCCTTCTTTGTCCCTTCCCACCTTGTCCAGTCCGGAGGTGACTTTTAAAAGACTGAGAAGGCTGAAACCTTAAAAGAAATGTCAAGTGCCAGGCAGAAGCCATGGGTGGATGACTGGTTGGGACTTTTGGCCTTGCCATTGGCTCTGTCTGTTCCTGACTGTACTCTGTGTTCTCCCCTCTGGATTCCTGTGGCGTCCTTCCTAGTTTCAGACCCTGTTTGTTCTAGATTTCATATTGAGCCTTCCTTCCAGTTGGGGAAGGAGCTATGGTAGGGCAGTGGGTTAGTGTTGAATTCCTAACTGAAAGGTTGGTAGTTTGACGCCGTCTCAGAAACCCGATGAAGATGGATCATTCTATTTTGTCCTCTAGAGTCATTATGTGTCAGAATAAACTCAGTGACAAGTGGTTGGTTTGGTTTATTCTGGTTGGATTTTCTCTTTCTGAACACCTACCTGCATCCTGATTCCTGGATCCAAGTTCTCCATCTCACCCAGGTCTATTGGGTTTCACTAATTTACACTTAGGAGTCCCTAGGTGATGCAAACAGTTAACATGCTCAGCTGTTAACCTGTAGATTAGAGGTTTGAGTCCATCCAGAAGTACGTCAAAAGAAGGGCCTGGAAATCTAGTTCTGAAAAACCAGTGACTGGAAACTCGATGAAGCCCAGTTCCATAGCACGCATGGGGGGCTACCAGGAGTCAAGGGTCTGCTAGAAGGTAAGTGTTCAATCTGCCCTCAGGTACAGCGAGGCTTAGTCTAGGAATACACTACGGACATCCCAGAGGATGAAAGGATTGAAGAGTAAATGCGTCAGTGTGTCAGGGCAGTGGCGAGGAGTAGGAGTACAGGACTGCAGACCTGCACAAACTGTCAGGAGCACAGTGTTTGCTCCTCACCCAGAGACCTGAGCTTATCCACCCACAGATCCATTCTCCCCAACTGTCAGGGGAGCAAAGAAAACACCAAGTTGGCCCCCAGACTTTGTAGCTGAGATGCAGGAGGCAGTGACCATGGGCTGAGACACTGGGCTGGGTAGAAGGCATACCTCGCCCCTGTCACCCTGGGACACAGACCCCTCATCTGACAAATGTGACCAAAGATCTGGTGGTGGTGAGCTCAGCATTTTGTCTCCTCCTTTGACATATTGGTATTTGAGTTGCGATATCCCATTAGCTCTCCTTTGACCCTAGGGCTTTAAATTTCCTACTGAATTCATTTTAACCAACATTTATTGGTTCTGTACACAAAGCTCTAGGCTCAGCACAGAGAAGAAAAAGGTGAATTGGCCCCAGGGGAATTCATGGAGTAACAGCAAACTTGTGAGGCTGGATTTTAGGACATGGGGGGCACAAGGGCAGCCGGGAAGGGCACTGGAGAACAGGGCGGGGAGAATCCATTCTGCCTGTCCCAATGTGCTGCAGTTAGGGAGAATTACAGGAAGAAGGTGAGATTTGATGGGGGCTTTAAGAATGAGTGTTCAGGCAGAGGGAGCCTCGTGAGTAGACAGTGTGGGCAGAGGCAAGGGAAGGTGGTAGAGAGACACTGCCAGAAACGTTGGTACCCAGTTCATGCTTGAGCCCAGAGGCCAGGAGAGTTCCTGAATGATGCCAAGGGTTAACATGCTCGGCTGCTGACAAAATGGTTGGAGGTTGGAGTCCACTTAGAGCTGCCTCAGAATAAAGACCTGACAACCTCCTTCTGAAAAATCAGCTGTTGAAAACCTGAGGGAGCACAGTTCTCCTCTAACACAGAGTCAGACTAAGGCAGCTGTGACGTACCCATTTGAGGGGCTTCAAATAGTTCATAGAAAAAATGGAATGAAAAGATAATAGAACTTCTCACAAACTTTTGAAGCCCCTCCCCCATATATGTGTGTGTTGTTTTTGTCTTTTAAAATACAGCTACACTATTAGCCATTGAATGAAAAAAATGACATATGTCATTTTAGTGGAAGGAGATGAACTGGATTATGAAAGTTTCAGTGGGTGCTGAGTTCTAAAATTTTTACTATTATGCATTTTTTACAAAAAGAATATTCTACATATTCTGTAACAAAGAATGAGTCTATGAATTTAGTTGTTTCAGCAATCAATGTGCAATTCTGTTATTTCCTACAACAAGAAATGAACTTTGATAGATTTTGCTTTAAATGACTGAGACTTGAATTTTGACACTTGTTTTGTAGTAAACGCTGTATTTATAAATGAACAACTGAAAGGATGTCATAAGAGAAAATTTAATGATCACAAAACAAATATTACAACAAATCACTGTATTTTATTTTTAGATAAATTTTCCATCTCTAACATGCGATAATTTAGAACATCTCTTTCTATTCTATGCTCTTACAAATTCTTCAATGACTTCATCACAATTAAGCAGTTGAACAATACTGTCTACTTCCATGCATAATAGTAAGGATAATGACTTGGGTGTTTCTTGCAGTATGCTGAGGGTTTTTGAGCTTCTTTAGGGATGAAAATCAGCTTTCTCTGCAGTTTGTGACAATCAAAATTAGGAATAAGGGTAAAGCAATTTTAACATTGGAAAATATACATTGTGTTTTATCTTCTATTATGAATCAGACATGTCTACAAGAGTAAAAATTGTCTTCCTAAAATTTATAAACTTAGTTCTCATCTAAGAATGATATTACCCCTGTAACTTGTTAAGGTTTCTATTGAAAACATCAGGAAAATCCTGCACTAATTTTTTGGATGCTTTCATGAATTCTCCACCAGGTATATCCACATTGTTTAAGAAGGAATATCTACTCAAAAGAACTTCATACATTTCTGCCTTTTTTTTCCCATGAACAATTCAAATGTGTCAATGCGGGTGTAGTATATTGCTGTCATTAAGTGTCATTGAGTCAGTTCTGACTCATAGTGACCTTGTATAGACTTTCTGAGGAGCAGCTGGCAGGTTTGAACCACTAACCTTGCAGTTAGCAGTCCAGTGTTTATCCTACAATGCCACACCAGGACTCACTGAACTCTGGCATTTAATACTTCTGGATTACTTCCTTCATTTATTTGTTTCTTTCTGATAATCAGTATGTATCAGTATTTTGTTGTGTTTTCAAAACTTTCAAAATCTTCTCTTAAATTATGTGAACACCCTGACTGGTAGAGATCTGTACATGTCTTGAAGTTGACTTCTGAGTCGTAGAGAGTCTGACTCATCTGATGAAAATGCTGCAGTAGATGATTCCACATAACCGACATAAATACATACCCTAGTGGTGCATTTTGTTGGTGATGTTTTCAGTTTCTTCTTTGTGTGTCTGGTCTTCAGCAATATTCTGTCACATATCTAGAATCTGAGTGTATGGTTCCAGGATTGCACCATTGCTACAGCATTTACTTCCCAACATGTATTAGAAAGCCATTTTCATACTTGCCTAAGTCCTGATGTGGCGCTGTGGGTTCATGTGCTCGGTTACAAAATTGGTTTGGACTGCAAGGTTGGCAGGCAGATCAAGCTCACCAGTTGTTCCTTGGAAACCCAATACAGGATCACTATGGGTCAGAACCAACTCAACAGCACTCAACAATAACAACAAGAAGTATATTTTGGGATCTTGGTGTGACACTGCTGATTAATGTGCTGGACTGCAAGGTCCGTTTGAACTGCAAGGTCGGTGGTTCAACCCCACCAGCGGCTCCTCGGAAACCTTATGCACTTAACAACAACAACAACAACAACAACAACAACAACAACAACAACAATTCTATTTTAAGAACTTCCCATTGGTAAATAGAGGTGGCAAAAATAGTTTAGAGTAACCAAATAGCAGAAAGAAAAAACAACAACTGCTTCCAGACGTTGCAGTACATCTAATAAAATTAAATGAGTATGCAGCCCACGGTACGAGAACGACATATTCATTACATTCTAACATTCTTGTTGCCTTAATAACACCCTGCTATATCGGCAGCAATAGCCTAGGACCGGCCTGTGCACTTAAAAAATCAATTTTGCACTTCACATGAATAGTGAAGTTCTTGATTTGTACTTTCTCCATTGATAAGCCTTTTTATATTAGTAAATGTGATAAATGGTTTGACCGATACTTAGCTGATTTCTATGAGAAACATCAGGACTAGACTCAAAGACAAACTGAAATATGGAACTGTATTTATGTTACTGAAATAGTTGATTGAATGTTACCAATTATTAAGTTTATTAAGCTGTCTCACATTGTTTTAGGCATATACGATGGACTGCCTTTTCCTGTGTTATCGTATTTTGAGGTGTGACCTGCTAAAAATGGATCAAACTGAGTAACAGGCTCAAGTAAACCCCTCAATTTTTCATTTTGTGGAGACCCAAACATTTCATCTTTTTCCATGTTCAGTGATTGTTATGTGGCAGCGGCAATGTGCTGCAGATAAACTTTCTAAATCTGATGTTCTTCATTAGTGTTCCCAGCTCACAAGTCAAAATCACATCTTCAGTTTAAATGTGACAACATACAAGCTCTGTGAATTGAACTGTCTCATGTCTATTAATCATATTCAAGTTGTGCCAATCATAGTAAATCAAGAATTAAATGATTTAGGACTGAAGAGTTTGCAAACAAAACAGCATGCAGAAATGACTAATGGAGAATACAGTAGACACGCTCTTCTGTACTTTTCACCTTAGCTTTGCACCCTAGAAATATATTCTTGCTACAGAACCTTTTTGTTTATCACCCAGAAATTTTCAACATGGTGTTTCAAATGGTCCATGGTAATATTGACAATCACTTGGCTCTCTCTTTTTTAAAGTTTTTATGGTGAGTTGAGTGATAGTTAACACGGGAGAACATCAGCTTTACATTCATCCTATAGTATTTC
>NW_006408521.1:24531526-24532034 GCF_000296735.1 Chrysochloris asiatica
TCCGCTCTAGTCCTCTGTGGCCATGTCTTTGTCCCTGGGAACTTGACTCTCTTTTGATTCAATAACACACATTCTTTGGAGAAATATCATTTTACAAAGCAGGATCTGTATTTCTGTTATTTATGGGATCTGCAGATGGGATCATTTCAGATACGAAATGAGTTTCACTTTTTACACCACTATTAAATTTTTTTACTACAGTAGGAATGAATGCAGAATTTATATTCGTATTGCTATGAGTAATTTCAGCACTAGTGGATTATACTCATTACTTGAACATTCAATGGAATTATCTTAAGAGGTTCACAATTTTTATGTTCTGTGAACTTTGGTGTTTACGCTGTAATTAGCTGTTGTCTTTTCATTTTACTGCTGCTCCTGCGGTGTGCTGTGGAGTCAGTTCCGACTCATAGTGACCCTGTATAGGGCTTTCGAGGCTGTAAATCTATACAGGAGCAGAAAGCCTCATCTTACTGTTGTTGTTGTCAGGTGCCATCGAGTCGGAACC
>NW_006408521.1:24536450-24538636 GCF_000296735.1 Chrysochloris asiatica
TATTCCTTTATATGTGGTTCAGAGTTCTGGGACCAGCCCCTGAGCCTGCTTGGTTGGGTATTCTGTGTTGTTGTTGGCGGAGCTCTCTGCTATACATCCGCCCGATCCGCCATCTTTTTTGTTCTCCTTATTTGCTTTTTTAACTTTAAGTTTTTAACACTTAAGTTATTTCTCTTATAATGTTCCAAATAAACCGTAGGCTTTCTTTGGATTTTTAAATTCTTTTTTCTAATTGTTCCTCTAGCAGATGAATATTACAAGATTTGTCTTCAACCTGGTATCTCTAGTTCCCATCTTCAATCTTACAGGTTTGTTTTCCTTTGAATGCTTTATATCTGGGTTGAGTTCTAGGTGATATTGTCATGTATGTTAGTCTTAGTCTATTGTTGCTCATTCTCTGTCCAAAGAACCCCATTCGGTATTTTTCGTAAGGTTGGTATGGTTTTTGAAAATTCTTTTAATTTCTGTTTCTTTGGAAATGCCCTAATTTCACTGTCATACTTTGACGGTCACTTTTGCTGGATATACGATTCTTAGTTGTCAAATATTTTCATTCAGAGTTTTATGTATGTCATCCCATTGTCTTCTTGCATGCATGGTCTCTGCTGAGAAATCAGAGCCATTTCAGTAGTTTGCCTTTGTAGGTAACTTTTCATTTTTTCCCAAGCTGCTCTCAGGATTCTTTATGAAAAGTTTGAAAGGTTTGATTATAATCTATCTTGGTGATTTCCTTTTGGGCTCTATCCTGTTTGGAGTTAATTCAACTTCCTGTGTACATATCTTCTCATCTTTCATGATATTGGGGAAGTTTCTTCCTACAGCTCTTGGTCAATTTTCTCTGTGTGTTTTACTTTTTGTCTCTTCCTGTTCTGGTATTCCAATCACACATAAATTATTTCTCTTAATAATGTTCCACATAAACCTTAGGCTTTCTTTAAATATTTTAATTCTTTTTTTCTAATTGTTCCTCTAACAGATGAATATTGTGAGATTTGTCTTCAAACTCAGTAATTCATCCTTCCATTGATTTAGTTCTACTTCTTTGCACTTTCAATGTAGTCTCTATTTTTGAATTCTTACTAGTAATTTTCTGTCTTTCTAACTGCTGTTTTTGCATGGGTTCCAATTTTTCATTATTTTTGTCAGTTTGTTCTTGTAGTGTTTTCCTGAATTCTTCTAAAGTTTTTCCTATGTTCTTGCTTTCCTTGATCCTTCTCTCAATCCTTTGACGGCACCTGAATATCATTCTTTTAAATTCTTTCTCAAGTAGTTCTGATACCATCTCTGGTAGTATATTTTCTGGTTCTGTATTTTGGTCACTTGTTTGAAGCACTTTGTCTCATTTCTTGATATAAGTTGAAATTGTCTGTTTTCTCCAAGGCATTGTGTTGTATCTATATTTAGCTGATGATTGTATGTTGGTGTGTTCTCAAGCACTCATCACTTGTCTCCTGGAGGATGTGATAGAGACTGGAAGTGTGGTTTTGTTCTTTGTTCACTGTTTGTACAGTGTAGTTAAGGGTGGATTCATGCACCCTCTAGAGGCAGGGGTGGCACTCCCAGGGCCTAACCCCAGGCAGAACTGAAGCCTTGTGGGTGGGGGGGGTGAGAGGAGGAGGGAAGGTTCCACTGACTGCTGGGTTGGCAAGGGCAAGGACTGGCTACTAGGAGGGCATGGAGCAAGGGAGAACTGCATCCCCCTTGCTGCCAACCTAGCCGTGTGTTGTGTTAGCAGCCACTTGCAAAAGCTCCAGATGGCTGTGCCGTTCCATGCCAGCTAACAGCCTGCCCATTTTTCTTCTCTCTGTCTGCTCCTCTTGAGCTTCCTCTTCCAGTTGGCACTCAGTCCACCTCTCTGTCTGATCTTCTGAAGTGCAGGGTCCCAGAGTCACCATCTGTATCTGTTTCACTTGGTGTCCCGTGTTGCCAAGGGTTTGCTCAGTGCACTGGCCTATTCCACCATCTTGCCCCAGAATCTGTATCCACATTTTCTTTCTTTGTGAAATTGTTCAACTCCCATATTTGAAGATACATACATAATCAATGTATACATATATCATAGTAGCAAGATTTCTTGACAAGCAGGTTTTTAAAATGTGTGTGAGTCATAATAATGTCAATTTCTTAAAAAAAAGTCAGTCTGAAGGGAAATAGAAAATAAAGTTTAAAATTTTAAGTATGTATTG
>NW_006408521.1:24538778-24546435 GCF_000296735.1 Chrysochloris asiatica
ACTGTAGGATAAGTACTCAACCATAAGGTCAGTTTGAACATCAAGGTCAGTGGTTCACACTCACCAACCGCTCCTCAGAAATCCTATACAGGGTTTCGATGAGTCAAACCAACTCGACAGCATTTAACAACAACAAAAATATTAATTTAATTGATTTCCTTGAGGAATTATCCAATTTTATTACACTGAGATACATAAATATTTTGATAAAATAGAAATGTAATATTCTGATAAGAACTCTTTGTTGTTCTCTTGGAAGATGAATTTAGAAACATACTCATTGTTGCAAAACAGAAACAACTTGCATGATAAAGAAATACCAAATTTTGTGTCCTCGATGTGGCAAATACCTCAGTTTTTATTACATATAAAGTAATATCAAGCATTGTGCCGCACACAACAGACAATAAAAACTGAAACTCATTTGGTACATCAAGCAAAACTTTTTGTGTTAGATAATATTATATTTTCAGTATTTTTGGACGTCTGCTATATTAGTAATAAACTAAATGTATGCTATGGGCTAAATGGGGCAGAGGTAAGTAGTGATGACTGCTCAACCTTGGAATAAACGTGCTCTGTGATCGAGGCATAGTCTGAATGGGTAAAAGAGGGGAAATAATGTTAAGATGCTTGACTATCTTATGAATGTTGGCTTCCCTTGCCTACTATTGTATAGAAAGGAATATCAGGAAACATGATTACAGAAAGTTTATGAAGATGGCGGCCCATCTTCAGCCTGATTGGAATACCTAAAAGGGGTTCTAGAACTTGCCCAATGACACAGGCTTCCTGCAGAGCCTTTGTAGTATATAGGACCTTACGTGGAATCCAGAGCCCCATCCAGAACCTTCTGTGGTGGGACATTCCAACCTGAAAGGACATACAGATGAGCCAGGAGTGACTAAAGGAAGAGAAGGTAAGTCCTGAAAGAAAGAACAACAGGAAAAAAACAAAAACAGCAGTCTGGCTATTACAAGAATAAGCAAGCTGCTTGACGGGGAGCTAGTAAGGCAAGCAATCAAGTCCCTTCAGGACAAACCCCTCTCCAAGACTGAAACTCAAAGGGAATGCATGTGCAGACATGTAAACTAGCTGGCAACAGTGTTGGTCTACATGTGAGTAGAAGTAGGGGAAAGTCAATAATGAAGATATGGGCTGAGTTCAACCACGTTCTATAGACTTCTGTAAACCTTGAGATGAGAGAGAGAAGAGGAAGGGCTCGTTGCTTCCAAGTCTGGGCAGACTTGGGAACTCCGGAGCCCATGAACATTGACCTAACTATGGAGGACTAGAGCTGAAAGTGAAGCATCCAGCTGATATGAAGTGGGGGGAGATGAACAAGAACATCCAAACTTGCAAATAGTATCCATTTGACCTAGCTTCAATGGCTTGATAACCATAGCATGACCAAAAGAAGATAAATAAATTTGATAAAGGAAGCAAGTGTAAATAGCTACAATTTGATGAACTTCTATACTTATGGATGCAGTAGCTCAAAATACCTACTGAGAGGGAAAGAGTCTTCACATCAAGGATCAAGCCTATCCCCTCAGCATACAGGGTTAATAGGGACGGACAACTTAAACATTGGCTACCTAAAACGAGGGGTGGGGGCTATAAAGGCACAAAGTGACTGGCTTACAAGTTTTCAAGACTTGCGTTTCAGAATGTGCAGGGGAAGGTAGAATCCTCATTGAATAGTTTTCATCTTGTCTGGATGGTTCTGGTGAAAGGAAATGGGGATAGGATCCTTTTGATTTAATGTTGTTGTTGTTGTTAAGTGCCATCGAGTCGGTTCCGACCCATAGCGACCCTGTACAGGGTTTCCGAGGGTGTAAATCTTTACGGGAGTAGAAAGCCTCATCTTTCTCCCACGGAGCAGCTGGTAGTTTCGAACAGCTGACCTTAAGGTTCGCAGCCCGATTCGTAACCACTACGCTACCAGAGCTCCTTTAATAGTGAGTAATTATTATCATGACTTCCTGTGATTGTCACAACTGTAAGGTAGAAGTTTTGTAACATAAAGGGGGAAGTAGTTAATCTTACAGTTCAGGAACAGAGGACTCTAAGACCACCAAGAGAGAAAAGTATGAGTGGAATGTGGGACTCTATCCAGAGAAGCACAGACACCAGAGATGGAGGCAGAGACGATGACATGGAGAGATAGAGCAGCTGAGGACTCTTAGACTCATGGAAAGAGAAAGGCTGTGTGCTGGCGGCCAGGAAGTTGGCTTGCAAAATGTGCCCTTTGGTTGTTTAATTGATTATATTTTCCTGAGTGATTTTGTGTATATCAAACAAACAAACAAACAAAAACCCCAGAGGGAATAGAAGCAAATACTGTTAAATGATGATTCATGGAGGGGATTTTAATCATTGTAACAAAACAAAACACGATAGGATGACTGCAAAATTAATGTTTTCCCATGTAAACTATCACTTGATTTACAATAAAAACTTTAAAACCAAAATGAAACGCATGCTAGATTGCTCTGGACAACTGGTGCCACTGTTTTGTTGATGCCTAAATACGTGCTTAAAGGAGCTCTGGTAGTGTAGTGGTTACAAATCGGGCTGTGAGCCACAAGGTCAGCAGTTTGAAACTACCAGTGGTTCCATGGGAGAAAGATGAGGCGTTCTGCTCCCATAAAGATTTACAGCCTTGGAAACCCTGTGCAGGGTCGCTATGAGTCAGAACCGACTCCACGGCACATAACAACAACAACAAGAACATGCTTACTTTGTTTGTTGGGTAATTCATCCCTGCTCTGATACATGGGGTCATCTTGGGTCATAACTGGCTTGGCAGGTCTGAGCCTAAGGTCTGTGACCTCCCAAACTGTATACAAAATGTACCTGCATTTTTCAAGGGAAGAGTTCATAGCTTTCCATGGGGTCTCAGTGAGATCCAGATCTGTCACTTCCAGTAGAGACCATGACTGTTGGGAACTAAGTCCATGACTGATTATCACCTACATGAAAAAAATTGAAATCTCTTACAGCCACCGAAACAGGCTGGATCCACTTCAAGGCAGTCCTGGGCTTTACCTTCACATTGCAAACACCTGAGTCAGGTCCTGGTCTCTGTGCTGCCTGTTGACTTCCTGAGTTCTAATTCCAGCCCAGGGTGTGGTGTCTCCCACTGGTGGAATCCACAGAGGTCTGCCCAGCACACAACCCCACTGATGCCTCACCACGCACAGCACAGAACAGAGGACAGACGTACAACAGGAAAGGGCTGTTCAGCTCCAAACATTCCACCTGACTGGGAGCCAGCCTGACACAGCTGGAACCTCCGACTTCACCTTAACCACCCTCAGTTTGTTCACAAACTCAGTGCCTGCTTTATCCCCAATGAAAGGGGGCAGTTGTCTTGCTTGGTACCTAAAGTGCCTGTGTGTTCGTTACGCTCAGGGAATTTTTCTGCTCCTGCCTTCTCTCTCATAATACAGCTCTAACAGATCAAGGACGGATTTTACATCCTGTTCCGTTTCTGTCTTCTTCCACAGGATAAACCGTTTTACCCTTAGCTTTATGAATTCCTTCCCTTAGCAGCCTTGAGGGTGCAGCTGCTAACCCACCAGTCAGTCTGCAGAAGAAAGATGCTTGCTTCAGTTAAGAGTTCCAGTTGTGGAAACTCACTGGAGCACTTCTACTGTATCCTTAGGGTGGTCATGAGTAGGAATGGACTCAACAGCAACTGATTTTTGTTGTGCTCTGTTTGTTTCCCTAATTTTTATTCATCTTAGAAGCAACCCAACAGCTCATGACTAACTGATAAAGTCACCACTAAAGGAAGATCCCTAATGAAATAGATGGGCCGAGTGGCAGCATCGATGGACTCAAGCGTGGTGAAGTTGGCTCAGGATCGGGCAGTGTTTCGTTCTGCTGTGCATAAGATCACTATGAGTCAGTACTGACTCGATGGCATCTAACAACAACATCAAAGGTGTCCAGTGTACATGTAACTTCCTGCTAACTCCTTGTCCGGAATGCTGCCTCTTTGCTGGTTAGGTGATGAGAGTAAGGAGGGAAAGGCTGTAGATAGGCTGTTAGAGGTAAGAGGGATTGTGAGGGGTTAGGCAGAGAGCCGAAGGCTCTGGCAATAGGGGAGATCACAAAGAACAGTATACAAATATAAGGAAGGAGAGGCAGCAGGGGGTGAAAGAGGGAAGAGAGAGAAGGTAAGGAGGAGGAGGTGGCAGATGGATATAACAAGAAGGGGATGGCAAAGGAAGAACTTAAAGGAAGGAAAGAGGAAAGTCACCTACTATGGGTTGAGTACTGTCTTATTATCTAGTGCTGCTGTAACCAATATATCACAAGTGGCTGCCTTTAATAAACACAAATTTGTTTTCTCACAGTTTGTTGTTGTTAAGCGCTGTTTATTCAGTTCTGATGCATATCAACTCTGTATAGGTTTTCTGAGGAATTGACCTTGTGGCTAGCAATCCAGTGCTTATCCTACAGCACTTCACCAGGATCATTTCCCAATGTGTTGTTGTTGTTATGTGCCATGGAGTCGGTTCCAACTCACAGCGACCCTGTATAGGGTTTCTGAGGCTGTAAATCTTTACGGGAGCAGAAAGCCTCATCTTTCTCCTGAGGAACAGCTGGTAGTTTCAAACTGCTGATCCTGAGGTTTGCAGCCCGATTCATAACCACTATGCTACCAGGAGGCTTTAAAAATCTGAATTCAGGGGACTTCAGGGGAAGGCGCTTTCTATTGGTTTTGGGGAAAAGTCCTTGTCTCTTCAGCTTCGATTCCTTGACTCCTCGGTGCCATCTGCCTTCCCCCATCTCTGCTTGCTAGCTTGCTTGTTTAATCTCTTTTATATGTCCAAAGAGACTGACATAAGTGTGGTGCTGTGGGATAATGCACTGGACCAAAAAGCCAGCAGTTCAAACCTACCAGCTGCTCCTCAGAAACCCTATCCAGTGTCGCTATGAGTCGGAACCTACTCAAGGGCACTTAACAACAACAACACTAATGCACTCTTGTGAACCTAACAAATAAGCACCGGATCACTAATCACAAGGTCAGAGGTTAAAACACACCCACTGCTGGAAACTATACAGTGTCTCTATGAGTTAGCAGAATTTAACAACTATATATATATATATATAGTGTGTGGCAACAACTATATATAGTTGTTGTTAAGTGTCGTTGAGTCGGTTCTGACTCATAGAGACACTGTGTAGGGTTTATAAGGAGCAGCTGGTGGGTTTGAACTGCTGACCTTGTGGTTTGCAGTCCAGTGCTGAGCCTATAGCACATAGATAAAAATGTGTGTGTGTGATTTTGTTTTTTTTTTAAGTAAGGAAATTTTCAGAAAAGTTAAGTAGTTTGTCAAGGTGACTCAGTTATGTGGTAGCAGAAACTAGATTCAATCTCATATTTTAACGTTGCTCCCAGGGCTCTTGTCTTTATTCTACACTGTTTCCCTGAAAAGGGAGAGAGCGGAGAAAGAGCACAAAGGAAAAAGAAGAGAGTTGTTCAACTCTTCTCAGGTTATAAGCAACAGAAACAGATTCTAGCTACCCTAGACTGTTCAGTGCCATCAAGTCAGTTCCTACTCATAGCGACCCTGTATAGGATTTCTTAGAGACATTAGTGGGTCTGAACTGCTAACCTCGAAGTTACAGTGCTTATTTTACAGCACCACACCAGATTACATGTTGTTGGTAAGTGCCACTGAGTCGGTTTCGACTCAGCATGCAACCCTGTATGGAATTTCTGAGGAGTGGCTGGTGAGTTTGAATCGCTGACTTTGCGCCACCCCTAGACTGAAAGAGTTTTATTGTAAGGGGACCACGTAGCTTTCAGTATCCAATTGAATGAATAAGAACCATACTTTGAAAAGGAAAGAACTAGAGTGTTCTAGGGGCTGGGCAGGAAGATCTGACAACAGCTTTCTCAGGGCTTTTCCTCTGGAATCAATATGTTCTGATGGTTCCTCTCTCCTTCAGCCTAAGAGTCCAAACCCCAGGCGAGAGTCTGATTGGTTGTAGTAGCGTCAAATGTCCACTCTTGAGTCAAGGGAGAGAAGAGTCCCAAAATGTCACACTGTGGGGAAGAGGACTGAACTCCCCAAATGCTGTTACCAAATGAAGGCGGGATGAATGCTGGATGCCCAAACAAGGAATGATGGGTAGACCAGCCCTTTGCAGGTGCTGCCTCCAGGTGCTGGAGACTAGAGCTGGGGCAGTATCCAGTAGGTGGAGTCTCACTCGGATGGACACCATCACCAGCGTCCTTCTAGCAGAGATGGGTGGGCTCCCACATCTTACATATCTAGCTTTTGTTGTTCTCAAAGAAACAAATCCTTTCCCCAATATGTATGCAGTTAGACTGAAGATCAACCAGCTGCTTCCATCAACTGGTTAGAGACACTGTCTTAGAAAGGCACCATAATCCTAGCTATAACGTTAGGAAAGAGCCTCGGTTTCTTCTGCTGTAAAATGGGAGGGTAGTAGTGGGTAGTCTGTCTCCATCTCCATGTATCAAATGAATACTCCATGTATCAAATGCTGTATCAAATGAAACGAAAATTGTCAGAAGTCTGTAAACTGTAAAACATGCACACAAACATAGAGAAGTGTTATAATTTTAATCATTAGCAAGTGAAGTCAGGCTGCTGGGCCTGAGTGGGAGGGAGGTGGGAACAGCAGGTACACACTGCAATAACCAGAGTGGAGGCTTGGAGTCTGGAGAATGCAGTCATTTGGACTTTCAGATTGGTTTCGGCTTTGGTCATGGTGAACAGATGTGTCTCTATTATATTCCCACACATATACCCAAGATCAAAAGGCCTGAGGGCAGAGTTGTAGATTCAACAAGTAATTTAAAAAACTGATACAGTCATCTCTAAGCTCTGTCTTCTTCACTGAGAACCCAACAGCTAAGCCCTTCCTGGCAGATACACTTCTTGAGGCTGAGCATGAACAAAGCTGGGTTGCCTCCAAGCTTCCTTCTTTCCCTTTCACTGGCTGGCACCACACAGGATGGGATCTGATGAAATGGTCCCGTTTGATTGCCTTGCTGGCTGTCTTTCCTGCAGCTGTGCTCCTAGATGAACATTTCAATCGTCACCCCTAATAGCTCCATCTCCCCTAATCCAGGATGGGAGTTCCTCTTCTCGCTTGCATGCCCCACTTCAAGCCACCTGCATGCACTGAAGGGCACTTGTGCCCTAACATCCTGGCCTTCAAGCCCTCCAGAACCTCACTATTTGTGCTATTTATGCTCCTGGGGCACAAAGCAGAAAGATCAGTTCTTGCTCTTCATCCTAAACATTTCATACAGGTGCCTTGGACCTGGTCCATACAATATGAGCTGGGTCTTACACTAGTCCTTTATTCATGTCTCATTATCTTCCTTATACTTGTCCTTTGGTGATTATTCCAGACCTTGGAATAATATATTAAAATTCTACTCCTACTCCTATCTCTATTGCTTATTTACTCACCTGGAGGCATCTTGAAGTAGTGGACTTGTTTTGCTGACACCTAACATAGGAGCTCTGGTAGCGTAGTTGTTACAAATCGAGCTGCTAACCTCAGGGTCATGAGTTCGAAACTACCAGCTGTTCTGTGGGAGAAAGATGAGGCTTTCTGCTCCCATAAAGATTTACTGCCTCAGAAACCCTGTACA
>NW_006408521.1:24546565-24572928 GCF_000296735.1 Chrysochloris asiatica
TGTCCGAGTATAGCGACGCACCACAGAGTTTTAAAATAACTGATATTTTAGAAGTGCATCACTAAACTTTTCCTATGTGCCTCTGGGTGGAATTGAAGGTGCCATATTTTGGTTACAGTCTAGCATGTCAAACAGTTGTGCAACTCCGCTCCAGGCACTTAAGAAACACATGTGAAATAAATGACTACCTGCTCCTACAAGCCCTGGGGCGCTGCTGCAACTCGGGGGACCCAGTCAGATCTAGGCGTTACAAAGTGACATTCTGGAAAGAGTTCTTTCCTACTCTCCTCACTTTGGGCTTTTGATGATTGCAGTCACTTGGGGGGTCCTTCCAGCATGGATTTATCACCATAACGATTTCCAGTGAAGTTGTCACTCGAAGGCTTTAAAAGGTATTGAAAGAATTGTCTGAGACTGTGTGAACCTCCAAATATGGGGTGAGAATTATACATGGTTTGTTGTTGTTAAGTCAGTTCCGACTCACAGCGACCCTTTATAGGGTTTCCGAGGAGCAGCTGGTGGGTTTAAACTGCCGACCTTGTAGTTCAAAGTCCAGTGCTGATCCTACAGTGCCAAACCAGGAGTTCAAGCTGGTCTTATTGTTGTTAAGTGCCGGCAAGTCAGTTCTGACTCACAGCATCCTGTATTGGGTTTCCAAGGAGCAGCTGGTGAACTTGAACCACGGACCTTGTGGGTTAAACTGACCTTGCAGTCCCGTGCATTAACCCACAACGCCACATGAGGACTCCATACATGGTTTTACTACAACGTAACCTTGAGCATAATTATATACTGTGAACTACAAATACACAGTAGGGTCTGATATTAATTTCCAGTCCCTCCTCAGCAAGTGTGGTGAAGGATGTGTCTCTGTCATCACCTGGTTTGTATGTCATCACCTTTGGTTCTCTGATCCTCTTATTCTACCTTCCAGACGCTTCCTGCCCCACCCTGATCAGTACTGGGATATTCAATGCCTTTGCCTCTCCTCAGGATTTGGGTTCGTTAATTACAGAAAATTCTCATGTTCTGTTTGCAAATGTACACAATATTCATACTTTAAATTAAAAAGATGAAAATGGAAAGATTTGGATAAAGGTTTCTAGAATATCAGCATCTGAAAAGACATTGAACATCACTGAATCCAGAGACAAGACATGATTTTCTGTGGGCAGACTTTCTCAGACAGTGTTTAGTGTTGTCCTGTGATGTCGATCCCAGGCAAAGGCTGAGGGTTCTGTGGCCCATGCCACCTGTTTGCTCACCTTGCAGAAAGGCAGGCATATCGTACAGGTGAAGTGAGGAGAGGATTCAAGTTGAAAATGGTGTTGACATTTTGGGAAAAAATGGAAGGTTGGTGGCAGAAATTGTTGTGTTCTCTTTACTCAGTATCAATTGATTTTCAAAATCATTTTGAAGCCAACAAGGCTCATAACAAACTTAAAAATAGGAGCAAGAATTCAGCTATTTGATCAGAATCAGTTATTTGAGATCAAAGGGCAGCATTTACCCAAGGACAAAGGTCACGAGGGTTAGGAAAGGAGGAAAGGAAACAGGGAACACAGGGAAGGCGAGGGACACATGATGTTACATTGTGGGAATTTCAGTCAATGAAATGAAACAAAATGTGGATGAATTTCTGAGTGGAAAATGGATTTGCTCCGTAAACCTTCACCCCATTCACAATAAAAAGTTAAGAATAAAAAAGGCTGGTCATGACATGACTGGTTTGGGGCAAAACAGTCCTAAATTGGCACGTTGGTGAAATGATCCGCTGTGACTCCATTAGCTCCCCCCATCCCTCCCGAGTGAGCCAGAAGCCCTGGAGTGAACAGCCAAGTTCCCCCTCCCTGGGACCACGTGCAGTGAGCTTTATGGGCCAGGCATTGCAGGAAGCTTTGCAAACCCCAATCTTAGCTTCCAGAAGGGAAGCTGCCACTCCACCAGAGCAGAGCAAATTGGATCCTGGACACAATGCTTAAAATATTGTTATTTAAAGAAAAGCAACAATTGAGACAACACTGTGATAAGATATAAACTCACATGAGGAGGCTTCAAAAAGTTGGTGAAAAAATTCCATTGCCTTTTAATTCCATTTTCCCATGAGCCTTTGAAGCCCCTTGTACATACCTGAATCATACATTACACAGAGAGTTATAAAGTAAATCACATTTATTAATGAAAATGAATCAGGGGGATAGAAAGGGAAGTATCTTGTAACACCACTAGTGACTAACCTAAGCTGATAAATACACAAAATCCCTCATTCTAAGATGTCCAATCATTGGGATTTTTCAGTGAAGGAAGGTGGTGCTGTGGGTTAGCATTGAACTGCCCCTTCTCAGGAGAAAGATGAGGCCATTTGCTCCGGTAAAGACTGACAATCTCCGAAACCCAAGCGAACAGATCTACTCTGTTGGAACTGACACAATGATGATAAAGTTGGTTTTGTTTTATACCTAACAGACTGTTAGTCATCTATTAAATATTATGAATATTATGAATGGCAGGGTTTGGAACAACATGGCCAAATGCTTGCTATTATATTAAGTGAAACATAGTATTCTAAACAGGACGAAAAAAGGTTCACTAACAATTTCTCTGAAAGGGATCACATTATATGGTCCTGGATAGAGAGAGGAAATGTAGAACAGAATCCAATTTTTCTTTTTTTTTTTTTTAAAGACCAGGTTTACTGGTCAAAGAGAGACTGGAGGAGCCTGAAGCTGTGACTCTCAACCACCCTTTGGGTCTTGAAAGGAAGCATCCCGATGGCCCAATGTTCAGCCAAGCAGTAGACAGGCATATAGGAAGGACAACAACACTAGTAAGGTGTGCTTACCATGGAATATGTAATTCAAAATGAAAAGAGCAACATTTTCCTAAGGACAGAGTCGAGAAGGGATGGGAATGTGGGTGGAATGGAAACAGGACCCGCAGGGAGGAAGCGGGATAATTTGTTCCATGCAGGGGATTGTAATCATTGAGATGAAACAAGACACAGGATTCGTTCGGATACCAATGCACAGGATTGTAATCATTAATGAAACAAGACACAGGATTCGTTCGGATACCAATGCACAGGATTGTAATCATTAATGAAACAAGACACAGGATTCGTTCAGATACCAATGCACAGGATTGTAATCATTAGTGAAACAAGACACAGGATTCGTTCGGATACCAATGCACTTCATGTGCAGCTACCCCCATTCTGTCCTTGGAGGTTTGGTTATAATGATGAGCAGTTTTCAGTGGAGCTTTCCAACTAAGATAGAGTAGGAAGAAAGGCCTGAGATCTGCTTTTAAAAATCAGCTAATGATACAGTGACTGGATGATCAGAGCTCAATCAGAAGTAAAAAGAAGAGGGGAAAAAAAAAAGTATTCTCATACAATTTGATGAACTTGACCTACACCTATGGAAGCAGTAGCTTAAAAGAGGGAACAAGTCCTTACAGCAAGAATCATTCCCACCCCCTCCACACACAGAGTAGACAGGGATGGGCAACTTGGACATTAGCTACCCAAAATGGGGGCCGGGAGGCTACAAAGGCAAGAAGTGACTGGCTTACAAGCTTTCAAGAGGGAACCTAGATCCAGAGGGCCTGGAGGAAGATAGATTCTCCAATGAATAGGATTCAATCTGTCTAGGAGGAGCTGATGCAATGAAATGCAGATGGGTCTCTTGTGATACAACAGTGAATAAATGTTATCAGGACTGACTGTGAGGGTGGGAAATGTAAAGGTAGATGTTTTATAGCAAGGAGGGGAGTGATTAACTTTTCAGTCTAGGAGCAGAGGTCCCTAGGACCATCAAGGGAGAAGAGCAGAGAGCGGGACCCTACCCAGAGAAGCAGTGATGTCTGAAATGGAGGCAGAAATGATGACGTGGAGTGATGAAGCAGCTGGAGA
Source organism: Chrysochloris asiatica (assembly GCF_000296735.1). Taxonomy (NCBI): domain Eukaryota; kingdom Metazoa; phylum Chordata; class Mammalia; order Afrosoricida; family Chrysochloridae; genus Chrysochloris; species Chrysochloris asiatica. The sequence continues at coordinate 24,550,479 of NW_006408521.1, forward strand.
CTTTAGATCCAGAGAGGGAGAGCGACTGTGTGCTGAAGACCTGGGGGGTACGGGGGCAGGCTTGCAGGGTATACCCTTTGGTTGGTTGATGATGCATGGAGGGGATTATAACCATGGCAATGAGACGATATACGATAGAATGAATGTAAAATTAATGTTCTCCCATGTAAAGTATCACATAATTCACAATAAAACATTTAAGAAAACAAAAATCAGCTAATGACTACAGCGTTCCAATCATAACCCATCATGGTAATGCTTCCTTCTTTCGTGCATGAGGTGGGGTTCCTATGAGTCAGAGGCTGATTCCATGGCAGCTGAAAAGAACATCATTGTATATCTCCTTCCCATGCTTTTCTACCCTGTGGCAATGTAGGATAAGCACTCGACCTCAAGGTTGGTTTGAACCACAAGGTCAGTGGTTCAAACTCGCCAGCTGCTCCTCAGAAACTCTAGAGGGTAGCTATGGGTCAGAACCGACTTGATGGCACTTAACAATAACAGTTCTAGCTATCTATTAATCTGACATCAATAACATATTAACAGTATCTGTGCTCAAGAACTGTAACATAGACCATTTTTCTTTGTTAGATTTTATTACATGATTTCTTCTTGTTTATTGTGATGGCATTAAAAAATAGATACACAAAAGTAAAAGAAAAGGAAAACATTAATAATTCCACCTTAATAGACAACATTTTTGCTTTATTCCTAGAGCTTTTACTATACAGATAAAACTGGAAGTGCATTTATTTAGTGGGATTGTGACCACACTGTGCATATCTAACCCATATCACTGCCGTCAAGTGGACAGAGTAGAAGTTCTCCTTTCTGAGACTGTAAATCTTTACGAGAGGGGCTGGTGGGTTTGTATCCCCTCACTGACCTTGAGGTTAGCAGTTCAATGCTTACCCAGCTGTGCCACTAGGGTTCCTACCATATGCATATATTGTTGTTGTTGTTAAGTGCCATCAAGTCAGTTCTCACTTATAGGGACCCGGAATAGGGTTTCCAAAGAGCAGCTGGTGGGTTTGAACTGGCGACCTTGTGGTTCGGAGTCTGGTGTTGATTCCACAGTGCCGCACCAGGAGTCCTGCTATGCATATGCTGAGTATTTATTCACAGTGGCCCTTGCAGTGGTTGATTCCTTCTGGTTCTTGGGGAGTTCACCTCTCCTCTGGGTGTAAGTCACAGGCATCAGATCACAGTATCGTCTGCAACCCAATCAAGTCTCTATGTTGCTTCTATGCAAACACTTTAAACAGAGAAACAAGATAATGTACGAGTCTGACCTTCTCCATGTCTGCAGAGGCAGCTCCTTTCTCCTGGTAATCTGATGAGCTCTATGCTTTTGTCCTAGAAAAAAAAACAGCAAAGGGCGGGACGGCTCATCGAATCCCTTGCCCTTGCCAAATGGTGTGTAGACAGGAAAATGTCAAGTGGTTCTGCTCGAAACACTAGACCAGAAACAGACCCTCATCCTCCCAGCCCCCTGAGGGGGAGGCGAGGGATGCGCACCAGAGCCCTGGCTCCCTCCCCCACAGTCAGGAGCACCTGCATTTTGTCACCATCATGCCCAGTGTGTGCCCTCCCCAGGGAGGAAGACCCTAAGCTTTCTGATGCTGCAGTCAATGACAGGGAAACTGGCCCTCCCCATAAGCCTCTTTGGTTCTCAAACAGCTGCTGGGAGTGAAGTCCGAGGGGGAGTGTCCAGTGCTCAGGGCAGCAGCAGAAAGTCACCGAAGAGGGTCAAAAAGAGGGGCCCACTGCATTAACCAGCTTGCATGACTTCAGAGCTCTCTGGAGGGAGTGACTACATATCACAACATCCTAACGCTCCCTTACCCTAACATTATCAAAAACCCACAGCCTTTGATTCAACACTGACTCAAGCTGACCCAATAGGACAGAGTAGAACTGCCCTACTGAGTTTCCAAAGCTGTGTGGCACTGTAGGATAAGCACTGGACTGATCACCAAAAGGTTGGCAGTTCAAACATTCGTGGCTACCCTATGAGTCATAAGCAACTTGATGGAACACACAGCAATCTTTACCAAAGCAGACTTTCACTCCTTCTTTCCATAAAGTGGCTGGTGGTTCAAACAACTGACCTTTCAGTTAGCAGCTGAGTGTTTAACGACTGCACTACCTGAACTCCTTCATACCTCTGCAACCTTCGGAAAGTCTGTTTCTGAGTTTCCATGACAACTATGGCATTGGAAAAGTTATTTACCTTCTCTGAGCCTCCATTTTCTCATTTATTCAATGAACTGAATGAAGCAGCTGTCTTCAAGGTGCTGGCTTTGACTCCCTGGTGGGAAGGAAGGGTCATTCTGCTGGGCAGGAACTGGCCCAGGAATGCAAATCCTCCCCATGGTTTGTTCCCTCCCTCGATGAGTCACACACAAGGCCCGTGGACTTTCCTTTGTATATACAATAAAAAGCTACTTGCCTGTAAGCCACACAAATTTGGTACTCATAAGCTAAAATTAGTGATCTCCCAGGGGTCTCCTGAGGACTAGATTTGTTAGTCCACACTATACTTGGCCTAGGTGGAATGGCTCCAAGTTTTGGAAGGGAGCCTTTTCATCAGCAGTAGTTTTGAGCTGTTGGGATTTTCAATTGCTCTTATTTACATATTTTATTTATAAGCTACTTTGGTTTTGTACTCTCAATATTTGTTTTGTCTGAGGAGTGTTTGGGGCTTGTCTCAGAGTGGGAATGGATGAATGTTTGTGTCAAGAGACTTTTGGGCTATAAGATTGTCCAATATCTAGATTTTGTCTATAAGTGAATTGCAGTTCAATAAGGAATCAGTCATATACCCCTACTGCTACAGGAGATGGAGACATAATCCTCTTACAACTTGCTTGTATGGTATGAGGGCTAACTGTCCCTGCTTGCCCAGAACTGAGGCATTTCCCAGGGGGAAGAATTTTCAGTGCTACAAACTAGGGAAATCCTGGGCAAACTGGCACAGAATCCACCCTGTTTTATGGGTCATTTCATTGGGGATTTGCTTCATTGTGTGTGCTGTCTTGATCATTTTCGCCTTATGATGTTGTTGGGTGCCGTTGAGTCAGTTCTGACTTGTTCTGCGCAACAGAATGAAACCCTGCCTCATCCCGAGCCCTCCTCACAATTGTTACATTGCAGCCCATTGTTTCTACCACTGTGTCAGTCCATCTCGTTGGGAGTCTTCCTCTTTTTCTCTGACCCTCCACTTTACCAAACATGATGTCTTTCTCCAACGACTGGTCCCTACTGACAACATGTCTTTGGTATGAGAGACAAAGTCTCACCATCCTGCTTCAAAGGAGCATCTGGCTGCACTTCTTCCAAGACAGATTTGTTTGTTCTTCTGGCAATCAGTTGTTGTTAAGTGCCCTTGAGTTGGTTCTGACTCACAGCAATCTTGTATAGGGTTTCTGAGGAGCAGTTCTGAGGTGAACCACTGATCTTGTGGTTAGCAGTTCAGTGCTTATCCTACAGAGCCACACCAGGACTCCTCTAGCAGTCCATGGTACTTTCAGTATTCTTCTCCAACACCGTGACTCAAATGCATCATTACTTTTATGATCTTCCTTATTCATTGTCCAACTTTCACATGCATATGAAGTAGCCGAGAATACTATGACTTGGGTCAGGTACACCTTAGTCCTCAAAGTGACATCTTTGCTCTTGAACATTTAAAAAGGTCTTTTGCAGCAGATTTTCCTAATGCAATACAATGAAGGTTAATATAATAAAATTAGAGGGGTTACTCTTGTTTTTAAGCTCATGTGGCATTGATTTATAACACATAATCAAGTATATAATGTTGGGTTCTCTTTTCATGTAAATAGTATGAAAGTCATGCACATACCTAGCAACACATTCGGAGCAGCACATTCATTTATTACTTTTGTTGCTGTTTGGTGCCACTGAGCTAATTTTTAATGCATCATGACCCCATGTGACAGAATAGAACTGCCCATAGGGCTTTCTTAGCTGTAATCTACTTAATGAAAGTAGATAGTGAGGTCTTTCTTTCTCGGAGATGCTGGGTAGATTTGAATCACCTACCTTTTGGTGTGGCACTATAATCCTATAGCACTAGACTGTTAACCACAAGGTTGCCAGTTCAAACCCACCATATGCTTCACACAAACCCTATTAAGGGTCGCTATGAGTCAGAACCAACTTGATGGCAGTTAACAACCCCCACCACCTTTTGGTTAGCACCGAAGTGCTTTACTGCTGTACCACCAAGGCTATATTCAATTAGTTCTACAATTACCCCCCACTCTCCCCCAATGCCCAAAGTGTCCCCCAATGCCCTTACTCCCCAACTGAGGAGACAGGTGGAACAGGTAAGCATGTTGAAGTCTTTAGGCCTACCCAAGTGGTTATGGTAAAAAAAAATTTTTTTTAGGAACTCCTGTTCTAAAGGGGCCATGAGAATATTCGTTCCCCGGGGTTGCAAATCGCCTGGATACAGGTCAAGATTGTAAGCAAACACAGAGGGTGAGAATCAGGGTTTCATGAAGCATCCTTTAGCGTTACTGAGGATTACCTAAGGGCAGAGAATTCTCCCCTCCGTGGGAAGATTTGGAGCCAGGCAAGCCATAAGTGCACTTGGCTCCTCACCTTCTGTTAGAAGTCCTGGTAGCATAGTGGGTTACACACTGGGCTGCTAACCACAAGGTCAGCAGTTTGAATTCACCACCAGCTCCTCGGGAGAAAGACAAGGCTTTCTGCCCCCTTAAAGATTTACCGCCTCAGAAACCCTATACGGGATCACTATGATTCAGATCCCACTAGACAGCACTTCACAACAACAACAACAAACCAAAGAAAGGCTTGGTGGTCTACTTTTGAACACTCAGCTACGGAAACCCATAGGGCCCAGTTCCACTCTGACAAACATGGAGTCCAGATTGACTGGAGGGCAGCCAGTTGTGAAGATTTAGGCTTTAGCCTGTTTTAGATGGTGTTTGGTACAGAGTCTGTGCTTTGGCTCCATTGTTTTACCATTGACCTTGCAGTGGTTGGGCCGCTGTAATGAGAGGGTAGGGAGCCTGGTCATTCACATGTCTATAGTCATGTCAGGAGCTTTCTGCTACTGACTTAATGTGAAACGGTACAAACCCTACTTGGTGGATCAGAAGCCCCAGGAAGTTTCGCGCTCAGTCGGCCTTGAGCAGACTTACCTCAGACTCTGCTCTCCCATCATGCTGTGTGGTCTATGAAGCCCCAAAGTACCCACGTCACTCACCTGAAAGAGGTCACTTTAAAATTCTGAGGACTGCAGAAACCTCAAAAAAGCCCAAACAAACCAAAAAAGAGGCTGACAATTTAAAAATAAAGACACACATGTCCAGCCTGGAATGGAAGCTCCTTATAGGTCCATCTTTGGAATTCAGTGGCCCCAATTTACCCCAAGTCCTGGGTGACCCTCCCCTACGCTCAGGCTTTGCTGACTCACCGGGCCATACGAGGTGGCTGAGCTATGTGTGGGAGGCAGCTTTCTTCCCTCCCATGTTCCGTCTCCTTTTCCCCACTTGGATGGTCTTTTCTCACACTAACATTATTCTGCATACGGGCAGAAGTTTCCGGAGAGTGCCCCGTTGTGACCTGGCCCTTGCTCAGGGAAAGCTTTGTCTTTCTCCTGGCAGGGCCTGGTCACTCGGTATTCCAGTCAGGGTTAGTGGTGGATTGCTGTTTGTTTAACTACTAATCCCACTTATGTGAAATTAATTTACTCTACTATTATAACTCACCCTGCTTCCTGCCCTAATGGGCACACATAATTTATACCTGACTGTCCCACAGTACTCCTGTTTCCTGGGCAGTGGTTGGCATCTGGGTCTTGGGGTGACATGAATTGGGAGGGAGCTAAGTACAGAATGAGGTGTTCTCATTATAGACTTAGGAGGGTTATTCTAAATGCAGTTATTTGCTTTGTTTTGTTTTTTGATCTCTCCTAATAACCTGTTCCCGTGGAGGCCATTTTTGTCCAAGGACCTTCATTTATTATTATCAAACCTCTTGCCATTTCTACGTATGGGCCATTAAAGCTGACACAGTGGGCAGATGAGTCTCTGGGTCTCATTGCTGTGATTTTAGGATGAAATTCAGGTTTGGCCCGTAGTCCCAAAGGAGGTACTCACAGTTGTTGTTGTTGTTAAGTGCCATCGAGTCAGTTCTGACTCACACAGTGACCTGTATAGGGTTTCTGAGGAACGGCTGGTGGGTTTGAACCTCTGACCTTGCAGAATAATACACTCGCGGTCGGTCCAGTGCATTAACCAGCAGCGCCACATGATAGAGACTTCCCAAAGACTAACCGGCATTACTTACAAGGTTTTACAAACACCGCTAACAAAATCAGGGCTTGCCAACTAGAGCCCCAAATCCAGATGCCAAGGCTGGGGTCTCTCACCTTTCTTTCAGCACAGGTGAACAAGGAACTATTTGCAATGAAGCTGCTAGCAACAAGGACCATTTACAGAGGTGAAAAAGAATCACGCTGGTGCCCTGTTGACACCTCTCCATGGAATTCCTGGCCTGGACAAACAATGAGGTTCTAGCCTCCTGGTAACAACCTCCCATTCCTAACTCACTTCCATTTCTGAAAATAGGTTATTTGGATGCCTAGATGGAGAGTCAAGGGAGGGGACGAGGGAGCAGCCTGCAAGCTTGCCTTGGACGACCCCTGCCAACACTGTGAATGTGGCCACTTAGCCAAGTTGAAGGCCTGGGCATCCTCCTCCAGATGAGTAAAATCCCTGGTGTGTCCTCACATAAGCACTGCATGGGCTGTGAAATGAAGCCCATCTTCAGCCAGGCATCCGGGTTCTCAGCTACTTGACTCTTTTGTCCAACCTTACTTCCCACTGTTACTTTCCACACAAACTCTTTCTGCCCAACTGTGTACTCCTGCGCTCTCGGACATACCCACTTCCCTGCCTTTGTCACATGGTATACCAGAGTAACCAGCGTTGCCTTTCTCATCTTTCTTACTTATCAAATCTAACCCACTGTTGGGTTCACTCTAGGATGAAGCACAAAAAGTTTGTCTCTCCATCTACTTCCTCTAGTGTGCTCTGTACAGATGCATGTGGCACCCAACATGAGCATAGCTGCTTGGCCTTCGCTGTGTAACAATGATTTGTTAAAATTACCACAAGCTGAGTAGCTGAAAACAACACACATTTACTAGTTCAGACACAACTAGCTGGACCCCTTCCTCAGAGCTTCACAAAACCCCCCGGGCTGTGTTCTCACTTGGAGCTTTGACTGGGGAAAAACTCACTTCCTTGTTCATGTGGCTGTTGGAAGCATTCAGTTCCTTGGGTTGTAGGACTGACACTTCCGTGTTTTAAGAGCTGTCACCTGGAAGCCACTTTCAGATTCCAGAGGCTGCTGTAGTTACTTGTCACATGGGGATTCCCAACATGGCCACTTGTGTCTTCACAGGCACCTGAGAAGAGAGAGACTTCATTCCCTCTTCTCCTTCCATCTCCAAATATGGCAGATCCAGTCGATATAGCTTGCAGATGAGTCTCTAATGTAACTAAATACTAGAATTGCTAATAATCTTTATATGCACACTCTTCGTCTCCTACAGTACAGTTTTTGAGACCTACACATAATAGACCAACAATCAGTAGGACTTGATGAGACCACCAGTTGTGTAGGCCTACACATAGTAGATCAACAATCAGTAGGACTTGATGAGATCACCAGTTGTGTAGGACTACACATAATAGATCAACAATCAGTAGGATTTGATGAGACCACCAGTTGTCTGCTAGTTGGATCCAGAGAGTAGCTTCTTGCATAGAATGGAATATCTAAAGACCTCAGTTAAAATCTTGACCATGTTGGCTACCAACTCTGTGACCTTGGGCAAGCTACTCATTGTTTGTTCATCTGTAAAAACAGAGACTCAGAGTTATCGGATCCCAGGTTTGTCGAAATTTAAGTGAAATTGTGTTGCTGTTTCATGCCTCCAGGTCAATTCAGACTCACAGTGACTTTATGTGACAGGGTTTCCTAGGCTATAATCTTCATGGGGAAGATCACTAGGTCTTTTCTCCTGCAGAACTGCTGGTGGGTTCAAACCACCCACCTTTATGTTAGCAACCAAGTGCTTAACCATTGTGCCACTAAGGCTCCTTTTAAAAGTGAATTGTTTTGTCATTGTTAAGTGTTGTCGAGTCAGTTTCAACCCATAGCAACCCTGGATAGGGTTTCTGAAGAACTGTCGACTTTGCGGTTCACACTGACGTTGTGGTCCAGCGCATTAACCTGCAGTGCGTGGGAGAAGCTTGGCTGGTGCAGTGCCTGTCACAGCACCACGCTCAGTGGAGAACAGGGGTTAGTATTATCTAATTCTTCGGGGTCTGAGGCCCACGCTTTCTGCTATAGCAAGCTTCCACTAAAAACAAGTTAAAGATGGCACTGGTTTTAGGGGAAGCATATGAAAGAGAATGTTGAAGTTAAGATTTAGAAATTGAACAAGGAGAGAACTCAAAGTTTAATCCAATCCATTTCCCCCAACTTTACAACAGCCCACGACAGACTTGCTTTTAGCTGATTCTCCAACTATTGCAGGACTTTCCCCAGAGGATTTACATGACATGGAACCAGTGCCTGTCACCTGACCTTGACTGTAACCAACAGCCCCTGAGGAAGGTAGCTCCAATTACAGCCCTGGACTTGGAGGAGCCCTTTAGAGGCAGATTGATTTATTGGACCAGAGGTACAGCTCAACAGCCCACACACAGTTTCTGCTTTTGGCAAACTGCCCTGTCTGCTCCTTTCCCTCTTGTCTGGTGCATTGATCTCTACATGCGCTGATATACAGTTGGTTGTAGGAGTATGGATGCACTGCTGCACCAGACAGAAGCTCAGAGCTTGGCGGGCCTCTCACTGAGAGACAGACGTCCAATGCCTTAAGTGGCAGGGGATCTTAGTCCAGTTCTTCTTGTGGCAGCCTTAATTTCATTTTCCTGCTTCAGGTTGGCCCAGATGGGCCCAGATTGCTCTCACTCCCTCTGATGTTTCTGTTTCTGTAAGAAGCAACATGTCCTTTAGTAAGGAAGGAAGAAAACGAGTCTTTGTTTTGTGCCTTTGTGCCAAGCCAAGCATCAGGATCCCCACTAACCAGCTGAGAAGCTAAGATACAGAGAGTTAAGGAGACCATCTGGGGGATTAGATAGCTCATTCATGGTGGACTCCAGGTTAGTATGGCTGAAGAGAAAGCCAGACCACTGAGTCATTTCAAAGGAAACACTTTGGAATCTAGGGACACAGGTTCAATTTATACTATCAGATATTTGAGCACCCACCATAGGCATGGCTGTTTGGTCTTCTCCCTTGTTTTAGTTATCTATCAGTGTCTGGTAGCGTAAAGGAGCTCTGGTAGCGTAGTGGTTACGAATCGGGCTGCGAACCTTAAGGTCAGTGGTTCGAAACTACCAGCCGCTCCGCGGGAGAAAGATGAGGCTTTCTACTCCCGTAAAGATTTACACCCTCGGAAACCCTGTACAGGGTCGCTATGGGTCGGACCCGACTCGATGGCACTTAACAACAACAACAACATCAGTGTCTAACAAATTAGCACAAACACACATTTATTAAAACAGTTTCTCTGGGACAGGAATCCTCTACTCACAACACCGCCATCAAGGTGTTGACTAGGCGGCATTTTTATCTGGGACCTTGCCTGAGGAAGGGTGGGCCTCCCTGCTCGTGTGGTTGGTGGCAGTATTCAGTTCCTGGGGTTGTAGGTATGAGAGCTTTGGGAGGTTTTGCTGGCTGTGAGCTGGAGGCCACTTTCAAACCCCAGAGGCTGCTGCATATACTGTCATTGGGGCTTCTCAGCATGGCTACTTGCTTCCTCCCAGCAGTCAGGAAGAGAAGATTCTGGCAAGATGGGCACTATCATTTTATGTGATGCCCTTCCACAACCACATCTTTGTTGTATTCTATTGCTTACTAGCAAATCCCATGTCCTGGTCACATCCTGGCCTGAACGCCAGGATGCAGGGATCATGAGGGGAGGGCACCCTAAAGTTCTGTCCATTACAATCCTCTTTTCCTTTCCTCTCTTTTTTCTCCTTTCTCACCCTCCTCCCTTGTTTCTCGTCTGTAATCTAGACTCGGATATTGGGGATTGCCAGTGAATAAGTTCCGTACAGTAATGAGGTTACCAACACACACTGCTATGTGTCAGACAATGAGCTAGTTTTCTGTTAAACTTTCTATTGAAGTGCAATGTTCACACAGAAAACTGCAACATCCCAAGTGAAGAGTAGAAGGCTTTGTGAGTTTTTCTGAAGTTAGACCTACCATTGTAAGTCACCATTACACAGCAGAGCACGGCCACCACCCCCGGGCCTCCCTTAGCTTTTCTTCTGGTCCCGGCTCCTCAGCAGGTGAGCTCTCAACAGCATGGATGACTTCTCCCTGTTTTCATACATTGATAAACGGAATCCTAGCACGTAGCATTTTGTATCTGACTTCCTGCCCTCATCAGAGGACGTTGCATGAGGTTCAGCATCACTGCTGATTACGTAGTCTTCCTTTGTTGAATAGATCACAGTGGATTTATCTGTTCTTCTGTTGTTGGGCCTTTGGGGGAGTTTCCAGGTTGGAGCTATTACAGAGTGCTGTACTGAGCAATCCAGTAAGTTTCTTTTGGTGAATATACTACACATTTCTGATGGATATATGAGGGGGCTTCAAAAAGTTCATGAGGAATTGGAATGAAAAGACAATGGTTTTTTTCCATGACATTTTAAAGCCCCATCATATACCTAGGAGTGGAATTGCTGGGCCATACTCACCATGCACTGCTATCAAGTTGTTTCCCACACATAGTGACTGTGTACGAAAGAGTAGAATCGATCCTTAGGTTTCTGTGACTAAATCTTTATGGGAGCAGACAGATTCACTTTCCTCCCGTGGAGCAACGGGTGAGTTAGAATTGCTGACCTTGTGATTAGCAGTCCAACGCTTAGCACCAGGGCTAATCTTGGCTGAGTCACTTGTTTTTGTTGTTGTTAAGTGCCGTCGAGTTGGTTCCAACCCAGAGCGATCCTGTATAGGGTTTCTGAGGAGCAGCTGGTGAGCTTGAATCGCCAACCTTGCGGTTCAAAATGACTTTGCAATCCAGTGCATTAACCCACAGCACCACACCAGGTGGGTTATGTTAGTTATGCACTAGGCTGCTCACCACAAGGTCAGCAGTTTGAATTCACCTGCTGGTCCATGGAAGAAGAATGAGGCTTTCTGCTCCCATAAAGATTTACAGATTTGGAAGTCCTATGCAGGGTGGCTGTGAGTCGGAACTGACTCCCTGGCACAAGGTTAGTATATAACATGCCTGCATCTCTCTAAGGAAGGCCCCATCGTCCTGTTTACACAACATCAGGACCACATTTGCTTTACGTGACCAGTAGCCTTTCCTTCTCTTTGATCTTCCAGGACCCTGAAAGCACTCAGTAACCCAATCGCCCACACCTCATCCAAGGAAGTTAAAAGTAGAATGAGAACATTACCCCATCCCACCCTCTCCCTTTCCCTCTCCCCCAAGTAATTTAATTGTAAAATACACAAAACAGTATCAGTGTAAGAAGACAAGACCCACTTCAGGAGACTGAGCCCTAGTCTCACTACAAAAAGACAAGTGAATTCCACCGCCACCCCCGGAGTCACTGAAAGGTCTGGCTACATCGACAACTCCCAAATGTTTCATCATTGACAACTCTTTTTTATTGCTTTCCCTTGAGACCTATTGTTGGGAAATTTTTTGCATACAAAACCAATGTCCTTTGCTGATATCATTTAATTAATCTTCCAAGTTTCTTATTAGTCCAAGACATATCTAACTGACCACACAGTGCTGATCAGTACAAGACAACCCACATTATAAAGCTGACATAATTTCAGATAAAACTGGAGGAAGTCAAGGTTTGGGTTCACCTCTATGGCCTCCTCACAGGATTTCAGTCAAGCTGTTGAAACTCTGACAAGATGCCATCCTTTGTGATGTCTCTGGGTAACTGAGGACCCCATCCCTTCATTAGGGGTACCTAAGACCTGGACCATGTCTGAAATCCTCTGATTTATGACCAATAAATATCTATTGTTGTTAAGTGCTGTCGAATCAGTTCCAACTCTTAGCAGCCCTGTATGAGGTCTCTGAGGCTTTAAATCTTCCAGGGTGCAGCTGGCAGGCTGGAAGCCCGGATATTGTGATTTCAGTTCAGTGTTTATTGTATGGAGTCATGTCGTTCCCTAATATCGATTAACACACAGGTTGGTCACAAATAACTTGGACAAGGCTAGATTATTGTTTTAAACAAAGTTTCAAAACCCTGTCCCATTGATTTGGGATTGTTCTTCAACTAAGCAAGGTTATGTGAAGATGGTAAGGAACATTTTCCAAACTGCAGCCAAGTGGCCAGAAAGACTTCAGGCTCTGGCTAACCCATGGGTCTACATGAACCTCTGCCACATGCCTCTTGTTTTTGCCCTCCTCCATTTCTCTGCTGTCTGTCAGTAAGACCACACACACATACACATACACATACACATAGGTTGTTCTTGTTAGGTGCTGTGGAGTCAGTTCCAACTTATATAGACCTGACCCTGTATAACATTTCCGAGCCAGTAAATCTTTATGGGAGCAGAGTGTCTGGTGGGCTCGAACTGCCGACCTTGTGGTTACCAGTCCAGGGCTTATCCTACAGTGCTGCTAGCACACCTACTTATGTACATATGGTGGTGGTGGTTATGTGCTGTGGAGTCAGTTCCGACTCATAGTGACCCTGTACAGGGTTTCCATAAATCTTTACAGGAACAGAAAGCCTCATCTTTCTCCCTACATACATATGTTGTTGTTGTTGTTAAGTGCCATCGAGTTGGTCCCGACCCATAGTGACCCTGAACAGGTCCAAGGCTGTAAATCTTTACGGGAGCAGAAAGCCTCATCTTTCTCCCGTGGGGCAGCTGATAGTTCCGAACTGCTGACCTTGCAGTTTGCAGCCCGATTCATAACCATTACACTATATACTTGTATCTATATGCAGGAATCATTCCTGGTGGCATAATGGTTAAATGCTTGGCAACTAGTGGAAAAAAGGGTATTTCAAGTCCACTCATGGGCACCTTGGAAGACAAACCTGGAGATCTGCTTCCAAAAGGTCACAGCTCAGAAAACTCCATGGAGCAGTTCCACTTCGAACACAAGGAGTCACCATGAGTAAGAATCAACTTGGTGACAGCTAACAACAATATCTCTACATGTGAACATATACACAAAGTTGGAATTACACGGTGACTTGCTTTTTTTGTATTGGCATTTCTCCATGTTATTTATTTTAAAAAGCCCTTTAACAAACATGATTAGTGATATTAAATTGCTGTTCTGCATTTCATTACATGCTGTTACCAGAATTAATCTAACTATGTATTTGGGGATATTTAGTCATTACAATATTTTGTCATTGCAAATAGCACTGACTGGATCTCTTTGTATCTAAATCCTTGGGGGCATCTCTGATATTTTCCTTAGGCTAAGTGACAAGATGTTGAATAGTTGCACCAGCACGCACACCCGTTAGCTTCTGAGTCCTCTTGTCAAATGAAAATGCATGCCTCTGACAGCAGGCCAGGCGTTGCTGTTCACCCACACTGGGGACTCTGTTATAGATCATTTCCCCAGTTCTATAAGTGAAGCATGAGAGCTTGCTTTTAACTGCTCTCAGCTGATTCCTGTTGTTGTTGTTGTCGGGGCGTTGCCAAGTTAATTCCAGCTCATAGTGATCCCAGGTGGCAGACTAGTAATGCCCCATAGAGTCTCCCTAGGTGGCAACATGGCTTTGTAGGATAAACACTGGACTACTAACCACAAGGTTGACAGTTCTAACCCACCAGCTGCTCCTCAGAAACCCTATATAGGGTTGCTATGAGTCAGAACCAACTCGGCAGCACTTGACATAAGCAATCTTTATAGCAATGGATGGTCAGGCCTTTTTGACCTCAGAATGGCTGGTGGGTTCAAACCAATGACCTTTCAGGTTAGCAGCAACACTAAGTCTTCTTAAGTCTTTCCTAAGGAGATTAAATGTTTCTGTCGGGCTCGCTGTCTGTTGTGCTTCTCTTTGTGTTTTGTGTCCCTCTTTTCACGTGACATGTTTTCCCACTCCCCTGCAGAATGCGGTCGCGGGCTGGGACCATCTTTTCCCTGCTATGCTTCAGCCTTTACCATGGGAGTCATACCAACCTCCCACAGGAGAGCTTAGCAGTTGTCATATGCTTTGCAAACAGAACACGCATCTGAACAAATGCGCCAGCACAGGGTCCACAGGTGGCGTGGTCAGCCACGTCTGCCGTTCCTCCAAGTCTGACATGCGAATTCCTCCCAGAGTCATAAACCTCACATCTCATGGAAGCCCTGGACTTCATCACACAGGAGCGGGCGGAGAAAACAGGGCTGGCCATGTTACCTAATGACTTCACCAGATGGAATTCTGTGATGACGCCTCAGAGGAAATGCTCCCAACAGCTTTGGGGAACAGGACAACTGTAAATCAGGTAACAATATGACCCTGCCCTATTTATCCTTGTAAGAGTTCTACATACTGGAGTCAACAAGGGACCTATTTGCCCAATATGTGGCCAATTTGCAGAGTCATCACTTTGGGGAAACTCAACCCAGTTGTTCAGCCGGATGCATTTGCTGGTGGCCTATAGGGCCCAAGGTACCCCATAGTGCTGGCGCGCCATCTTGTATCTTGGTCTGGATCAATGTTATTTTTCAGAGACATGAACCCATTATGGGAAGTCACCAAGCAGTGGGAGACCTTCCTCTCAGTGCTAAAACTGCCCTTTTCCCCTCTCCCTAACCTCCTCCAAATTCTTCCTCCTGTATGGGGGGATGTGTGCCTGATAGCAGCTGCACCACTAATCTAAGACATTAAAGTAGCAGTAGCTGTGTGCCTGTTGGTTGACTGACTCATGGCCGCCTTAACCAGGCTGTAAGCTTCATGAGAGCACATCACCAGGCCTTTTCTCTCTTGGACTGCTTGGTGACTTTGAGCCTCCAACCTTTGGGCTAGCATCTGGGCACTTAACCATTGCTCCAAACAGGGCATCGTTAAAGGTGTACTACTTCTGAGAAAACAGCCACACCTTTAAAGTCCCATCTACCTCCACTGCCATCGAGTTGGTTCTGACTCATAATGACCCTGTATAGGGTTTCTGAGACTATAAATCTTTATGAGAACAGACAGCTTGTCTTTCTCCTTCGGAGCTATTGGAGGGTTTGAACCATCAATCTAGTAGTTACAGCTTAACGCCTAATCCACAGTGCCACCAGAGCTCCTTAAACCACTACTGTTGTTGGTTAGTGCTGATAAGACAGTTCAGGCTCATAGTGATCCTGTACAGTTTCTGAGGAGCTGCTGGTGGGTTTGAACCACCAACCATGTGGTTAGCAGTCCAGTGCTTTATCATACAATGCCACACCAGGATTTCTAAAACTACTACTTCTTATTGTTAAGTGCCGTCAAGTCGATTCCAACCCATAGCAACCCTGTACAAGATTTCCAAGGGTTGGCTGGTGAGCTTGAACCACCAACCTTGTGGTTCAAACGGACCTTGTGGTCCAGAGTATTAACCCACAGTGCCAAACCAGGACTCCCACACCAAACTACCACTAGAAATAATAAAAGCCTAGACTTAAGGCCCTTGACTGATGCTAATTGGCGATCAAGGCCAAGGCTAAGGTCAATGCTGTCGTTCGTTAAGTCCTGTCGAGTTGGTTCCAACTCATAGCGACCCCGTATAGGGTTTCTGAGGAGCGGCTGATGGATTTGAACCATTGATAGTGTGGTTCAAAATGACCTTGCGGTCTGGTGTTTATCCTACAGCGCCACACCAGGACTCCACTCAGTGAGCATGAAGCAGCTATAAAAAGTAATGTTCTAAAAAAAATGTATGATACCAATAAATGCTTATGACATGATGTGAAATGAAAGATGTAAAACCCACATATAGAATATAGAGTAGGATCCCGATTACATAAAAGACTAGATGAAAATATTATAAAATGGTAAGCAGTGATTATCTCTGCAGGTACGAGTTCTGTATTCTTTGTTATTAAAATTTCCTAATAAGCATTTGTGACTTTTGTTTAAAAAAAAAAAAATCATTAATATTTTAAAGACCAAATGTAATGTGTGATCTGCTTCAGTCCTCTGAGCATTTTGCAAATTTCTAATTGCTATTCAATCTGCTCTCCTCCTAGCAAGTGTTAGCACTGGGTGTGCTGTTGTGACCCAGGTCGATGATGCCAAGGTAATCTGAGTAAGGCAGGGGAGTGAGAGAGCATTTAGATACCACTTACTACAGAAACCGGTGAGTACGGTGGGCCCGTACTGTAAACATTGGACTGCCAAACACAGTGTTGCTGGTTCAAGCACACCAGTCACTCTACAGGAGAAAGATGAGACATTTTGCTTCTGTTAAGATTTACAGCCTCAGAAAACCTATACAGCAGGGGTGGGGAACGTCTGGCCCAAGAAATCTTTTGGTCTGGCCCTACCAAAGTAACCACAGTTCCAGCCATCACATTGCTGTTGTTAAGTGCCTTCGAGTTGGTTCCGACCCATAGCAACCCTGTATAGGGTTTCCGAGGAGCAGCTGGTGATCTTGAACCATTGATCTTGCAGTTCAAACCAACTTTGCAGTCCAGCTCATTAACCCATAATGCCACACCAGGACTCCTGCTATCATTTGTTGTTGTTGTTATGTGCCATTGAGTCTGTTCCAACCCATAGCGACCCTGTACAGGGTTTCTGAGGCTGTAAATCTTTATGGGAGCAGAAAGCCTCATCTTTTCTCTCTCAGAGCAGCTGGTAGTTTTGAACTGCTGACCTTGTGGTTCGCAGCCCGATTCGTAACCACTATGCTACCTCCTTAGCCATCACTTTAGGGGTGAATTCATTAAATGTTTGACCAAATATAGCTGGCTAATTTTTAAGTTGATAATTTTGTGTGTCCCACAAAAGATATTATAAATATTCAAATGGCCCTTGGCAGAAAAACGGTTCCCCACCCCTGTTTTACAGGGTCGCTATGAGTCAGAACCACTAGGTGGCACTTAACAACTAAAGCTGTTAGCCAGCCCTTGTCCCTTCTCTTATGGTATTATTTTATATTTCTTTTTTCTTTTTTAACAAACATTTTTGTCTTTGGCCATTGGGAAATCTTTTGAGAAAAGTAAATCTCAGAAAAACTGGACCCAAATTGAATTTTCAATAAGTTCAGGAAGACAGTGACACCAAGCTGTATGGGGGAGCCCTAATTTAACAATTCTTCATGTGGAAAAGGAGCCCTTGAATGATGTTAATGCTTAACATGTGTGTTACTAATCTGAAACATTGGAGATTCAAGTCCAACCAGAGGAGACGCAGAAGAAAGGCCTGGCAATTGACTGCGCAAACAGTCACTGAAAACTTGATGGAGCACAGTTCTACTAGGACACACATGAGGTTGTCAGGAGTGAGAATTGACTTGATGGCAATTGTTTTGATTTTTTTTTTTTCATGTGGAAAAAAGCTTGGTTGGCCCGGAGATTGCTCTCCTCTGTCCTACTTAAACTGTTTCTAGTAGATTGGCTTTGATTGTGGGTACCATGTTAAAAAAAAAAGTTATTGAAAACCTGTCCTCTTCAGGACACAAAGATGGTAATACTATTCCTAGGAACAGTATCAGTAGCAACACTACTGCCTGATGTGGTGAACATTTATCACTTGGCTGGTACTGGCTTAAAGCATGATCTATTATTTGATATTTAAAGCAACAATTACACAAAAAACAGCTTATTGAGACAGAGGAATTCAGTGGATAGAGCTTAATCTGTATAAATTTTCTGGGAAAAGGAGGGAGGAGGTACCCCAGAGCTTCTGCCTCCTCTGCCTGCTATGGAACCGGAGAAATTGGCTGAGAGCTGCGATCATCATGAGGACAGTTGTAGGATCCTTTCTATCCACAAGTGACAACCTGGCTTCCCTACAGAATGCTGTTGTTGTTGTTGTTAAGTGCCATCAAGTCGGTTCTGACCCATAGCGACCCTGTACAGGGTTTCCAAGGCTGTAAGTTGGTTCCAACCCATAGCGACCCTGTACAGGGTTTCCAAGGCTGTAAATCCTTACGGGAGCAGAAAAACCTCATCTTTCTCCCACGGAGCAGCTGGTAGTTTCAAACTGCTGACCTTAAGGTTCACAGCCTGATTTGTAAACACTATGCTACCAGAGCTCCATTCACTACAGAATAATCTAGGTCTATATTGAGAGGTTTCAGTGATGCAGCAGGTGTAGCTTGTGGGAAGTTGGCAGTTGAATGATCCAGAATTGGTAATGGTGGTCTCCCAGATGGTCCTCAGCTGAATTCACTTTCAGCAAAGTCACCTTCGACCCCCACTGGCCTGCCTCAAAGCCATGATGACTTGAGAGACCAAGCATGCATTGTTCAGGGCATGCCCTATAGGAGGCTTTAGAGTCACTGGGGGAATTGGGTCCCTTCTTATGGTTTACCAGGAAGCTGTGGAAGCAGTTGATTGGTTCTCACCAGAATAGTTCTGCCAATCAGCTGTTAGTGAGGGCCACAGCCATTGAGAAGGGCTACTTGTATGGGATTCTCCATTGGTCAAATGGGCTGCTTCAAGCTGATGTTGTTAGGATACCAGGGTTTTGAACTAGTTTTGCCTGGTTCAGTTATGGCTAATGATGCAAAATTGGAATGGACCTGGCTTTGTAAACTATAGCCAAATTGGAACAGTAACTGAAATGAGAAAAAATATGGGGTCACATCCTGCTAGAAACTTAAAATCCCTCTTAGAAAACAAGGGCAGCATGCACACCACGTAGCAATCAGATCTCTTGATAAGCTGAGGGGGAAACAACGGTGCCTTGCTCAAAGATGGCGGCCATATAAGCTACTTTGAATGTGTCACTCCTCACAGCCTGGCAATAATCCTTCCACACATATCAGACTCCTAAAAGGACTCAGTATTCCTACCTCTCACAGGTTTCCCATTGCAAGGCTTCAACCCATGTGTTTTCTCATTCTGGTTATCATTCCACTTAACCTAAATTTTAAAAACTCAGATATGTTCTGATTTCATTTTGTTGGCCATGACTGAACTGGTTTGAACTGGTTAGAAGTCTTGGATTTGCAGCGTATCCCAGACAAATTTATGCAACCAGTTATAAGAAACAAACAAAACAAAAACAAAAGCCAGTTTACCATCAAGACAATTCTGACTCGTGCCAACCCTGTGTGTGTCAGAGTAGAACACAGGACCCACAGGCTGGTTTTTCTGAAAGTCTATTACTAGATTTTTCTTCAGAGGCATTTCTGAGTGAGCTTGAACCTCCAAACCTTGAGTTAGCAATCAAGTGTATTAATAGTTTGTACCACACAGGTTTCCCTATCCAATTGTTTTTGTTAAGTGCCATTGAGTCGGTTCTGATCCATAGCGACCCTGTATAGGGTTTCTGAGGAGAGGCTATTGAGCTTGAAGTGCTGACCTTGTGAATCAAACCAACTTTGCAGTGCAGCTCATTTACCCACAGCGCCACACCAGGACTCCTATCCAATAGACTTCCATAAACACAGAAAAAAATACATGCAAACTATTTGTATTAAACATTCTGTTAAATAAAACAAAACCAGTTCATTCATGGAGGCATGGGGCACATAGTTAAATGTAATTTGTACATGTCTTCTAAAATGGCGATTTGTACTTTGAGGACTTGGCTTCTTCAAGTAATGTCCTTTGGAACATAGCTTTCTGAGAAGCAGATCTAAAGCTCAATAGTGAATCAGAACAACTTCTTCCTGGGTCAGAGTTGGTTCAGGGTCAAATGCTCTTGAGGTCCCCAAAGACTGTGTGGGCTGCATTGCGTCCAGCAGCCCCCATGACGCCACCTCCTGCAAAGGAATCTGCCATGAGTCAAAATTCTGCTAAAAAACCCAGGACAAACCAGAGGGGGCTGCTCAGAGTGTGGTGCTCAGGACGTGGGCATCAGAACTGTTGGACACAGATGATGGGTTCCCTCCACATCCAGGTTTCCTGAACCAAAGCAATGAAGGGCTTCTGTTTCAAAGTCTGAGAGCCAGTGTTCTAGACGGTGAGACTCTCGGCATATGAGATGTGAGCATGAGAGTTTGAGGGGATAATGTGGAAGCACAGACTCTCTGTCTGGTAGGCCAAGATCCATAGAGCTCCGAGAAAGTATAGTATGCAGCGGTACCCTTGGTGAGGCCAGTTAGGTATAGAATTGGTGTAGGGAAGAATTTTTAAATCAAAAAACTTTACTGATCTTTGTTGGTCTAAAGAAGAATACTGAATATACCATGGACTACTAGAAAAATGAACAGATCTGTCTTGGAGGAAGAATGTCAGAAGCACCTTAGAAGCCAGGATGGAGAGACCTAGGCTCATGACCTTTGGACGTGTTGTCAGGACAGAGCAGTCCCTGGAGAAGGAAATCATGGGGGGTAAAGTAGAGCTTCAGTGAAACAGAGGATGACCCTTAACAAGATAGCCTGACACAGAGTCTCCTGCTATTGTGAGGATGGCACAGGTACTGTGTTTTGTCCTGTTATACGTATGGTTGTATGAGTTGGAACTGACTAGATGGCACCTAACGATAACTAACACTGGTCTAAAATAAGGATGGAGAATTTAAAGACATGGGTCTCCCACAGCTCAATATTGACATTTAGGGAGATGCATCCCCTGGGACATCTCATCAAACCTCATGAGGAGAAGGTGTGAGTTCAACACAGGGCTGTGACCACCACTCTTTGTTTCCCTGGGACCCAGCTTTCTGACCTGAGGTTGTGGCTTGTTCGGGTGAGGCTTCTGTGTTTCCCTCTCCCCACTCTTCTCCCCTGTTTACTAGCCTCTGACCCTCAGCCCCCCCAGCCCACACAAGGTAGTGGGATTTCAGGCCACTCACCGGGATGGGCTCCACTTCCACAGAGATACAGGCCAGGGAGTGGACATCGATAACTGGAGTGCAGAGGCAAGGGGCGAGCAAAGTAGAGCTGGTCCAGGGACATGGCACAGTGGAATATGTTCTACGGGAGGCAGGGCCATAGTTGTTACCAGGAGTCTTACGACCTGTACAGCCCTGGGTCTGCTAAAGAGGTGTCCCTCTGGGTTTCTCTCTTCCCGTGCTCTCAAGGAAGGTTCTTAACTTTACAGGTCGCTTTCCCATGGTTAAGATGCAGAAAAGGGAGGGACAGACAGAATAGGCACATGAACTAGGACTAGGGCTGAGCTTTTCCAGAGGCATTTTTTCAGGAAGGAAGAAAGTCAGGATAGGAGCATCTTCAGAGTCTGAGGAAAGTAAATGTTCAGGGAAATCAGAAAGGGATTTTAAAGGTTTTGCTGTTGACTCTGAATTCCTCTCATCGTGTTTGAAGGATTTGGCTGCACCATGTTTCTGCTGGAACATATTTCTTTGGTCAAGACATCCATCTGAGACCAGACCCAAGGGTCTCCATGCCAGCAGGGCCACAGTAAGTGTGGAAAGGGGCCCCGGGACCCTGAACTTGCTTCCTTCACTAATCTGTGTCAGACTAGCCCCACACCGAGAAGGGGGAGCTGCCTGAGACAGCTCACGTGTGTGGCAGGACTGGTGGACATCACCAAAGAATGACCTTCTGGCTGCCTCCTGACCCCCCGCCTGAGCCCACCCTCTCCCACCTCCCCTGCTTCAGGCAGTGACATCACCATCCCCTTAGGCATGTGGGCCAGAACCTTTACTGTCATCTCTGCACTGTCAACTCATCTTCTCAACACAGGGGTATGACCCTGCCCCTCATGTCTATTCATTCCTTTCCTTTCCCTCTGTCCCTGCCTGAACTTCTTTATTCTATATCTGAACCAGCGCTGCTTAATAGAAATATAATGGAGATCACATATGTAATTTCAGATTTTTGTAGTAACCACATTAAAAAGCAAAAAATCAACACTGGTAATGTTAATTTCAATATTTAACACACTATATTTAAAATGTTATCATTTTACTATTTAATCAATGTTGGAATTATGTTGTATAATTATGTGTTGTATTGCATTTGGCAAATCTGTTGTACAAGACCTTTTTAAAGTATTGAAAAGCAAAGATGTCAGCTTGAGGACTAAGGTGTGTCTGACCCAAGCCATGGTATTTTCAATAATCTCATACGTATGTGAAAGTTGGACAGTGAATAAGGAAGACCCTAGAAGAATTGATGCATTTGAGCTATGGTGTTGGAGAAGAATATCAAAAGTACCGTGGACTAGAGAACAAACAAGATGGTGGATCGGGTAGATGAGCAGTAAGGAGCTCCATCAACAACAACACAGAATACTGGCCAAGCAGGCTCAGGG
>NW_006408521.1:24578853-24637577 GCF_000296735.1 Chrysochloris asiatica
AGACTGTCTTTGTTATGTTCATGGTCTGGATTGGGGTAGGGTGTAGTTTGAGTCAATTGAGATATGAAAGAGATTAAATAAACTGGCAGAAGGAGGTGGGACAGAGATAGATGCCAAGATGTGTGGTGATCTCCAAGGAACCAGGAAGCGGAAGCTGAAAAGACAAGGACCTTCCTTCAGAGCCCACACATAGAAATCCTTCCCCCAAACCCAACCTGTAGCCTCTGAAACTCAGAGAGAATAAATTTCTGGCTGCTAAAGCCATCCACTTGTGGGATTTCTTTTAAAGCAGCACAAGAGAGCTAAGACTCATCATATAAAAGTTACTCTTGGGACATACTGCATTTTGGGAGGAGCCCTGTGTGCACTTTACACTTTGCAGCACAGCTCTGTAGATTGACCACACTGTAAGTGACCAGTGGTCACATGTGGCCAGTGCCTGCCTGTGATGCATCACCAACCCCCAACTGGTCTCTTATCTTAGTAGGTTTTCACTCACCCCTCCAGGAAGCCCAAAGATTCTCTCCAAATCGGGGGGTGTGAGGATGTCTCTGCCCACCACAGAGCCCTTGAAGCCAGGGGCGTAGGCCTCGATGCAGTCAAACACTGGGGGTCAAACAGCAGCCAAGGGAAGTGATGTAAGGACAGTAAGTCCCCAAGACCCAGTGAAGTCAGACGGCAAGCATATTGTTGTTTAACTGGGTGCATGTACTAAAAATCATTGATTTGCACATTTTAAATGGATTCATTTTATCATATATAAATTGTTATTGTTGTTGTTAAGTGCCATCAAGTCAGTTCTGACTCATAACGGCCTTAGATAGGGTTTCAGAAACATTTTAAATCTTTGTGGGAGCAGAAATCCTCCTCTTTCTCCTGAGGAGAAGCTGGAGGGCTCAAACCTTGGACCTTGTGGTTCATAGTCCAGTGCTTATCATGTGGAGCCACCGTGCATAAATTATACCTCAGGAATTCTGGTGTGGCACTGTAGCATAAGCACTGGACTACTCACAGTAAGGCTGGCTGTTCAAAACACCAGTCACTCTTGGAAAAACCTATGCCGGGTCATTATGAGTCGGAACCAACTCAACAGCACACAACAACAACAACAAAAGTTAGAAAACAAGACAAAATGAGACAAAACAGACTATGAGTCCCTCTCACTGTGTTTGAAGGACTTGGCCATACACAAATATTTGTCACAAAGACTGATGGGTCTTAATTCTGGCCCTCCATACCTTTCCAACTGCTTATCCCAAACCCTAAACACAAACTTACTGTCTCCCCTTGAATATGCACAGCCCTTTTCACCTCATCACTTTGTTCAAGTTGTCCCTTCTGCTTAGAGTGCCCTTTAATGTATGGCCAACTCCTATTCATCTTTGAAAACCCAGTTCAAATGTCCCTTCCTTTAGAAAACATTCTTATTTTCCTGGCTCATGTCTTTCTCCTTTGGTTCACACAGTATGTTGTAGTGTAATTTTGGTTCCTTTATACATCTCACCCCGACTACACTGTGGACAACTGAAGGGTAGTACCTGCTCCCACAGCCTAACCCTTTTTACCTTTGTCTGCATACTTGTCTGTCTCCTGCTTGTCCCAGGCCTTGCCTCCAGCCAGCACATAGGGAGTGTATTGAGTGAAGAGGGAGAGGACATGGCAGCCAGGGGGAGCCAGGGTGGGGTCCAGCGAAGAGGGGATGCAGAGCTCAATCAGAGGCCTGTGGGGTGGGGCGGCGGGGAGGAGAGATGGCTGGCCTGAAGAGCAGCAGCTGCCCTGGTGGAGGAGCCTGGAGCCACTCTGAGATCATGTGGGATAAAGCAAAGCCCCTCAGAAGACAGGGAGACTGGCCTGGGAGTCCCTGTGAGACCTCAGGGACCTCTGGGACAGTCCAGACCACGGCAGAGGCGTGCCTTCTTCCGTGAGGACCAAGCCTGCCTTCCTCACCACAGGCTCTTACAGGGTCCCCAGGGCCCATACAGACACCACAAACACATGGGGGTCCAGGCCCCAGGCGCTCAGACGCCCTGCTCTGAACCAGGCTTATCCTCTGCCTGAGTACCTTTTCAGGGCCTGGTGGCACAGTGGTCAAGCACTAAGCTACATACAGTTCAGCGGTTCCAATTCACCAGTGGCTCCGCGGATAGAACACCTGGCTATCTGCTTCTGTAAAGATTGTAGCTTAGGATACCCTATGGGGCAGTTCTACTGGGCCCTATAGGGTTACTAGGAACTGGAATCAACTTGATTGCTACCGTGATTTTTGTTTTAGTACCTTTTCTAAGCTGTTCAAATAAAACAATTGTGAGACTACCCTCCCTCTCCCCAGTGCCCCCACCTCACCTCCTCTGCCTACATCATCTCTGGTCTCCAAATAGTACCACCCTTTAAAGCCAATGACAGTCCCCTTCTGCCTGCAGCCCTTTAGTTGCAACGTTCCCTCTGAGCTTAATGTCCACGCAGCGTCTCAAACATAGCTTGTCCGAATGTCTGTGATCTAAAAGCTGCTCTCCTCATGCACAATTGTGGTCTCTGTAATAAAATGGAAATTCCACCTTCCTCTCTTCTGCTTATAGCCCAATATCCAGTACTTCTCACGTCTCCCACAGCTCCCACCCTGGTCCAAGCCACCATCCTCTCTCTCTTGAATTCAGCAACAGTAACCAAGTGCCACAGAAGCCCCAACTTTTCCAACAGGCCGTGGCTGGGGTGATCCTTCTAAAACACGAATGGTTCCATGTGAGCTTTCCTGGAGTGGAAGCCAGCTGCTGCCCTTGGACCTCACCTCCTCCTCCTCACACCCAGCTTCTCTCTCTCCAGCCACTCTGGCCTTGGGGCTGAGCCTCCACCACTCACACACACACTTGCCCCAGGGCCTTTGCACCTGACCTCCCTCTGTCTGGATGCTCCTCCCCCCAGGAATCTCTGCTTCCCTTCATGTTTCTATCTCAAGTTGTGTCATCGAGAGGCCTTTCCTGACTGCCTGCCATGGCCACTGCTTGTCCTATCTCCCATCAGTTGAAGGCCAGTGGCCTTGGTGACTTTGCTCTCACTCAGTGCCCAGGCCCCTGAACTATGGCTGGTACACAGTTAGTTGTTGTTAAGTGCTGTCATTGGTTCCAGCTCATAGCGATCCTGTATAGAGTTCCTGAGGAGCAGCTGGTGAGCTTGAACCACTGACCTTGCAGTTCAAACCAACTTTGCAGTCTAGTGCATTAACCCACAGAACTACACCAGGACTCCCCACATATAGTTGTTGTTGTGTTGTTAAGTACTGTCAAGTCGGTTCTGATTCACAGCGACCCTGTATGGAATTTCCGAGGAGCAGCTGGTGAGCTTGAACTGCTGACCTTGTGGTTCAAACTGACTTTGCAGTCCAGCTCATTAACCCACAGCACCACACCCTACATGTAGCAGGGACCCAGTAAATACTGAGGAATGGAGTCGTAGGCTCTTCCTCCCGCCCTTCTCTCAGGATGCACTTCTTAACCTTACACTGTACACATGTGTGTGCTCATGATAGAACAGGGATTCAAGGGAGGAGGAGCACACCCACTACCCCACCCCCACCCCACACCCCTGTAACCACCAACAACCACAGGTAGAAGAAGATAACTAAATAAGGAAACAAAATGAAGGAAAGCCTATGAGCTATGAGAAGGTCAAAGATGGGCATTTAAAGAATAACCGCCCCTAGCCATGTTCAAGATGGCCCACTCGTCTCTAGAGTGGACTTTCACTTTCTAGTAAACTTGATTTCTCACACTCCTGTTGTCTTGTTCATGTCTTACGTCTCTGTCACGTCACCCAAAACTGCGACTCCTTGCTAGAAGTTTAGGAGAATTCCCGTGGCATGTTTGGCAACACCTGTAAGCTTCCTGTGCGTTTCATGCCAGTCCCCACTCGCCCAATCCACACGCAGCACAAAGCCTGGCACTGAAGACATTTCCTAACACCAGTCTGGAAAGAGGCACACTCCAGAATCCCCCTACATCGTCCCTTCTTCCCAGATGCCAGCGTGGCTTCTCTGCACTGCTTGTCCCTTCCTGGGACCTGGCACGCTTCCCTGAGCATGACATCACTGTCCCCTACCTGTCTTGGTCTACAGACTTGTTGCCTGGAATGTGTTTCCTATCCTTAGAATTGAGGTGTGGGCTCAGGCAGACCCCAAATTATGTGGGTGTGTATGATCAGGAAGAAGTGGCCCATCCCTGATGTGTCAGGGCATCCATGACCGCCCCCCGCCACCACCACCACACGCACACAGCCCAGGCCCATCCAGGGGAGCTAGCACACATACCTGTGGGAAGGAAGGCCAGCCCTGGCGTCCTCGAAGGCCTGATGGAGGAGGTTGGTGTCTTCACAGTTGAGGTGGATGGAGCACTGGTGATGGGGCAGTGGCTGGTCCCCGGGGGCATTGGGCATGGCCAGGAAGCTGGGCAGCCTGTTGACAGCCACTGAGGGATAGAGAGGAAGGTCAGGGCCACGACCCCCAGGGTCCTCCCTCTACACTCACCACCTGGCTCAGCCGAGTGGTGGACTGGGAAGAAAAAGCCTGGAAAGCAGGCTGGAGGCAGGAGGTGGAGTGGATGTAGGCCACTTATATAATGTCAACAGATAGTGCTACAATCCAGGTGTGTTCTCACCATTGATCTTGGTAACAGGTGACTGGGTGTCCAGCTGAGCGATTCTCCCTACAAACTCCTCAGGAAGCCACTCCTGGAAGAGGAAGCTGCTGTGAAAGGCCTGAGATGCTGATGTGCTCCCTCAGCCCAAACCACCTCCTCCATGAAGCCTTTCTGGATGTCCCACTCAACACTAACCACCCCTTACTACTGAGCTCTGCTGCCATCTCCCTACTGCTCTGGACGAAGGCTAGGAATTGGCAAGCCTCCTTTCTCTTCATCTGGGTGCTGCAGATGGTTAACATACTTGGCTGCTAACAGAGCGATTGGAAGCTTGAATATTCAGAGGTGCCTTGGAAGACTGACTTCTGAAAAAGCAGCCATCAAAAACCCTATACAGCCCAGGTCTGCTCTGACACACATGGGATCAGCTTCTTCCTCTAAGCACTTGGAGTCAGGATTACCTGAACAGGTCTTTGGAAGTCTGGGAGGTCAGAATTGCTGTAAGATGCTTTGCACTGATGTATGTATGTTGAATTTTGTTGGTAGAATCACTCAGAAAAAAATGGTGCCTTGCCCCAACAATGGTAAGTCTGTGCTAGATACATATTACATGTTGGGGAGACAGAAGATGTTGTTGTTAAGTGCCATTGAGTCAGTTCTGACTCATAGTGACCCTGAATATGGTTTCCAATGAGCAGCTGGTGGGTTTGAACCAGCTTTATGGTTAGCAGTCCAGGGCTGATCGTACAGCACCACACCAGGACTCAAATCAATAGCAACCATCTCCCCAGATCCTCACCCATCGGAACCAACACTCCATTTCTGTATAAGTTGATAATGCCTTCCTCTTACTTAGCTCTGCCATGAGGCTTGCTTTGGTCACTGTTAGTGGATCCGATGGACACAGGCATGGAAAGTACTTTCCTGGCTGAGCTGGCGGTCTTTACCCTCTGCCTGGACCACCGGCTGGAGGAGGAGAGACATGCAGCACAGAGCACAGTGGCCCAGATAGTCCATCAGGAACTGTCCAGGATCAGCCACAGTCGGCTGGTCCCAGGCATGTGGATGGACCCAGCCAAGAGCAGGCAAACCCTTCAGATGTGTGTGCTAAGCCAGTGTTCCTGGGTATATGGCTGAAGTGTTGTCTGTTACAGCCTTAATGTGACAATACATTGATACAGGTGGTGGGATGAGAGCTGTGAAGGGGAGAGGTCAGGGTAGTAGAAAGGTTGTAGAAATGACCCTGGATTGAAAGTCAAACCTGGGCTCTGCCTCTGGCTGGGTCAATTACCAGCCATATGGCCTAGGTCATGTCACCATTCTGGACATTTCTCCTCACCTGTGAGGCTCCTTCCCTGCTTGCTGCCTGCCCAGTAGGTGAAGAGAGAGAGAAGAGCTCAAATTCCCAAATGAGGAGGGAATTGGCCGGGGCCCGCTGCCTCCAGGCTGCCCAGTCCTGCTCTACCTGATATAAACCAGGATGTAGACCCTTCTCCCCCTTTACCACCTGACTCCCCCCACCCCCGCCCCCAGGCCTCACCTGTGGTGTCAGCTTCAGGAAGGTGATCTGAGGTGAGGCGTTGGACAGCACTACTTTGCTCTTCACCTCCGTGCCATCCTGCAGCACAACCCCTTGGACGCGGCCTTCCTTGCTCACCTGTACCCTGGCCACCATCTAAGGCCACCAGAAAGAGGGGGATGTGGTTGGACCCTGGGGGAATGCTCTCATCTGTGTTTCTCTCAGGCTGCCCCACCCCAAAGACTACAACTCCTCCTTGAACTCACTCCTTCCAATGTGAAGGGTCAACCCAAACGTGGTTCCCCGTGTCTGGTGACAAGGAAGGGGGAAGAAGAATGGGGGCTCAGTTCTAACAGCATCACTTTGGGCAAGTCCCTGATTCCAAATCCCCCCCCCCCCATTATTCATCAGGAATCCTGGAGTAGTGCTGTAGGATAAGCACTGGACTGCTAATCACAAACCTACCAGCAGCTCCCCGGAAACCCTTTACAGGGTCGCTATGAGTTGGAACTGACTGAACTGCATGAAATGACACTTATTCATCAGGAAATTGGCTCTGTCCTGGGACCTCTGCCAATCTGAGGCCACTCACCTTGTCGGTGAAGACACTTGCTCCATGTGCTGTGGCTGAGTGTGCAATGGCGTCTGAGAGGGCACCCATGCCACCCTGGACATAGCCCCAGGCCCCTGGTGTCCCTTCCAGGCCCCCCATTACGTGGTGCAGCAGCACATATCTGGAGAGAGACCGTCAGAATCAGGGACTAGAGGAGGAGTCGTCTCCCCAGAGTTCCTGGTGCAAATACTCCTTCTGTCTTGTACCTTTGGAGTTCTGATGTGGCACTATAGGATAAGCACTGAACAGCTAACAACAAAGTTGGCAGTGCAAACCCACCAGCCGGTCCTTGGAAGCCATATACAAGATTGCTATGAGTCAGAACTTAACAACTTGTACCTTCAGCCTCTCCCTGTCTTTGTTCAGTATCTTCTCCTAAATCCCTCAATGAACTCCAGACTCTTCTAAGAGTCCTTGCTCTTCCTTTCCGCCTTCTCTCCCCATGCAATCATGTATGTGTGTGTGGCTTTATTACCAACAACAAGCCAAGCCTGTACCTCCAGCTCTCTCCTGAGCTCCAGCCTATATATCCAGTTACCCACAGATATTGTTTTGGTGGGTACTTTAAATCTGTCACCTTTTCCTCAGTCTTCCTTGTCTTTCTGAATGTCACCTTCAGCTTCTAATAGAACCCCAGGCACCAGCCTGGCTTCTTTCTCTCCCCTCCCCAACTACGTCCTGTCAAGTATGCCCATCAAATACTGCTAACCCAGCCCCCCCTGCTGCCTCAGTCCTGGCTCCACCCATCTGCTCTTCCTCACACTGCCGCAGTGACAGCCTGCTCATGGGCCACCTTCTTCCACCTGTCCCCTGAAGCCCTGTCTTCCCACAGAAGTCCCTTCATAAGCCCCAGCAATGTGCCTGCTATTTCCCTTTTAAAAACCATCACTGGCTTATTGCTGCTCTGGGGGGTAACTGCCAGGCTCCTAGCAGGCCAGCCTCATCTGTCATCATTCTCTCGCTGGGACCCCATAGCCTCTGGTCCTTTGAGTGGACCACCTAGTCGCTCACCTCCGAGCATTTGCACATACTCTTCCATCTGCCTGGAACCCCTCCCTCCCTTCTTCAAGTTTTGTTGAGCTAATTCCTACTTGTCCTTCAGGTCTCAGGATAGCCCTTCCTCATGGAGGTTTCCTCTATCACAAAACTCCCACTCTTCAGTATCCTATCAGGGCTGTCTGCCTCTCCCTTTAGGGTTTCTTCTGTGCACTTTGCCCAGGTGAATGCAGCACCTGGCCCTGAAGGAACATTTCACAAGCTGGGTGGTAAGCCTCCCAGAGAGTCTAAGGGAAAAGGACAGGCGGCCTCGCTGAAGATCAGGAAAGGCTGGCTCATCTCGGAGCTTGGCCAAGAGTGCTGACTCTCAGTGGTCCTTCCCTAAGACGGGAATTTGAGGCTGGCTTCCTGTATATCGAAAAGACACTTCCAGGGGATGCTCTCATCCTGGGAAAAGCCACGTTGACAGCTTTGAGCTGCATCTTCTGGTGCCCTGGAGATGGCCCAATACTTGGCAGCATCCTCCATCCCAGCATGCACGCACACACACCCACAAACCCCCACACACATGCACACAGTCCTCATTCCAGCTCGAAAGGGCTCATTAACTCACACCACAGCCACAGACTTGGTTGTACCTGACTGCCCCCTCTCGGCCTGCACTGTCAGTACACCCTCACCCACAAAGAGAAAAGCAGCTTCCTGCACCCACACAAAAGAGTGCATGTGTGCCTGAGCTTTTCCTGGGAAAGGACAGACAGGAGGAAGGGACAAGAGGGAGTCATAGGAGGGAAAGAGATGCACGAAAGCCAGAAGTGAAGAGGAGGAGGGGAGAAAGGCAGTGCGGGAAGAAGGCATTAGAGTTGGGACATTAAAGTGAGAGACAGCGGCCTATGTTAAGCACTCAGCTGCTAACTGGAAGGTTGGTGGACTGAATCCACTCAGCGAGTCCACAGGAGACAGTCCTGGCAGTCTATTTCTGTAAAGATTACAGTTTAGGAAGCCCTCTGGGTCAACTCTACTCTGTGATATGGGTTCATGATGAGTTGCAATCAATTACAAGGCACCTAACAACTACAGGGGATGGTGGCTAAGGAGGAAGACTTTTGGGAGTCAGACAACTTGGACTAGAAGTCAGCTCTGCCACTTACTAGTTGTGTGACTTGGAGCAAGATGCTTCCCTTCTCTGAACCACAGCTCCACAGTGCTCTTTTGAGGGTTCCTCAGTGGTCTATGAAGTGCTTGGCCTGGCCCTTTGTTGGGAGCTCAGAAAATGGCAGGTGTTGTTGTGGCTGTAGGTGGGGTGTTTTCATGCCTGACCCTCAAGCTTCCCTGTACCTCTCTTCTCCAGCTGCTGGGCCTGTCCCCTGACTCACCCACTACCAGGTGTGTGTGGGCTGGTCATGGCTCCAATCACAGCATCAGTTGCAAGAGTGGCTTTTAGAGGCTCTGACTCAAACCAGTGATCCAGCACCTGGGGCCGCAAAAGAGCAGAGGGGAGACTCAGGAGCCTCGGGGCACACCCTCCCTCCACACTGTTGGCCTGAGGCTGGGGGCCACTCACCTTCATAATGGGTGCTGTGAGGACCTGGTAATACTGGGGAAGCTGGGCTCCCAGGGTAAGGCCTGAAAGAGAGGACCCCCAAAACAAAAACTGAGCTGAGTTCTAAGGAAGCACTGGCATTTGGTCCCTGTGGATAAGAGTAGGGGGAGGCTCGGGGAATTTGTGATGGGGGGGAGGGAGCTTGCCATAATAAATGCAGCTTTTACTAACTGAAAGACTTGGGCATGTTTTTAATGTTTCTAAACCTACCTTCTGATCTGTAAAATAGGAGTAATATGGGATTTCCCCATAGCACTTTTGTGAGGATTAAATGAGATCTGTAAAGTATTTGCAATAGGCATTTACTATATTGTAGCTGTTAAGAGTTATTTTTTTGTGAGTCCCTGGGTGGTGCAAATGGTAACTGTCCTTGGCTCCTAATTGAAAGGTTGCATCCACCCAGAGGTGCCTCATAAGAAAGACCCGGCAATCTACTTTGAAAAATCTGCCAATTAAAGTCCTATGGAGCACAGTTCTGTTCAGACATGCATGGAGTCGCCATGCATTGGAATTGACTTGATGACATCTGGTTCTCTTTGGACACATTTGAACTTGTATTTTACTCCCTTATTTTGAACTCTCTAAGGTTCAGACCCTGGGAGGTAGACGGCTTTGCTAACCCATTCCTCTGATGCCGATTCTGACCATCTCAGAGTGTCACTGGACAGTAAAACCTTGAAGACAGGTACCATTCTCATCCCTAGTCATTGTTGTGCTAGTGCCTAGCTTAGTGTGAGGCACATAGCAGCTGCTCAATAAACGTTTATTGTATGAATCTCCTTGGGTTTTTCCCTGCTAACCTGAGAGGCAATGCCTACTTTGGACATTTGTGATTTCTTGGGCTGTGAATCTTCATCCCTTCCATACTCACTCCTATGCCATGCAACTCTGCAGTGTCTCTCACCCTTAACCTTGACCCTGGGCTCATCCGTGAGTCTTGACTAGCTTGGCTAAGGAAATATTTGCAGATGAGATGCAAGCAGAGGCTTGAACTACCTGTGCATGGTCTTTCCCGCTGTGCTTCTACCCTGGACTAGCCTGCTTTCAAGATGAGGACATTAGTGTTTACAGCTGAGCTGCCCCAGCTAATCTGCCTCACCATAGACAGGCGTGAGAACAGACCAGATCAGCTGAGGCCAGCAGGGCTCAGCTGAACCACGCAGACATGTGTGAAATAAATGTTTATTTTGTAAGCCACTGGAATTTTATCATTGTTTGTTATGGAGAAATGTTATGACCACATAGAACTGATTCTGTATTTTTCTAGAGTGTAGAAGTGAAACTGGTCTGTATCCTCTAGAGGAATACTTGCTGAAACTGCCCTTCCCAAATCTATGGCAGACATCACTTAGTGATCAGAGAACTCTCCCTTCCCAGATTTGTGGCAGACATCACTAATTAATCAGAAAACTCTTTCTCACTGAGCTCAGATTTAGCATCTTCTTTGTATGCGGTATCTCTTCAAATTCTCTAGGCCCCTGTCTTCCACGCAGGCTTTGTCCTGCTCCACACAATCCCTCACTTTGGGGTCTTTGGCACCATGATAGGACACCCCCAGGAGCCCTGGGAACCCACTGGCACTCACAGTATGAGAATTAATGCCCCTGGGGATAACCCTTGACTTCTTGTTGTTAAGTGCCCTCTAGTCGGTTCAGACTCATAGTGACCCTGTATATGGTTTCTGAGTAATGGCTGATGAACTTGTAGTCCAAACCGACCTTGCGGTCCACTGCTCCTCTACAGCTCCACACCAGGACTCCTTGACTAGAGGGGCACAGAACCTCGTGGAGACATGTTCCCCTCTTTCTTTTCCTGGAAATGGTCCTGAAATGCATTGCATAAGGCTTCTCAGAGGGCCCAGCCCCATTCATCGACCACAGCGGCAGTTCATATAGGAACACACCTTGGTATTTATACCCCTGCTTCCCAGGGCACTGCTCCCACATTTCTGTGCCCAGGGGTCACCTTTCCAAATAAACTACAGACTTGCATCTAAGCCTCTATCCAGTCTTTATTCTAAGGCTCCCAGGTCAAGACCTTTCTAATACACGCTGACTAATGGACCACAGTTGGCTGGCTGTCTTGAAGATTCAGTCTTAGGTCCAGTCACTGAGCAAATGGGCCCAGCCTGCTCCAGAGGTCACAGCTGAGGCCTGCACTTTGGACTCACCTGCCTGCAGTAGGGGCTTGAGGGTGGGGAGTAATTTGAGTCTTTGCAGCAGGGAGCCACGCTGGAAGGCCCCCACATCCACTGGGGCTGTGTCCAACAGAGGGTCAATGGCTGATGCCAAGCGATTCATGAACTCCTCATACCTGGGAAAGGCCTGGAATAGAGTTCTGAGTCAGAACCCCGCAGGGTACGGCATAGAGATCTGTTTGTGACCTGCCACCCTCAACGGGCCTGGAGGGTTCCCAGCCGTGGCTCAACCTGGCTCTGCCGTCACTCCTGGTTCTAGGTCTGTGTGCATCAGGGGAGGTCAGAGAGACCATGGGTGATGGAAGACACCTGAGGTGGGACAGGGACAAGTTGTCACTCATAGAAAACTGACCTGGGTGTGGTCTCTGTGATGAACTATACATAGAACCATGTCTTTGCACATATTCCTGGAAGAAACAGTCCCTTCCCATGTGTCCCAGATCCCACACTTCACATCTGCAAACCTCACTTGTCCTTTTGTCATCTGTAGTGACAGACAGTAACAGAAGCCCACATCCCCTCGCCCTGCAGGCTCCCACAACATAAGTCATTTCCCAGACCCGTCATCCCTGAGCTGGTTGCTGAGCACCCCACTTCCTTCCCTTGGTGGAACAAGTGTGGGCACCCAGCCTGTGCTAATGGAGGCTCCTCCCTTTGAACTTCGGGGTCATCTGGGGCTTTGACATTCCCACGGGATTTCAGTAAGTGCTCCAAGAAGGAGAGTTGCTCATTGAAGTTTGTATTCTCAAGAAGCCTTGGCAAAATGAAGTTCAGAGGCTTTCTCTGAAGCATGTCTTCTCAGTAACATCGACACAGTGTAAAGATGAAACCAGGAATCCGTCACTGGGATGTGACTTCTGTCTTCTGCTCACGTGGTTTCTAGCACCCAGGGTACAGCCAGTACTCTGCAGAGCAGGGGTGAAGGGGCTCTGGTAACGTAGTGGTTACAAATTGGGCTGCAAACCTCAAGGTCAGAAGTTTGAAACTACCAGCTGCTCCGCAGGAGAAAGATGAGGCTTGCTGCTCCCATAAAGATTTACAGCCTCGGAAACCCTGTACAGTGTCGTTATGAGTCGGAACTGACTCCACGGCACATAACAACAACAACAACAATGCAAAGAGCTCTGGTAGCGTAGTGGTTATGAATTGGGCTGCTAACCTCAAGTTCGGCAGTTTGGAATTACTGGGAGAAAGATGAGGCTTTCTGCTTCCGTAATGATATACAGCCTTGGAAACCCTGTGCAGGGTCACTATGAGTCAGAACTGACTCCACGGTACTTAACAACAACAACAACAACAACAACAAATGTGTGACTCTGTGGGTTAATGCACTGACTGCAAAGTTGGTTTGAACTGCAAGGTTGGTGGTTCAAGCTCACCAGCTGCTCCTTGGAAACCCTATACAGGGTCTCTATGGGTCGGAACCGACTTGATGGCACAACAATAGCAATGTGATGGGGAAGGAGCTCTGCTAGAACAGTGGTTACGAGTCAGGCTGCTAATCTCAGGGGCTTGAGGGTGACCAGTGGTTCCGCGGGAGAAAGATGAAGCTTCTGCTTCTGTAAAGATTTATAGCCTCGGAAACCCTATGCAGGGTTGATATGAGTCAGAACCGACTCCACAGCACACCACCACCATCAATGTGATGGTGGTTAATGTGCTGGACTGCAAGGTCGGTTTGAACCTCATGGTCGGCAGATCAAGTTCACCAGCCGCTCCTCAGAAATCCTATACAGGGTCGCTATGTGTCAGAACTGACTCGAGGATATGTAACAACAACAGCGTGATGGCTGGAACTACAGTTGCCAGACCAATGATTTTGCGGGCTTTATATGGCCAGTGGGCTGGATGTTCCCCACCCCTGCTTTAGAGCATCTGAGACAGGCAGGGTTTAGAGGAGAGAGGTTCCTACCTTCTACAGAGGAATCACAGGAGCACTTGAAAAAGGCAAACCTTTCTCCGGTGATTCTGATTGTTAGTCAAGTTTGGAAACTGCTGGTTAGAGAGAAGTTCATATCTGTGGTTCTCTTGTTGTTGTTAAGTGCCATCGAGTCAATAGCGACCCTGTACAGGGTTTCCAAGGCTGTAAATCTTGACGGGAGTATAAAGCCTCATCTTTCTCCTGCAAAGCGGCTGGCGGTTTCAAACTGCTGACCTTAAGGTTCGCAGCCCAATTGGTAACCACTATGCTACCAGAGCTCCTTGGTTCTCTAGGTCCTGCCCAACAAGCAACGTGGATGGATTATACAAACAAGTTGCTAGTGAGTTGCTTCCAACTCACGGCGACTTCATGTAAGACTAGATAAAGCACTGCTCATTCCTATGCTGTCTTCACAATGGTTGGTTGCTTTGGCCGCTGTGTATTTTAAGCACTTTCCAAGCCACGGGTGCTCACCTTCCAGCATTATGTTGGACAGTATTCTGTTTTAATCCACCGAGTTTTCACTGGCTAATTTTTGAAATGACTTGCCAGATCTTTCTTCCTAGTCTCTCTTTGTGTGGAAGCTCTGATGGAACCTGTCCACTATGGTGACCCTGCTGGTGTTTGAAATGCCAGTGACATAGCTTCCAGCATCACAGCCACATGTAAAATCATAGTCTGACAAACCTGTTGTTGTTAGGTGCTGTCCAATCA
Organism: Chrysochloris asiatica; assembly: GCF_000296735.1. Classification (NCBI taxonomy): domain Eukaryota; kingdom Metazoa; phylum Chordata; class Mammalia; order Afrosoricida; family Chrysochloridae; genus Chrysochloris; species Chrysochloris asiatica. The sequence goes on from NW_006408521.1 coordinate 24,593,045, forward strand.
TTTCTGACTCATAGTGACCCCATGCACAACAAAACGAAATACTACATGGTCCTGCATCATCCTCAATTGTTAGGTTTGAGCCCACTGTTGCTGCCACTGTATTACTCTATCTCATTCTTCACATGATCCAGTTTCTCAGATGATTTGTTCATCATACAGATGGAATAACTATGGTGAACGGGTACAATCCTGGTACACACCTTTCCCGATTTTAAACCATTCGGTATTCCCTTGTTCTGTCCTAATGATGTCTTCTTAGTCAATGTGCAGGTAGGTTCCTCAAGAACAGAATTTAGAGTTCTGGAATTCCCATTCTTCAAAATGTATTCCATACTTTGTTATAATCCACAGAGTCAAATGCCTTTGCAAATTCAATAAAGCACAATTAAACATCTTTCTGGTTTTTTTTTTTTTTTCAGCCAAGATCCATCTGACATCAGCAATGATATCCCTCATTCTACTCCCTCTTCTGAATGCCTGGCAGTTCCATGTTGATACACTGCTGTAACCATTTTTGAATTACTTCCAACAAAATTTTACTTTCTGAGTTAATGATACTGTTCGATGATTTCTGCATTCTATTGGGTACAAATTCCATTGGAATGGGTACAAATATGGATCTCTTACAATCAGTTGGCCAGTAGCTATCTGGTAAATTTCTTGGCATAGATGAGTGAGCACCTGCATTAGCCTCCTTGCAACATCCAAGTTATCCTCCGTCAATTCCTCAGCAAAAACCTAAGTGATTATAACAATGTCTCCACCAAGCCACACCTTCACGCTCTGCCTTTGGCTTTATTCAATCTTGGTGTAAGAAATAATCATTCAAAGAATCTTTCTGTAGCTGCAAAATTGGTCACAGATATGTAGTTGTTATTAAGTGCCATTGAATTGATTCTGACTCACAGAGATGCTCTATAGAGTTTCTGAGGCTTTAAATCTTCATGGGAGCAGAAAGCTGCATCTTTCTCGTATGAAGCCGCTGGCAGGCTCAAATCACAGACCCTGTGGTTCAAGTCCAGTGCTTACCATATGGAGCCACTGTGCTCCCATTACAAGTATACTTTGGAGATATTATGGGGATGGTTCCAGACCACAGCAATAAAGCAAATATCACAATAAAGTAAGTTACATACATTTTAAACCTCCCAGTGCATATAAAAGTTGTTTACACTATACTATAGTCCATTAAGTTTATAATAGCTTTATGAAAAAATCTGAAATATTGTGAAAATTACCAAAATGTGAGAAAACATGGACTGAGCACATGCTTTTGGAAAAATGACAACGACAGATCTTGCTCAAAGCAAGGTTCCCGCAAACCTTCCATTTGTGAAAACGCAGTGTCTGGGAAGCGGGATAGAACGAGGTATGTCGGCATATCAATCAGCGACTCATCTAGACATGTCTACTGCCAAAATTCCTTCTCATTCATTCTCCATCTCCTTCTCTTTGCAGTACCTGAGATCAAAGACTAGCACAGACTGGACCCTCATAGGGCAGATGGTGTGGCCTGTCCAAGCCCTCAAGTTCTAGGACAATTCTAGCCAGGACTGGCTTCATTCAGGAGCCACCTCCGGGCTTGTGAGGGGAGAAGGAATTATGGCTGCTTCCCTTACCTGGACATCCTTCTGGGAGAACTGGGCAATCTGCTTCTGGTTTTCTGCCATGTCTGTGCCCAGCAGAAGGGACCTGGGCACCTTGCCCACTGTGCCTTCTTCCAGCATAGGGGTGAAGGAGTAGGGGTTTCGAAGATGCAACCTCAGCCCATGTTTCTGCAGAACACAAACAGCACAGGTAACAGTTTCAGGGATGTGTGGCCTCTGCTCTCAATCCTTATCCGTGTGAGCGTTTAGGAATCTATGTGCAGGTTCCCAAGGTATGTGGTCCTGATTCTTTTTGTTTTTTCAATATAGGTTTATAAAAAGTTCTCTTGCCCACATCTTCTATGATACACCATGCAGTGCAATGCAATTCAGTGTAATGCTTGCCACATGCCAGGCACTGTGCTAATAGTTTATAACTATTACCTATTTGAAGCCTCACAGCAACTCTGGGAGAGGCAAAGAGTTTTCAAAAAAAAATTGTAGAAAAAGTCTTATCTTTCAATTATATTTTTCCACAATTTTTTTGAAACTCCTTCATCCTAGAATCCTCATTGTAGCACTACAAACCCTGAGGCCCAGGGAATTTAAACCTCCAAGGTCACGTTAGACCAGGAATCTAGTTTCCAAACTACATCTCTATGACTCCATAGAACTAGCTCTTACGCACCAGCCCATAAGTGCCCCGCTTCAGAAATAAATAATGAAAACTTAGGAAGACACAATAAAGCAATTGTTTTGTGAAAATCCATACTTACAAGGTAGATGCATTATTTACATTGCAAAAAAAACCCACTTGGTTTACTTTGAGACACATTTACCTGAGGGTCACTTTAAATGAGAAGTTCTCTTGGTGCATTTAAAATATGATTTGATTTACAAATTTTCACAAACCTACAGGACTTTCCAAGAGCAGAGCAACTCTTTCAAAGGAGGTATGGAAGAAATAAAAAGGACCTGCTACCTCCACAAATAAGACTTAATGCTATCCCAGACTAGGGAGTTATTTCCACACATGGACCACCCACTCACTTCCTTGGGGTCTCTGGCTAAATGCTGCCTAATAAGGAGACCTCAGCTCCACTTTCCCTAGCACTCCCTGGCCTCTTCATCCTACTTTATTTTTTTCCAAACCGCTGCCACCGTGGGAATCATTGCAGATTATATATTTTTAAATCTCTCTCAAATAGAGTGTAGCTCTTGAGGTCAACTGCCTATTTTGCTCACTGCTGTATCCCCAATGTCTACATACGATGTAACCAGTGTTTGTTGACTGAATAAGTAAAGGCCTTGCTGCAGACAGGCCCCCCGCCTACTGCATACTTTGTGCGTTCAACTACTAATCTCAGTGAAGTCCTGGTGTGACACTGTAGGAAAAGCACTAGACTGCTCACTACCAAGTTGGCAGTTCAAATCTACCAGCCACTCCTTGGAAACTCCTATACAGGATCACTATGAGTCGGAACTGACTTGACGACACTTAGTCCTGGTGTGGCGCTGTGGGTTAATGCTCCAGACTGCAAAGCCGTTTGAACAGCAAGGTCGGCAGTTCAAGCTCACCAACTGCTCCTCAGAAACCCTATACAGGGTTGCTATGGGTTGGAATCGACTCAACAGCACTTAGCAACAAGCAACATATACCAGACACTGTGGTTGTCAAATGTACTATCATTAGCCATCACAATAGGCTTATGAGGTAGAGACGATTACCACCCCCATTGTACAGATGAGGAAGATGAGGCTCAGAAACTCTCAAAGACCCGTAAGTGGTAAAGGGTAGAGCAGGAATTCCCAGGCTGGCCGTCAGGTTCCAGAGCCTGTCATCCCAGCCACTGAGCGGGCTCTGAGTGGGTGCCGTGGGCTCGTGACTGGTGACCGCGTTCATGGCAAATTGCCATGTCTGAGTGACCTGCTATCACAGAGCCGGAGGCAGCCAGCCATGCTGCTCAAGAATAAGGCTAGGACTCAGCTGGACATGGAAAATTCTGTCCTTTTCTACCTCTGTGAACTTTTAACCTCTGAGTCTCAGTTCTCTCCTCATAAAACTGGAGACAGAACGGTCTTGTCTCCCGGGGTTGGGCCAAGGATCAAGTGTGATAGAACAGAGCTCTTAGCCCAAGGTGCAACACTGGTCAAACAGATGCTCTGTACTGTTACGTTGGAAACAGAATATTCCAGAAAGAGTTTAGCAGGCTTTCTGTAGATGCCCTCGGGCCATCCATGTCCTGCTAAAATAAGGTGTCCCTTCTCCCAGTGGGGTTATGGGTCTACATCCACAGAGGGACTGTTTTCTCCCTTGAGTTTAGCACCCAGCTGCTATTAATGCAGCCCGAAGTCATACACCCAATTCTCTTGGGAACTTCTAGCGCCCTAGGACAAATAGTAAGCAACTTGTTTAATTATAAGAACAATCACATCAAATCTCTGTTTTGTGATTGATTGCTGTTTTTATAAGTTGTGTTTGTCCAATCACACACACACACACACACCCATTCCTGCTGCTATGTATGATCGCTGTATTTGCAGACTGCCTTCAGTTGGAGTCTGGTGAGGATTTAAGACCCGAGACCTCTCCTGGTCTTGATCTGGCAGCACAGATACATCTGTGTGTGTGTCTCAGTGGCTCTGAGAATCATTTCCTTAGTGAATTCCGTAGCGCCTCAGCTCTGAGAGCTTCTCTGTGAACCATTTAGGGCAGCCAGAGAGCTGTGAACAGTGGTCAAATGCAGCTGCTTTACCAATGGCACAAAGGGCCTTTTTCTCTGAGAGTTTGGTGAGGTAGAAGCAGGTAGAAGATAGATTGGCTCAGCATTGTGGTGATGGTATTTTTAAAAGAGGCAGTGAGGGGTGGAAGGAATCTGAAAGGGTTGGGGTAGAGTTGAGCAAAGCTTCGGACAAAGGTTAAACTGGTTTAAGAGAAGTAAACAAAGGGCAGGAGTCCAGGTGTGGTGGAGCAGGCTAAGTTAGCTGCAAAACAGGTGGTTCAAACCCACAAACTGCTCCTTGGAAACCCTATTCAGGGTCACTATGAATTGGAATTGATTCAATCATGCTTAACAACAACAACAAACAAAGGGCAGGTAAAGAGGTCTCAGTGTCCCCTCAAAATAGCCCAGGAGCAAAGCTACATCTAAAGTAATAGGAGCTGAAGGGTAGTGGAGGTAGAAAAGAGGCCCATGTCCTAAAGCAGCTCTGTAAACTCATATGCTCCAGGGCAGGTAGCTTCAAGGAACAAGGTGGAGACCTGGCTGAGCTTGAGGTTCCTGTCTCATTAGGGGGAGGCCTCTCAGTCTCAGCCAAGTGCAGCTGTGTGGGTCTGGTGTAAACGAACCTCATTGGTCAAGAGAAGCCCGAGTTTTATGTGAAATTTCTCGAGTTTTAAGACAAGGAGTTGTTGTTGTTGTTGTTGTTAAGTGCCGTCGAGTCGGTTCCGACCCATAGCGACCCTGTACAGGGTTTCCAAGGGTGTAAATCTTTACGGGAGTAAAAAACCTCATCTTTCTCCCGCGGAGCGGCTGGTAGTTTCGAACCGCTGACCTTAAGGTTCGCAGCCCGATTCGTAACCACTACGCTACCAGAGTAGTTGGACCAAATTCTATCTGTGCACCAAGAAATCTATGTAGAACAGACAAACCTTCAGGACAGAAGACAGACAGACCCTCAGTGTGGAGAAGATGGAACTGTCCCCACCTTGGGCTGGGGAGGGCTTTACCTTCAACTCCAGATCTCTGTAAATCTGTGGCCTCAGGAGGCTGAGGAGGTAGGACGCTCGGGAGAACTTAAACCCTGAAACCAAATCAGATGACGATGGTCACCAGTGGTCAACTAGGGGCACATCCTGTCCACCCCTCGGGCTCACCTGGGATGATCTCCTCGGTGACAGCTGCACCCCCGATCACGTGGCGCCTCTCGAAGACCACCGTGTTCACGCCCAGTCTCTGCAGGTAGGCTGCCTGGGGGAGGGACACACAGGGCCCTGCCTTCATCCCTCTGGAAAGTTCTAGACCCCTGGGATTGACATGGAGTCTTAGGGTTCTCACCACAGAGCCAGTGTGCTGCTCCTTGGCTCATGCTGTTCACACTCTGGGAACACTATTCCTTCGCTTCTCTTTAATTTCCTCCCAGACTCCTGCTAAGATTTATCTCAAATGTCCTCTCCTCTGCTGAAGGTGGGCTTTCCCCTTGAACAGCCTGGTCCAACCCTGAACCTAGGATGCCATCTCTCCAGCAAGAGGCAGCATAGAGAGGCTGAGCTTGTAAGTGCCACTGAGCCAGACTGTCCAGGTTCAATTCCTCACACCTCCTTCTCCATACCCAATCCTCCTGGCCTCTGTTTCCTTATGTGCAAAAATAGGGATGAAGGTAATACTTCCTACTCAACCTGCGTCATAGGAAATATATTGAGGGAGAGAGGGAGGAAGGGGGGTTAGTTACCACGGAACCAACTGCAACTCAATACATGAAGCTATGTAATTGTAACACAACTTTGTTTTGGGGAACACATGATGCAGGAGTTTTCATTAAGTCTTCTCCTGCACTTAGTGGGAAATCAGTAAGTACTCATGGAACTTCACTACTCATGAATCTGCAGACTGGAAGTGCTGCTTCTTCCACCACCGGCGGTGTGACGACAGGACAGTATGGTTTATACGCCAGGTGTTGTTTTAATAATTCACTTCACCCTGGTGGTGCTGCAGAATCAGTACTGGGCTGCTAACCACAAGGTTGGCAGTTCAAACCCATCAGTCACTCCTCGGGAGAAAGATGAGGTTTTCTGCTTCTTTAAAGATTTACAGCCTCGGAAGCCCTGTACAGGGTCGCTATGAGCCAGAATCGACTCAGTGGCAGTGGGTTTTCACTTGACAACTATGTGCCAGATGCTGGGTGGGCATCATCTCAGTTAACACACTCAGTCATCCTGGAAGTAGCCACAATCAATGATTCTTCCCATTCTACAGATGAGGAAACCAAGGCTCAGTGAGGTTAACAGCAACCCTTGGGCTTATAGAGCCGATGAGCAGAGGTGCTGGGGATTGAACCCAGGCAATCTGAATGCGGGCTCTACATTTCTAAGGTTTCCTCGTGAGAATGAGAAAGGAAACATTGCATTCCATGCCATTCGGAAGCTGTCCTGGCACCCAGAGCTCAACCACGTTATTCTCCTCTCAGACAAGGACCAGACACATAAAGCTTTGCACAAAGGGTGGCTCTTAACATTCTTGGAAATTTCCACAATCTCCTAGAGCACCAGCCTCAGACAAGGCCACTCAGCAACCATGATGAAATGAGGCAGAGCAAGGCCTTCTTGCAACTGTGTCTCTGCACAAATAAAATCAAGGTCGCTGTGCCACCTACAAAATACCAAACACGCCTCCACTTGGCCAAAACGAGCAAGTGCTACTTCTTTACCAATTACAGCTATCCTCATCCTATCCCAGAATCAATAGTGCACAGTGGAGTCAGTTCCAACTCACAGAGACTGCACATCTTTATGGGAGCAGAAAGCCTCATCTTTCTCCCGTGGAACCGCTGGTAGTTTTGAACTGCTGACCCTGAGGTTAGCAGCCTGATTCGTAACCACTAAGCTACCAGAGCTCCAAGATTTATTGAAATACCCAGTAGTAGAGTTGCCCCAGCTTTCTGGCAGCATCCAAGCTAAAGCGAACCTGTTTCCTCAGAACCTCCCTCAAATCACCCAACCAGAGCCCAACCCTACAATCAGTTCTTTCTAGCACCCTCTTTTAGAGGCACCTTTAGCTTCCAGTGAGTTCTCCCTCGAGTAGTAGGTCCAGAATACCGCGTTTAACTACAAGTGTGTTCCTGGTGGTCTTCGGCTGAAGGGCCTTCCCGGGGTTGGAAAGTTCCGAAGTTGCTAACAACCACCCTTTGGGTAAAGCTTTCTGTGCCTGGTCCCTGGAGTCACTATCTGACCTTCACAACAGCTCTGTGACATGGGTGTTATTACTAAGTTATTATTCTCACTTCACTGGGGGCAGAGAGGTAAAGTGATTGGCCTGACCCTTTATAGACAGAAAGTGGTGGAGTTGAGAGATGAACTCATGTTTATATTAACACAGAATCAATGTTTTAAATTACTGATGGGTTGAGTTACATAACTTTCCCTGTCACATTTTCAAGTAAAATTAATAACCAGGTAACGCGTTCAGATTTAATACAAGTCCCTCAGCAATCCTATACTGCTCCCCTGTGTCTCTCTACATTGAAATTCTAGTACAGCTATTACTTCGGGCAGATGATCCATGTTTGTTCAGTGGTCTTGAACACCCTCAAGCACATGTTCTGGCCTCTTAGGGCCACATGGACTGTGGCTAGCTCAGCTTCAGGGCCTCTACACACTGTCTCTTGGGTACACTTCGGACTGTACAACTACTGTGTAGTCTGGTGGGTACACGGCCTGGATCTAGCTGGGGGACACACAAGGACTGCTCATGATGGAAAGTCAGCACCCCCCCACACACACCCCCAAGCTCATTCCCGATACCCAGGCTCCAACATGTCGATGACAAAGCTATGTCAGATACATGCATTCCCATTTTCCTACCATCTTTCTCCTGAAAGCTCCCCAGCTCTCTCAGAGGTCATGGGGAAAGGAGAGGAGAGGGAGTGCCTGGATTCTCTTGAACTGGACTCCTCTGCCTTTGGCTTCTCCCCTGGTGTGGTCACTCTGCCCTTCCTCACACCCCTCCCTAAACTGCTGAGAGCCACATGCCCAGGGGTAATACAGGGCCAGGGAGGAGGTGGTACTCACAGCTACCAGCCCGTTGTGTCCTGCAATGAGATGGAAGAGGAGAGAAAAGCAATACTGGTTAGTGGAGTGAAAGGCACGCTCCCTGAGGAACATGACCATGCACTGCGGTCTCCAACCGTGAGGATCCTAGTGAGGTGGTAGAAACTTGGTGGTCCTCCCCCAACACTCCAATTGCACTCAGGTGTTGAAATAGGATGCAGCTCCACACCTGGTCTGTGAGGAGTTAGACCTGACTCCTGCCCTGGCTTGTAAAAGGGGCCATCACCCCGGTGTGGTTGGTGGCCCCATGCTGGAAGGAGGGCCAAGGAGAAATACTTGGTCCTCAGATGGAGCTACTCCACCTTGCCTTGCACGGCCGGGGCTCCCATCACTCAGGAGTGACCAGGTGACTGCATCTGTGGGAGCTTCACACCTGCTTGGCAGGGAAGAGAAGGTGAGGGGTGGCTGCTACCCAGAGAGCGACACCTTCCTAGTCTAGCACGGAGCCGCCCCGTGTGCTCAGTAATCCGCCATCCAGATAAGCACAGGTCATAGGAATAGTTGCAGCCTCGTAGGCCTTGCTTTGCCCAGGTGCGGTTCACAGGCTACAACAGTTGTTCGCCTGGTTTTGTCTTCTGTCAACCATCAGGTTACAAAAACAAAAGATGAGCAGTTCAAAATGAAGCCATTAAACACATACAGTCTCACTGTGTACTACCATAACTCATGGTGCCAGTGGGCTGCAAACCACCAGGTCAGTGGTTCAAGCCCACCAGCCGCTCCTTGGGCAAAAGATTAGGCTTTCTGCTCTCAAAAGATTTACAGCCTCAGAAATCCTATCTAGGGTTGCTACGAGTTGGGCAGACTTGACTGTACTTAACAACAACACATGTAAAGTCTTTTTCTAAACATGTCAGTAGGCTACTTCTGAGCTAGGGGTCCTGGATGAGGCTTGAGGATCCCATGCTCCATGCCAAGCCCACTGGGAGGGAATGGCTCTTGCAGCTTTGGCAAACTTAAGAATCACCCAAGGGACTAGTATAAATGGCGATTCCCAGCCTCCTCCCCATAGAGTTGTCTGATTCAGCAGGTTGGCAGTAAGGACCTAGAATCTGACTTCTCACAAGGTACATTCTGATGCAGGTGGTCTCAGGCTCACAGACTGAGAAAGCAGGTTCTTGAGGTGAGCCCACCTTCTCCGTTCTTCACAAGATGGACCAAACACAAGGCCTTGTGGTTTGCAGTGTGCTGGGAAGGGCTGTGTCTGTTTCTCACACTTTGTCCTGGGTGAGAAACGGTTACTCTGAGTCATGAAGATGTCAGCAGATGACCATGTTCTCTGAGCACTAATTTTCACCCAGTGCTGAGTTGAAGAAAATGCTGGGCTGAAAATGCTTTGGCAAACTCCCATAAATAGGAGAGCGCAGTGACCCACATGGTGGGTCTTCATGACTTAGCTGACTGAGTTGTCTATTTTTCTCCTAGAGACTTCCAGAATCACAGAGGCCATCCAGACAACCTGCTAATCCATTAAAGGAATCTCTAAAATGGAATTTTCAAATGGACTGCAACATGCAGTTTGAATAGCACTGCTCTCAAATATGGGTGACAAATTCAAGGTAGACAGTCCTGGGTTCTGCAGTTTGCTAGGAAATGGCCCTCGGAGACTCGCTTTAACCCCCTTGAGCCTTGAGCTTCTTCATATGTAACTTTGAGGGGCTGCTGCAGGCTCATAGTGTTGCAGAGACAGAAATAATATTTACAAAGCACCTGACCCTTAGCAGGCCTTCAATATATGGTAGCTTTTGATTTGTTGTTGTTAGGCGCCCTCAAGGCAGTTTCAACTCTAACAATCCCAAGTACAACAGGATGGAACACTGCTTGGTCCTGTACCATTCTCATAATCATTGCTGTGTTAAGTCCATGGGTGCTGCAACGGCATCAGTCCATCTTGTTGAAGGTCTTCCGCTTTTTCACGGACCCTCTGCTTTATCAGGTATGTTCTCCAGAGACTGGTCCCTCCAAAACATGTAAGATGGAGTCTCACCATTTTTGTTTCTAAAAAGTCTTCTGGGTGTACTGCTCCCAAAACATACTGTTTTGTTCTTCTTTCTTCTTCATTGTCCAGCTTTCTCCTGCATATGAGCTGATTCAAAATACCTTGGCTTGGGTTAGGCGCCCATTAGTCCTCAAAGTGTCTCTGTATTTGCTCTTCAGCATTTTAAAGAGGTCTTTTGCAGCATATTTGCCCAATGTAATACATCAGGTGACTTCTTGATTGTTGCTTCCATGGATCCAAGTAAAATAAAATCCTTGACAACTTCCATCTTTTCTGTTTATCATGATGTTACTTACTGGCCCAGTTGTGAGAATTCTTTATGTTTAGCATTAATGTTGTCTTTGTATTTTTTATGTAATCTCTATTGAAGGCTGTAGTCTCTGATCTTCATCAATAAATGCTCCAAGTTCTTCACTTTCAGCAAGTAAGGTTGAATCATCTACATAGTGTGTTGTTAATGAGTCTTACTGCAATTCTAATGCTGTGTTCTACTTTCTACCATTCAGCTACTCACACTATTTGTTCAGCATAGAGAATGAATAAGCATGGTGAAAGGATCTAACCCTGACACACACCTTTCCTATTTTAAACGACACAGTCTCTCCTGTTTCATTTGAGTGGTTGCCTCTTGGTCTACGTATGGGTTCTTTTAATTAGAGCTGATTAGAAAACTAATAAAGACTTCCAGGCACCTGGGCCTGGTTTAATCATCACATGTTGTGCACAGACCTTAAATGACAAAGGTTGAGGATCCAACAGCCCTGACTGAGCTCTCCTGTAGCTCCCCTGGGCCCAGCTAAACTCAGGCCTGACCCCAGGGACCGGAGGCAGCTGGGGCTCTGAGAGGAGCGGCCCTGACGAAGGGATCTCCCAAGTGTGGGCTGCAGTCAGCTGCTTCAGAGTCACCCAAAGACAAGCTGATTCCCAGGAATCACCTTTGACTTGCAGAATCAGGCTCGCCAGCACCAGAGCCCGGGAAGCTGCTTTTTTTTTTTTTTTTAACAAGCTCCTCAAGTCATTTCTAGGCGCATTTAGTCAAATGTCTAACGGTTGTTCCTGGTATCAGTGTGACACACCACATAATGGTGGATTCTCAACATTCAACACCAACCCTACATGCAATGGTGCCACCTTGGTAGCTTGAAGAATGTGGCGGTGGAAAATTTACACCATGGAAATCAGCAAACACTACAAAGTGGGACTTGAGGTTTTGTTTTGTCGATTGCTAGAGTTCATGGAAACATGCTATTAATAATGCATATTGGACTCTTGTGTCTGTAGCTGTTCCATTGTGATCAGCACACAAAATGAGGAAAGACTCTCCCAGCATTTGACAAATACTATCTGACTGAACAAAGTTGATGTCACTGAAGGAGAAGTAAAGTTCCAACACACATCCATTACTTCACCTGTTTCACTTTCATCCTACTCTTTAAAGCAAACAAAAATAGCGACAACATTCCTTGTCAAACAACCCTGGCTCATCGATTACAATTGTAGGTTGGCTACTTCATTTGACAAAAACCAATGAGAGCATTGGGTGAGAATGAATTGGCTACATGTAATGTAAATAAGGAGAACTGTCTATTAATTATGCACATATTTGGTCTCTGGGTGGTACATGTGGTTTGCTCTTGTGGCGCTGTGGGCTAATGCGTTAGACTGCAATGCTGTTTGAATTGAGAGGTCGGTGGTTCAAGCTTACCAGCTGCTCCTCAGAAACTCTATAAATGGTCGCTGTGGGTCAGAACCAACTCGACAGCACTTCACAACTATAACTAACCTAAAGTCTAGCGGTTTGAACGCACTCAATGGTCGGGTGATCTGATTCCACAAGAAAGCACTCTGGAGCCATTCTGTTCTGTAACACCTGGGTGCCCATGAGTCGGAAATGACTTGATGGCAATCAGTTTATATTTTATGTACCTACATGGAGGGGCCCTGGTGACACAGTGGTTAAATGCTTGGCAGCTAACTGAAAGGTCAGCAGTTCTAACTTCCTAGCTGCTGCTTCTGTAAAGATTCACAGCCTTGGGAAGCTCACGGGGCAGTTCTACTTTTGTCTTATGTTGTTGTTGTTGTTAAGTGCCGTCGAGTCGGTTCCGACCCATAGCGACCCTTGTACAGGGTCTTATAGGGTCCCCATAACTTGGAACCAAATCACAGCAATGGGTTCATGTGCACGTACAAGCACTTTGCGCTGTAGAGACGATTTAAACATTTACCAGTATCTTTTGTGCATTCCAACAATTGTTAGTAAGTGCTGTCGAGCTGGTTTTGACTCATAGCATCCCTATACAGGGTTTCCAGCCCTGTATAGGTTTGAACCGCCAAGCTTGTGGTTAGCAGTCCAGTGCTTATCCACACTAGGATGCCAACAATGAAGACCTGCCAAATCAGGGATGCAACGTTCAAGCTGTGTCTTCTTTCTGCTCTGCCATTCATTGCCCTTCTGTATAATGCAGTTGTAAATAACGTCAGAAGGTCAAGCTTTGGGCACTTGTGTGAACAGAGGCTCCAAGGAGAGACGACCTAGTCCTGACCCACAGCCTCAGCTGGTTACCCAGAATTTGGCCCTTTGTAGTCTGGGGCCAGTCAAGTGTGACAGGATCAATGCAGCAGGCCCCAAGAACCCTGAGAGGGAACAAAATGGGTCTGTCACCCTTACCAGGCACAGTCAGAATCCTGGGACATGGCTCTATTGCTAAGTGCTGTCAACCTGAATAGGGTTTCCGAGGAGCGGCCGGTGAGTTTGAACCACCGACCTTGCAGTTCAAACTGACCTTACGGTTCAGTGCTTATCGTAGAGTGCCACACCAGGACTCAGGTCATGGCTCTTTCATTTCTCCTGACTGTCCTGTTTGAACAGACAACCCTGTTTCCTCCGGAGCTGGGTGATCAGTGGTGAACCAGCTCATACCTACTCACATGCTCCCAGAATCGTTCTTTCCAGCCCCAATGTACCACTGAAGGAGCTCTGGTAGCGTAGTGGTTGCGAATCGGGCTGCTAACCTCAAGGTCAGCAGTTCGAAACTACCAGCTGTTCCGTGGGAGAAAGATGAGGCTTTCTGCTCACATAAAGATTTACAGCCCCGGAAACCCTAGGCAGGGTCGCTATGTACCGTGTACCACTGAGCTGATCCGACTCACATCACCTGTGCCGAGGATAACTGCACCCACACAGCTTCCCCAGCTGGGACTCTTTGGGAGCAGACTGCCAGGCCTTTTTTCCAAGGTGCCTCTGGGTGGGTTTGAACCACCACCTTTTCAGTTCGTAGTCAAGCATTCACTGTGTCACCCCGGGACTCCTTCTAGACCATATGCTTTTGGAAACTGTGGCGGGAACTAAGTTTGTAGCAGAGCTCATCTAGTGCCCCCTGGTTATTCTGAATGGGACAAGCCAAGACCAGAGAGGGAAAGGATTACCTGAAACCACACAGCAAATTGACAGCCAAGCCAGTATGAGAACCTGGGCACCTGGCTCCCAGATAGGTGGGCCTTCCACCATAGCCCCTTTCTCGCCCAGACTCCTGACTGGTTTTGACCATAGGTGGAGTGAGTGGTGGGGCTCAGTGAAAGGGCCCCTCCTGGTCTCAGTTTATGGCTGCCGCCCACTCCATAGCTCTGGTCAGCCCCATGTTACCTGCTCCTATCACCACGGCATCATACTCAGACTTCAGATGTCCCCTGGCTCCAGAGTGAGCTTGTCTCCAAGCAGGGTGGGGAGAGGCACGCAGGGCCCTGCAGAGATCTGCACCACCAGCCACCATTTCTCCCCTGTGTGGAGCAACTGGAACTAGGAATTTGCTTGCCATCAGGTTTTTGTGCCTCCCTAGGCCAGGGGAGGAGCTGGGAGCAAGCAGGAAGAAGGGAGGAACTGCAGCCGTTTCCTGCACTGGCTCAGAGGTCACTTTGTGCTCCACAGTGGGCGTTTCACAGAGCAGAGTCGCCCAGAGGCGGTTGCCCATTAACCCAGCAGAAGTCGGAGGCTTCAGGACTCAGGACAATGATTGCCACGCTGGTAATTCAGAGAGCCCCAGGAGCCAGGCATTGTGCTGAATGTTTCAGGCAGCCTCTGATAATAATATTAAACCACCAAGCCCCAAACCGGAGTCCTGGTGTGGCACTGTAGGATAAGCACTGGATTGCAAGGTCAGTTTGAACTGCAATGTCGGTGGTTCAAACTCACCAGCTGCTCCTCAGAAACTCTACACAGAGTTGCTATGAGTAGGAATCAACTTGATAGCACGTAACAACAAACCCCAAACCAGGTGCTATCAAGTCCTTCACCCAACTCAGTCGCCCTCAAGACCCTTCTGACTCAAGGCAACCCCATATGTGTGATAGAATTGTGTGTGCTCCACAGGGTTTTCAATGGCTGATTTCCCTAAGCGAAAAATGTCTTCCAAGGTGCCCACGAGGGGATTCAAACTGCATACCTTTCACTTAAGAGCCACGGGCACTACCCAGGGACCCTATCTGAGCCTCAAAGTGCTTCACTGTACAGATGAGGGAGCTGCTGTCCTTAGCAGGCAGTGAGCCGTCCCGCCCACCACCCCAGGCCCATGCCTCTGCCTTCCTAAGAAATCAAATGTCTGGGACATGCTGGGTGGGAATTTGAAGGGCTAGAAGAGATAGGTTCTTGGCTGAGTCTGCTCAAACTCCGAGTCTCCTGCCTGTAAGGATGAGTCCATAGGAGGTAGAGTGGCTGAAAGCTTTGGGAGCAACTGCTGAGCATCACTGTGGCCAGGGGTTCAGCCAGGAGGGCCACATCTGTGTCTGCCCTCTCCAAAAGTTTCAACACTTGTGCCTAACCACAGGCTGGCAGGATGCAATTCTTGGGCTGTCTTCTGCTTTTGAAGACCTGGCATTTCTTTCCTGTCTCTGGGAACCTTTCTCATTTCCAAGAAATCTTCAAAGTTTACAGATCACATTTGTAAATATCTTCAGCAAAAGCGCTTTCTTAGTAGACTCTGCACCTTGTTGTAGGGAAAGCACCCCATGGGTGAGGCTGTGTTGTAGGGAAAGCAACCCGTGGTTGCTGCAGACACCTGTGCTTAGATATGAACGTCAGATTGGGGCCCGGTGTGGGAAAGCTGGTAACTGAGGAAACGGCTCTCCAAGGGTCCCTTCTCCTCTCGACTTGGACAACCCCAGCTTTACACTGTGGGTGAATCTTTCTACTAAAACCTCATTCAGGATGTTCACCCCAGTGTTACTGAAACCACACCGAATCAAAGTCACTGTCTTTGAGTCCAATCCGACTCATCGCAACCCTATAGGACAGGGCAGAACTGCCCTATAGGGTTATCAAAGCTGTCCATCTTTACAGCAGTGGACAGCCTCTTCATTCTCCTCCAGAGCACCTGGTGGGTTTGAATCACCAATTTGGCAGTTTGCAGCTCAATGCTTAACCCACAGCATCACCAGGGCTTCTAGTGTTATTCACAATCTTGAAAAATTGGGGGCATTTATTAAATGGGTCATGCCACATGCAAACTTGGCAACAAAAGCGCATACCCCAAAACCCATTTGATGAGCTTATATATAATGGAACTTTTTTCCTTCATGTTTTTCTTTTTTCTGATTTTCAAATACAGTTTACTTTCAGTTGTTTAAAAAACTGTAGCTGAAAAATGTGTACGGCAAAACACACACCAGTTCAATTTCTACATGCACAACTCAGCGGTGCTGACATTCCTTGAGCTGCACAGCTTGTCTCAGCCCCCTCTGCTGAATGGCTCCTCCCTCGTCCACACAAGCTCACTGCCCCCTCTGGTTCCTGGTCCAGCTTTCTAGTCTCTGTAGTCCATCTTATCCCAGCCAGACGGTTTTTACAACAACTCAATGCTCAGGGCGGGCAGTTGTGACTAATTAAGCCAAACTCTAGTTTGTTTTAAAGAAGACTTCAGGATATTTTTGGTTTGAGGTTTAAATATTAGTGAGTGAGTGTTACTCTTCTCCGTGCTCTTCCGTTCCCCCGTTTTCTTTTTGAACTTCCAGGTATAAATCACAACGCTGAGGAGCACAGACCCAGTAATCTTGGTGGCAGCTCCTTACTGCTGCCTACAAGGACTTCACTCTGAGTTCCATCACCTTCAGCCCCACCTTGCCCCCACCCTGCCCCCTACAGGGAAAGACCACAGTCTCTGGACACACCTGGCATTACAAAGGTACCAGTCCTCTGCTGTGGAGGATGCTTATTTCTGCATCCCAGCAGCTGTCTTTGGGCCTGAGAGGGGTGGACTCCTTCTGCAGACCCCCTCCCCAGTCTCAGAACACTTCCTCCTATGGTCTCTGGTCCTTGAATCCTTTGAGGGGAGGGATTGCTGGTAAGAAAAGGGGTGCTTCAACTTGGATCTTAAAAGCTCTTGAGTAGCGATCTAAGGTACAAATATTGGTCTCTCCCTGTGTGGAGGAAAGGCGAGTGAAGAAAACTGAAGACACTTGGAATCAGACCAGCGGACTATTGGAATACGTGAACATCAGTCTTCACGACTCAGAGACCAGAAGTAGATGGTGCCTAGCTATCACTACCAACTATTCTGATAGGAATCACATTAGAAGGTCCCTGGTAGGAGGGGAGGGGCATGGAATGCAAAGCAAAACTCAAAATGATAAATTAGAGCAGGGTTGCTGGTCAGAAACAGATGAACAGGATCTGAGCCTACGGCCCTTGGAAACACTTTGGGTCTGGAACTAACCTTGTGGCTCCATTTTCAGCCAAGCAGTAGAGAGGGGACAACAACATAGTGAGGTCTGCTCACCATGGAAGGGTCAGCCAGTCAAGATCAGAAGGGCATTGACATTAACCTCAGGACAAGCTTGACAAGAATGAGTAAAAGCAAAAGTCACAGGGAGGAAGCGTGATAACTGACCTTACGCTGGAGGGATGCAATTGCTGAAATGAAGCAAACGGTTTGTTGGATGAAAAACTTATCTACTCTGTAAACCTTCACTCAATTCATAATAAAGTTAAAAATGAAAGTTAAAAAACAGGCCCTTAAGAACACCCACACTTGCAGATAATACCCACTTGTCCTGGCTTCAGTGACTGGATGATCAGAGCTCAACCAGAAGTAAAAAGAAGAGGGAAAAAAAAAAAGTATTCTCATACAATTTGATGAAATTGATCTACACCTATGGAAGCAGTAGCTCAAAAGAGGGAACAAGTCCTTACAGCAAGAATCATTCCCACCCCCTCCACACACAGAGTAGATAGGGATCAGCAGCTTGGACATTGGCTACCCAAAATGGGGGCCAGGGGGCTACAAAGGCAAGAAGTGACTGGCTTTCAAGAGGGAACCTAGATCCAGAGGGTCTGGAGGAAGGTAGAATCTCCAGTGAGTAGTATTCAATCCGACTAGGCGGGGCTGATGCAATGAAATGCAGATGGGTCTCTTGTGATACAATAGTGAATAATTGTTATCAGGACTGATTGTGAGGGTTGGAAATGTAAAGGTAGACATTTTATAGCAAGGAGGGGAGTGATTAACTTTTCAGTCTA
The DNA here is from genome assembly GCF_000296735.1 of Chrysochloris asiatica. Classification (NCBI taxonomy): domain Eukaryota; kingdom Metazoa; phylum Chordata; class Mammalia; order Afrosoricida; family Chrysochloridae; genus Chrysochloris; species Chrysochloris asiatica. Next base: position 24,610,963 of record NW_006408521.1, read on the forward strand.
GGAGCGGAGGTCCCTAGGACCATCAAGGGAGAAGAGCAGAGAGTGGGACCCTACCCAGAGAAGCAGTGATGCCTGAAATGGAGGCAGAGATGATGACGTGGAGCGATGGAGCAGCTGGAGACTTTAGATCCAGAGAGGGAGAGTGACTGGGTGCTGAAGACCAGGGGGGTACGGGGAGAAGTGCATGGAGGGGATTGTAACCATGGCAATGAGAGACAATATACGATGGAATGAATGTAAAACTAATGTTCTCCCATGTAAACGATCACATAATTCACAATAAAACATTTAAGAAGAAGAAAAAAAACAAAAAAAAAACAAAAAAACAGGCCCTGTGTCCATGGGGAGTGGCTCTCAATCCAGGGCATGTTACGAATCACACGGGAAACTCTGACCCAAACACAGAGCCTGGGCTCCCTGACAGGCCAGGTGAGACAGTCTATGGGGCCAGGACCTCGAGGCCCATAGTCCTAGGGCAGAGGTGCCAAGATGAGGTCTGCCAGGAAGGGGTCACCAGGACAAGGGGCTGGGACTCAGCAGGTTTGGGCCAGAATAACAGTCACGATAACCAACGTTTATTGAGCACCTTCCGCATGCCTGCCAGGTAGGTGGCACCACTTCCCCTGTGGGGAAACAAGTCTAGCAGTTAAGATACTTGCCCAGCGCCTCAGGCTGTAGGTGGTAGGGTGGGAATCCAATCCCTCCCAATGGGGCATCTTTTATCCAGGAAGGAGGCATCTTCCTGCAGGAGCTTTCTCCACCCAGAGAGCGGCAGAAAGTGGCAGTGGCCAGGACCCTCTGGTCTCCTGGGAGTGAACAGAGGGGGCGCTGAGCCAGTTCTAACCTCACAGCACTGTTGTTTCCAGGAGATGAGGGATGCATGGTTCCCCCTGGCTCCCCATGTCTTTACAGGGGAGAATTTGGAGGTCTGCTGGTTACTCCGCATGGAGGGTGGTCTTTAGGAAACACTGGGGCTGTCCTGGAGCTCTGCCCCATCCTCAGGATGGCTGCCCTGCCATGGGGAACGTTTGATCACACAGGAGAACCGTATGCAGAGGAGAGCTTGTGTGTGGTCAGTCAGCCAGGCCTAGAATAGGGGTGTGTGGGAGGCCTCCCACAGGCGCCAGGCCAACTCGCCCACCTGCTGCACCACCACATCGGTGGGGATAACAGACAGGTGGATGGCCAGCAGCTCATAGCACCTGACGTCCTCGGCTGGGTGGCTCTTACTGTAATAGCGCAGGAGTTTCCTGGGGGAAGACATGGGAAAGGTGGGATTCAGAAGCCAGGCCACCACGGTCCATCAGACACGAGGTGAGTGCTCTACCACTCATTCCCAGCTCATCTCATTGATGGACACTGAGGGCCTCCCTGTCCCCAAGCACCTGACCTGACGTGTATCTGCCCCAAACCTCTGTTCAGCTGTGGGTTCCAACCCCCACCCTGGGGTCTGCAGAAGGGAACAGTGTCCTAGCACACGGCTGCCGCAGAACCCTGGCTGAAATGCAAATGAGCTTCTAGCTTACTGCCTCTCTCAGGGAATTGGAGCCCCACTGGGGGTCTCTAGCTTCCTGGGGTGATGCATTCCTGATGGGAGGGGGTGGTACTTATCACCTAGCAAGGGGTGCACCCACTGTCCCCAGTGGCCTTCCCAGATCATACGTTACCTGTAATAGTCTGCACCCAGCATGCCGATGGGCACCGAGTCATCAGAAAGGACAGGCACCTCGATTATCTGCAGTTTGCAGCCCTGAGGCAGGAGGAAGCAGGTGGTGAGAATGGGGAGGCCCTGAGCTCACCGTCCTGCAGTGAGTTCCTTGCTAGGGGAAATGTGGGGCCTCTTTCTGCCTTCTTTTCTCACCCAGAAACAATCACAAGGACCCTAGGGCTGCTGCGGATAATGGGCAAAGAGCTTCAAGGGCCCTGCCTGGCATGTGGACTCACTATCACAGGGGGACCGGGACAGGCAGCCGCTCCACTGGGAGACCGCCTGGAGGGTGATACAGGGGAAGAACAGGTAGAGCCTCTGAGGGAAAAAACCCAAACCAAACTGGCTGTCATCGAGTCAATTCTAACTCACAGCAGTAATGGGGCCTGCTCCTCAGGGGTTCTGAGACCGGGAATCTTTATGAGAGCAGACAGCCTCATCTTTTTCCCATGAAGTGGCTGGTGGGTTTGAACTGCTGACCTTGAGGTTTACAGGCCAGTGCTTAGCCCACTGTAAGACCAAGGGTCCCAAAGCTCACATGGGCTCTACAACAGCCACACTGCAAACCAGGAGGTGTCCTTGGCCAACACTGAACAGCTGATCCATGAGGGCACACGCCTGCAGGTGTGGCCAGCATTGAGATGGGAGCCTCCTCACCCCCACGGCCCAGTCCCTTCTGTGAGTGCAGGGAAAGCGACTCTGCAGGCCTTCTGCCAGACACACATACAGGGCACATGGGAGGAGCTGGTGCAGTAAGAGTGGGGGCCTGAGGGGCAGCAAAGCCGATTTCCAGTCTGGCTCAGTGACCCTGGCCAGGGCATTTGGCCTCCCCAAGTCCCAGTGTCCCCATCTGTAAAATGGGGACAATAATACCTTCACCAACCATCATGGGCAGTGGGTGTGAGAACCAAATGAAGAGTCATTAAAGACCCTGATATCTACACAGTGTGAAAAGGGTGGGTGTCACCCTCAGGGTGAAGTGAAGGCGGGCTCACTGCCAAGTGCACAGAGAATACAGGGAAGGGGCAGGAACTCAAGGGGACCAAGGGGGTATGAGGGGTAGAGGAATGATTCTTTGAGAACTGAGGGAACAGAGAGAAAGAGAGAGAAGACTTAGGAGAGTAAAGCCCTATTACTTTATTTGCAGACTTCCGGTGTGGTACTGTAGGATCAGTACTGGACTGCAAACCACAAGGTCGAGAGTTCAACCCCACCACCAGCTGCTCCTCCAAAACCCTACACAGGGACGCTGAATTGGAACTGATTCGCTAGCACTTAACAACAACAGTATCTTGAGTTTACATTGTCGAATTGCATACAGGGACATGAGGCAGGAGACCTGAGAGCCACATGCTCAGCTTCCTTGAGCAGGTTGGTTACTTGCTTTGCACCTCGGTTTCCCCATCCATACAATGGGAATGGCAGCGTGCTGTGCTTCAGGCATGACCTCACGGTGTTGAAGCTGTACTCATGAAGTGTGTGATTTGAGTGGCCTCCCCCTTGGGCACCTAGTGACCTGCTCACACGTCTACCTGGGCACAGCCTTGAACGATGGCATGACTGTCAGGCTGCTGGGTACAGGGGAACACAAAGTAATGTGAAATGCCCCCCCCCACCCCAGGAGAACGGGACCTGTGAGTTCTGGGTGTCAACCTGCTGTGTTTACCTGTCCTTCCTCCCATCAGGGACAAGAAGAGGCGAAGAGAAGAGATAGCCTGACATGCTTCAGAGGGCAGGACCAAGAGTTGCAAGGAAGGAAAGCATTGTAGGCCTGCCCAGTCCTGGGACCCCGCTGCACCCACCAAATGGTTCTCGAACCACAGGAAGTAGGAGCAGTAGAAGTCCCCCTCCCGGAACAGCAGCGTGGTGTAGCCTTTCTGCAGGTACCTGCGTGCCAGCTGGATCAGAGACCACACCTGTGGGAAGGAGGGAGCGTGTTCACCCCTGCCACCCTCACAGCCTGCAAGCCCCATTCCTGATTACAGGGCCAAGCTGGGCTCCCACCTTCACACACAGCTGAGGCTGAAGGGAAAGACAACGCACCTGGGTGAGGGAGGGACTCCCTAAGGCCAGCACTGTCTGCTTCCGCCTTGGCACAGAGGCGGAGCTCGAGAGAAATCAATTCCTTACAGTGCTGATGGATGGACTACCCTGTAGTCATCGGGAGGCTAAATAAACCTACAGACACTTTATGTAACTTTAACGTGCTACACGTGAGCCATACATTAGCAAACCCATCACTCAGGCCGCAAAATAGCCAGGGATACTGTTAAGTAATGTAGGTGATTGTGGTGTGGCACCTGAGACCCCTCCTGCTGTTCAGAGTCACCTCTGGTTCCACGCCAGGAAGGTGCTGGTGTCCCGCTCCACAGGCGAGGTCCAAGCTAGGCTCACTAAGGGTCCTGCTGACTTTCTCGTGCCTAACGCAGGGTCCCCGTGATACTGCCCATGAACCGCTGGAGAGGACACAGCAGAGAGGGACTGTGTGGGCGTTCCTCCCTTGCCCAGGGGTTGGGAGTAGGCGGATGAGCGTGTTCACGAGAAAGCTCAGTGAACAGGATGCATGAGGTCTGCCACACCTGATCACAATGTACTAGCTAAATAAATCTGGAAAACAGAGACCTGGCTTCGCTACACTTCTCAGGAGAGCCATTTGACAACATGCATTAATAACCTTAAAATCATTCCTCCCACCTGACTTAGTAATTCCGTCTCTGGGAATCTGTACTGAGGAAATAATCAGAGATGAGGACAGAGACGTATGTGCAAAGGTATGTGTTGCAGAATTACTTATCACAGTGAAAGGCTGGAGACAACGGAATGTTCAACACTGGGAAACGGGTAAGTGAAGTGTGCTCCGCTCACCTGACGGACTATTATGGAGCTGTTAAAAGTCATGTTTATAAAGAATTCATGACAGGAGGAAAGGCAGGCTCTACTGTGAGGTGAAGATGCAGTAAACACACGTGGCTATGCAGCCGGAGCTCAACCTCAGAAAACACAGAAAGGAAATGAAAAGAAATGTCCCGAGATGTCAGTGCCGACTATCTGGGCATGACAGGTCAGAGATAACCGTATGATTTGCCTCACATGGTGCGGCCTGTCGTACACATGAGAGAGCTTCACAATGGCCCTATCATGCGAACAGCGTGAGAAGCTCCCTTTTCTGATGAAGACACAGACTCAGACCAAGCACTGCCCACGGCCACACAGCTCATGAGAGGCCGAGCGGGACTTCCAAACACCCATCTGTCCCTTGTCATATTTTAGCCAGAATGAGACGCTGTATGTGGTAATATATAGTAATAATTATGTACATAACCTAGCAGCACAATATCATAATCACGTAGGCCCCCTTCCTCCCCACACACATGAGGGAAATTCAAAAAGGTTGTGGAGTAATTGAAGGAAATATAATGGAATTTTTCCATAAGTGTTTTGAAGCCTCCTTGTATGTACACACACACACAGGAGGGTAGTATATTAAGCAAAACTATCCAAATAGGGAACTATTGCTTCTTGAATCTCCTCCATCTAGGTCTGCCCACTTCTGAAGGAGGTGCTTCCGGCTTTCTAACCCTTCCCTGAAGAATTCTCTGCTTCTCCATTCGCACCATGTCAAAACATCACTTTCGGCATTCTCGAGGGACTCAAATCATATTCCTTTTAGATGCTCTTTGAGTTTTGGAAACTCAAAGAAATCTACAGGGGCATGATCTGGGCTGTAGCGTGGACAGGGTTAGGTTTCCCAATGCAATCCTAATAGAGCAGCCCTTGCTACCCTTGGAGAATCAGCCAGTGCATCACTGTGATGGAAAAAACAAAACAAAATTCCTCAGTGCTTTTTCTGTCACCAGTTTTTAAAACTTTTTTTATCATAAACCCCTCTGATGATCCTGCGTCCTTTGAGAAAATCTATCAAGATTGCTCCTTTGGAGCCCACAGCACAGTCATTATAACCTTCCGGGCTGATCTCTGCTTTGAATTTAACTGGCCCAGCAGATCCCCTCAGATGCCATGGTTTTGGATGGACTTAGCTCTCTGGATCTTGCTGGTAAACTCAAGACTCATTCCTGGTTACAATCCATTCCATAAAACCGCCTTCATTTGCTTCAATCTTGCTTTAAAAACTAATGGAAAAATGAACTCTTTGAGCTAGGTGATCTTTGCACAAGAGGTACCTTAGGGTACCCAAGGAGACAAGGACAATGCACCCCTAAAACATGTATCTGCAGCCACCCACTGGTCACAGTGACATGTTTACAGACACTTCTGGATTGGAATAAACTCAGACATATATTAACTAGAATCTTACAGCAACACTTCTGGCATACCCTCATCTGTACATGTGTGTGTGTACGAGTTAGTTTTTTTTGACTTACCCTCATTTATATGTGTGGGTATGAGTTTAGATATATTTTTTAATAGCATGACAGAGGTCCACTCCCCCACCACAAAAACCACTATTTTGCTATAAAACCGGGTCAGTTAAATTAGAAGAATAAATTCCCCAGAGAATGCTTCCTTAGTAGAAACCACTTAGTTTTAAATTATGATACCAACTCAATTTCTTCTTTCCATTTCAGCTAATTCTAATTTCATTGAGCAAAAAACTCAGTGGCCTCACACTGTGATGGACACTGGCCATTTTCTCCTGTGATCTCACTGCCCAGACCATTCTGCCATTCCAGGTGCTTCCCCAATACCTACTGTGCCCCAAGACCAAGAAGAAGGTGGCCCTTTCTGGGGAGTTGGTAGTCTGACTGGAGTGTGCACTGGGGTCAGATTCTCCTGGGAACCTGGAGGATGGAGGGGCTAGCTCTTCCCAGGCAGGGCCAGACCTCATCACATCCGTGGGTTGGGGAGAGGTTACCTTAGTTTTGACGAAGGCAGCCAGGGGCCCCTTGCCCAGTTCTGACGATGTCTTCTTGCTGACATTGAGGGAAGGGGCCACCATGTGCCCAGTTGTGCGGTCCACGTAGATGAAATGCACCAAGCCTGGGAAGTCTTCCAGGTAGGTGCGGTCTGAGTTAAGGTGCTCATAAAGCCAGAGACTAGGGAGCAGTTCCAGACTAAGACAGACTAGGAAGAAGGAAAGGCAGACCACTTCTGAAAGGTTATGAATAGCACTGGAACACCATCTGATACAGCGCTGGGAGATGAGCCCCTCAGGTTGGAAAGCACTTAAAATACGACTAGGAAGAGCCGCCTTCACAAAGCAGAGCTGACCTTAATGCTGTGGGGGGCGCAGAACTTTCGGGACCTTCACTTGAAATGTGAAGAAACAGCTGTAAACATTCATTTACAATTGGAATATAGAATTATGAAGTTACGAATCTAGGAAAATTCGAAGTCATAAAAAAAATGAAATGGAATGCATAAAGACTGATAATCCTAAGCATCAGCATGCTGAATTGGACTGGAATTGGCCATTTTGAAAAGGACATGCTATAGGCTGGGAATGACAAAATGAAGAGAAATGGTGTCGCAGTCATCATCAAAAAGAGCATTTTAAAATCTATCTTTAAAAAAGGCTGTCCGTGACAGACTAATATCCATACACCTACATGGAGTCCTGGTGTGGCATTGTAGAATAAGCAATGGACTGTTAACCGCAAGGTCTACAGTTCAAATCCACCAGTCACTCTTTGGAAAGCCTATCCAGGGTCAGTATGAGTCGGAACTGACCTAACAACAACAACAACAAGGAGGACCAGTGTGTTAATACCACTGTTATTCACACTTATGCACCAACCATTAAAGCCAATAATGAAGAACGTACCAATTTATTCAGTCTGAAATTCATCAAACAAGCAATCAAGACACATTGATAAGACTGGTAGTGGGGAAATATGGTCTTGGTAATAGAAACAATGCTGGAGATGTTGTTGTTAAGGACCATGGAGTCAGTTCCGACTCATAGCGACCCTGCACAGGGTTTCTGAGGCTGTAAATCTTTATAGGAGCAGAAAGCCTCATCTTTCTCCTGTGGAACCACTGGTGGTTTTGAACTGCTGACCTTGAGGTTGGCAGCCCGAATCGTACAAGACTCGTTAATGCTGGAGATAGCAAGATAGAATTTTGCAAGACCAACAACTTATTGCAACTACCTTTTTTTAACAATGTAAGTGGTGACTACCTTATCAGACGGAATACATAGGAATCAAGTAGACTATACATGTGGGAAGAGGTGATGGAGAAGATCACTATCATCAGCCTACACAAGACCAGGGGCCGACTATGGAACAGACCATCAGTTGCTCATAAACAAGTCCAGGCTGAAGCCAAAGAAAATGTCCATGAGAGCTACAATATGTCCTTGAAGATACCCTACTTGTATTTACAGGGCATCTCAAGAACAGATTTGACAGACACACTGAACACTGATAACAGTCCAGAAAAGTTGTGGGATGACATCAAGAACATCATACATGAAGAAAACAAAAGGTCACTAGAAAGAAAAGACCAAGACAGGAAAGAAAGAAAAAAAACAAAATGGATGCCAGAAAAGATTCTGAAATCTGCCCTTGAATGTAGAGAAGCTAACGCAACTGGAAGAAAAGGGGCTGAACAGAAAATTTTAAAGGGCAGCTCAAGAAGACAAAGTAAAGTACTATAATGGATTGTACGAAGACCTGGAGTTAGAAAACCAAAAGGGAAACTGTTGTTTTTCAAGCTGAAAGAACTGAAGGAAAAATACAAGCCAGGGGCTGCAATACTGAAGGATTATGAGCACGATATTATCAAAAGAAAATGGAGAGAATACAGAGTTATACACAGAGTCTCTGTACCAAACAGAATTGGCTGACATTCAACTATTTCAAGAGGTACCATATGATCAAGAACCCATGGTATTGAAGGGAGAAGTCCAAGATGCACTGAAGACAATGACAAAAAACAAGGCTTGCAGAATTGATGGAATAAAAATGGAAATCTTTCAACAAACTGATGTAGCCCGTGCATGTGTGCCCGTATCAAAGAAGAGTGACTCAGTGGAATGTGGAAATCACTGAACGATCGTTAATACCTTATGAGAGTAAAATTTTACAGAAGATAAGTCAGTAACAGTTACAGTAGTACACTGCCAGGGAGCTGCCAGAAATTCACTTCTGATTCAGAAGAGCATGTGGAATGAGGGATAGCATTGCTGGCATCAGATGGATGTTGGCTGAAAGCAGAGAATACCAGAAAGATGTTGATGTGTACTTTATTGACTATGCAAAAGAATCTGGGTGACTCATAATTAATTATGGATAACATTAATAATAATGTGAATTTCAGAACATTAAATTGTGTTCACGAGCAACCTGTACCTAGATCAAGAGGCAGTAGTTAGAACAGAACAAGAGGATACTGAATGGTTTAAAATCAGGAAAGGTGTGCATCGGGTTGTATCCTTTCACTGCATTTATTCAATCTGTACATTGAATAAATATAAACCGGGAAACTGAATTACAGGAAGAAGACCGTGGCATCAGGATTAGAGAAAGACTCATTAACCTGCAATATGCAGATAACACAACCTTGCTTACTAGAATTGAAGAGGGCTTGAAATGCTTACTGATAAAGACTAAAGACTACAGTCTCCAGTATGGACTGCACTTCAATGTAAAGAAAATGAAAATTTTAACAACTGGACCAATAAATACCATCATGATAAATGGAGAAAAGACTGACGTTCAACACTCTTGGAAATGGCAGTCAAGAAATCAAAGAATGTACTTCATTAAGCAAATCTGCAGTTAAAGACCTATTTAAAGTGTTAAAGAGCAGAGATGTTACTATGAGAACTAAGGTGCACTTGACCCAAGCCATGGTATTTCCAATCACCTCACGTGCATGTGTAAGTTGGATAATGACTGAGGAAGACCATTGAAAACGGATGCATTTGAATTACGGTGTTGCCAAAGAATGCTGAAGGTACCACGGACTACCAGAACAAACATAAAGTACAACCAAATTGCTTCTTAGAAGTGAGGTTGGCAAGACTTGTCTTGCGTACTTTGGGCATGGTGTAACAAAGGACCAATCCCTGGAGAAGGACATCAAGTGGAAGGTCAGCAAAAAAGAGGAAGACCACAATGAGACAGAGTGGCACAGTGGCAGCAACATTGGGCTCAAACGTAACAACCGTGAGGCTGGCTCAGGACCGGCAGTGTTTTGTCCTGTTGTGCACGGTGTTACTGAGTCAGAACCAACTCAAAGGCACCAAACAGCAACAAAAGGAAGGGCAAGTCTCTGCTCTTGGTTTAGGCTGCCACTCCTGCTGGCCAGTGGGGTCAGCATGGCAGGACAAGCCATACCTGTCCTTCCCCAGAGGGTTCCATTCCACCTAACCTCCCAGCTTCCCAACCTTGATGAGCCCCAAGACCCAAGTACAACAGATCCTTGAACTCTGCACACTTAACATGGTAATTCTGGACCCTGTCAGAACCCGAGCTGAGCTTGACTCACATGCTGTAAGGCTGATGTGTTGGACAGCCACACAGCCAATGCGTGTCACCCAATCTCCACAGTTCATTCATTACCACCCTTCAGCTACACATCAGAAGACTTCCAACTGGAAGGGCAGTGGCTGACCGGGAGAGGTCTTCTGGCACCCTGTCCACCTGCCCTACTGGACTAGAGGCCTGGCTCTTTAAAGACAAGCAGCTTGACAGCCAGTTCCGTGGAAAATAAGTACTTAATAAAATGAATGTTCCATGATAGAAGGGTCAAATAAACTCGGAAGTGGTTTGAGGAATGGGATACGCCTGCAGGGCTTCACAGAACCTCAGCTGTGCAGTGCTGCTCTGGGGAGGGGAGAGGAGCTGGTCTCAAACCCCCAGGCCACAGGAAGTTTACCAGCACTACCTAAGCAAACTGCTGGCTGGGAAACGCTGACAAGCAGCTCCAAGGCTTGTAGGTATGGTTTCTGGTATAGCAGCCTTCAAGTGTCCCTACAGACAAGGATCCCAGGAGACTACCTTCTATTAATTTTCTCCTGAGAAAAGCTGGGGGTGGGGGGGACCTGCTTCAGAGAGAGCAGGCAGAAAGGACCCCCGCCACAGAAGCCTCTCTGGGTGGGTCTGGGGCCAGAGCAGCAGGATATGACACCATGGTGACGTTCCGCCGGCTCTTCACCAGTAAGAAGTCTTTCCAGTCTGCCAGCTTCTCTCTGCCAAGGTAAGCAGGGGAAGCCTGGGTCACCATCAGCCACATCCCACTCCTGCCTGGGCGGTGAGGTGGCCCCACCCCACTTACCTCATGAGCTTCTGGGCTTGGTCCAGCAGGTGCTGGGGCAGGTGGGGGCTGCCCTGGCCTGGCGCTGCATTCAGGAAGCTGAGGCGGTAGATGGCACAGAGCTGCCGCTTCACCTTCCTGCAGACCTGGAGCAGCCTGGTCCAGGGGACAGGTGTGTCACTGTGGGACAAGGCCACCTCTGCTGCTGTACCCTGAGTTAGAGCTGCACCGGGAAGGCTCCCGTTCTTCCCACTGTGCAGCTCCACACATGTGGAATGATGTCTCCTTGCACGTCCAACATCACCATTTTACAGATAGAGGAAGGGACATGCTAAAGTAGGCCCACACAGCCCGCTCCTCAGGCCCCCACAGGTCTCTCTCCCTGGACCATCCTGTGGGGGGAGCTTGGTGCCTCTGGGAAACAGCCCCTTGTCCTCAGGGCCCCGCTACTTACTCCCGGGAGGATCCTGGCTCACTTCTGGAGAAGGCCTTGGTCTTAAACTCCAGCCAGGTGCTCTGTAAGGACAGGTGGCAGGGCAGCATCCTGATCATATGCCCTCAGTGAGGCCCTGGGAGACCGCCCCCCTCCATGCGGGGCTGAGCAAGCACCCAGCTGCTATAGTGTTGAGGCTCAGCATGAGTTAGCCTTCATTCGGCACAAGCTGGCCTCTCCGGCAGCCCACTGGCACCCTGCCCTCTGCTGCAGATGGCACACTGGTCACTGAGACTGAAAGAGGAATTCCTGGGTAGCCAGGAGTTTGCTGGACTCTGGGGCTCACTGTTTGAAATGGCAGCTGCGATGCCTCCAGGGAGGATAAGCAGGGGGCTGGCATCCCTGCCAGGCACTGGAAACCTGAGCTGAGTCTCCTCAGAGGGCGAGAACTCTGAATCCTAAGGAGCAATGATGCCCTGAGGCCCTGCAAGACAAGGAGCTGCCGGCCTCCTCAAAGAACTACATGGCTGTCACTGCTTGCTCGGCCTCCTCCAGTCCTGCCTTCATTTCAGATCACATGACTGAGGTCATAGGACCTTGGAGGTCCTCAGACAGACCCCAGCTCCAAGGACAGATGCTGCCTCCCCACCCTCAAGGGCTTTGCCTTCTGCTCTCTGGACTGAGTTCTAGGCTTCCATCTGGACTGTGCTGTGACATTCTCATGTGACGCGCTCACGTGACACACTCACTACCACTCTGTCTGCTGGTCTCATCTCCTCAGCTCTGAGCTGGGGGCCGACTCCGCCTTGTGTGTCTGTGTCCACCCCACATGCCCGTTCACTGGGCCAGAGACAGGATTCAGGTTCACTAGCTCAGTAATCTTAGTCTAAGTCCTGGTTTATTTAGTGTGTGTGCTGTCAAGCTCATGTGAAAATGTTTTGCCATCCAGATGTCACAAATGGTTTGAGCTCAGTTGCTAACCTGGAGGTTAGTGGTTAGAACCCACCCAGCTTCACTGTGAACACTGACCTGCTGCTCTGTGTCTCAGATCACAGCCAAGAAAACCCTGTGGAGCGGCTCTACGCTATATGGGGTCGTCTAGTGCCAGACTGGACTTGACAAAAACAAACAGCAACATAAGGCTTTGTTATTCACCTTTCATAATAAGGAAGACAGCGTCAGAAGCCAGCAGCGGAGACAAGAAGGGTGTCTGAAATCTGGGCCCGAGGGGCCTGCTGCCTCACCTGGGCCTCTTTTCCTCCCGGATGGGCACGTCCTGGGCTCTGGGTCTCACCTGAATCTCCTGGCCCCCTCGACTCTTGACAAACTTGTCCATCCTCTGGCGTATGTCTGCCATGAGGGGGTGGGACCGCAAGGTGCCTCCAGCCTCCTGCCCCTCCTTCAGCTTCTTCTCCAATAGAGAAAACCCATCTAGGAGCTGGTATAGGGCCAGGGCCAGGGGGGCACCAGGACTCTATGAACAAAACAAAACCCAGCCAGTGGAGCAGGCGATCAGGCCCTGGGGTCGCCCGGGATGGCGAAGGCCCTGGTACCTTAGTCAGAAGTACCATGTTGATGCTCGGCCACAGGGGCAGGCAGTACAGGGTGTGGGGCACCAAGGGGCAGTAGCTCTCCTTCACAGCAGCGTCCAGGAAAATCCTTCTAGGGCTGGATGCTGCTGGGGAGTGAGGACTCTGTGTCTGCTGAGTGCCCTTGGCCTCCTAGGAGGAAGGAGCAGCTGTTAGGGAGCACTAGGTGGGGATGGCAGAGCCACCTAGCCTCCTTCCCAAGTCTGACCCACTCACGGTTGCCCGTTTGCTATCCTCCTGTGAACCACGGCAGAATACAGAATTTACAAAACTCCCCACATGTTACTGCAACACCCAAGCTGCCCCAGCTCTGCTCCAGTTGCTCTGAGCTGTTTGTAGGCCTTTCTGCCTCAGAGTCAGGAGTGGATGCCAAGTGGGGTACACAGTACAGGAGCTGGGGGCAGGTGGTAGAGAAGAGACTGAACAGGGAGGACAGACAGATATTAGTGGACTGGGAAGACGAGGTCTTCGGAGATGTAATGAGGGATTCCGAGGAGATGCGATGAAAGTATTTGAAGAATGTTCTGTTGTTTCAATCACTCTCAGAACATCCTGGGAGCCATTCACATTGTCCACTTGGGAATCAGAGACAAAAGTGACTAACGGAGCAGACCCCAGCTTTAGGAGGGGCTCTGAGTACGAAAGTCTTCTTAGTGGGGAAAACGAGAGGGTCAAGAAAATTAAGATGGTACAAAATGTCCATATAAGGATGTCACTGATGTGTTATGTGCCATAAAGAGCCTGAACACAATGTTCTACTCAACTCTGGGGACTTGTTAACAAAGTAGCCTGCCCATGTGATGGACTAGTGGACAATCACTGAAAACCATCTGGTTGAAGAACACTTAGTAAATGGAAATATGACTAAAGAGAGAAGTATTATGAATTTCATTATGATCCAAATCTGGCGAAAAAAAAGAGTACATAGAAAAATTGTAGGAACAACTATCTGGCGGCAACACCCAACAATATTCAGTGGCTAACATGTGGGGGTGGGATTGAGAGGAATTATTACTATCTTTTCCCTTCTTTACTTTTATAGTTTCTCATTTTTCTCCAACGACAAAATGACATTAACTTTTTCATTTACAAAAACAGTAAAAATCAAGCTAGACTTTCTTACACTCTTAAGACTAGTGAGGAAGGATTTATCAGGAGTTGAGGGGTAAGGCCACCCTTGGGAGGAAGCTGGCCTGGTGGAGCCCCCTGGAGGGGAAGCCTAGTCTTTCAGTTTGCAGCCTCTCAGAGGAGCCAGGGCAGGGCCCACTCCCCGCAGGGACACTCACCGGGATCAGGGCGACATCAGTGGGTGGGGTACCTTCTTCCAGCCAGACGGTGCTACCTGCAGACCACAAGCAAAGACAATACAAACATTGGGGTGTCAGAAAGGGGAGGGTGGAGATGAGGCTTCCCCTGTCAGTTAGTCAGGATGCAGCAGGCAGGGTACAGCCTTGCCCACCCTGCACTGAGCTAGGGAAACCTCCAGGTAACAGTCAGGGTGAGGCGGCTGGGTCTGGGGAAGAGAGGCTGGGAATCGAGCTCCTGACAATGTAATTGGAAATGGGCGGTGGGGGGAGGGGGTGCCGCCATTCCCTCAGCACCCCTGCCTTGATACCTATGTCCTCCCGGTTCCAAGTCTCCCTGGCTGTAACACCAGTAGGGGATGCTGGCTCAGAGTGGGGTAGTGTGTGTGTTAGTCTTGTGCTCTGTAGGCTTTCAACGGCTGATTTTTCAGAAGCACCAGGTTTTCTCTTTTTGGCAAATACTGTGCCTACATAAATAACGCGTACACCCACGTAACAGGAGGAAATGAAGAAATGATGTAAAAAATAAGCTTCCACATAGCATGCCCATGCATAACCCTGCAAGTTGGGACATTTCCAGGAGTGAATTTTGGTCTCGTTCACGCTCACACTTGTTGCTGTTGCTAAGTGCCTTCCAGTCAGTTCCAACTCAAAGCGACCTGTATACGGTTTCCAAGGCCGCCAGCCACATGGTGGGGAGAAATGCTCAAGGCTGGGGTACACCATCCTCACCCACCTGTGTGGCCTTTCTGGCCCAGAGTGCACACATCTGTGCACCTCCTGGGCTGGGGCCCGGCCACCCTGGGGAGGGCTTTTTTTGGGACAGAAAAAGTCATTTCTTTCTGCATTGGAGAAGGCGACATGCAGAGCAGGGAAGGGATCATGCTGGGACAAGGGACTGCTCTGAAATTCTAGGGTAGGCTCGGGAGGGTCTGTGCTAGGAGCCAGTCTTCATGTCAGCAGGCACCAAGTCAAAGGCTTAACATTAAATTCAATGGACAAAAAACAAACTGAAATTGAAGTTATCAACATACAAAAAAACATCAGTATAGTTTGCTTATGAAAAAATTTAGTATAGTTTGCATGGTATGCAAAAACATATAATGCCTGGGTTTTCTGAAAAAAATCAGCCCTTTCTTCTAATATCAGTGGGAGACAACTGCCACCCTGTTGGCTACCAGCTAAGTGCATTAAGCATTTGTGCACACAGGGATTCAATCCTGTACCACTGCCTTCCAGTTGATGTCGACTCACAGCGGCTGTACAGGACAGAACAGGATGGCCCCATCAGGTTTCCATGGCTGCAAAATCATTAAGGGAGCAGATTGGCACATCTTTCTCCCATGGAACAGCTGGTGGGTTTAAACCACTGACATTTCAGGTAGCACGTAAGCATACCACAGTGCCTCCAGGTTTCCTTCAGGGACTGCGCAGTGGAGTGTTAACAGAGGACCACCTAACAGGCCGCGCAGAGTCTTCACTTCTGCACTGATTCATTCTACGAGCAGACCTTTACTAAGCACCTACTATGTTCTAAGGATTAAGTTTCATTTCCCTGCGTGGTGCTGCAGATCAAGCACTGGACTGCTAAGTGCAATGCTGGCAGTTCAAACCCTCCTCGGAAACCCTTTACGAGGTTGCTGTGAGTAGGAACGGCTCGACAACACTTAACAACAACATAGCTCATGAAAACCTACTGGACCCACTATATATGTGAACTATTACAGGCTTGTAATAATATTGTTCTCTTATATTTTATTGTAAATAACCATCGCTGAAAACTATGGTTCTCTGGGGAAACATGCAGCTCATACCATTTCTAAGTTGTGAATTTCAGCACTCTGCGATGACATTATTTACAGCTTAGAGGCAGAGGAGGCCAACCTCGGGGCGGGGTGGGGATGAGAGTGATGAATGAGGACAGGAAGCGGCAGGAGGAAGAAACTGCAGAACTGGGGAAAGAGATAGGCAAGGATGTATGAGTTGGCAGGGCATCTCAGGCTCCCTGAAGCCCATCCATGGACTGCAAGTTAAGAGCATCTAGCCCAGCGGTTTTCCACCTTTGGCTGCACATGAGAACCATTTTTGCTGTTGTTATTAAGTGCTGTCGAGTTGGTTCTCATTCATAGGGACCCTTTAAAGGGTTTCCGAGGAGTTTGAACTGCGGACCCTGAGGTTCAAACCGAACTTGCAGTCCAGCGCATTATCCCAGGACTATTTGGGGACCTTTAAAACGCTTAATGTCCAGACTATACTCCACAGCAGTCCAGTGAGAACCTCTGGACACAGGCCCAGCTTTGGTACATTAAGTCCCTGGGTTAAGAGCGTCTGACTTATGGACAACTGTACTTGGCCTTTAATGTTATGTAAATTGGCCTTCACTTTGAAACAACTGAACTAACCCCTACTCTCAACAAATTCTTCAACACAATCACATTCACTTGTTGCACGTGCCACTATGAAACTACTCAAAAGGCGGAGTCTTTTCTTGCACTAAAACCAAAACACCAAACTCACTGCCATCAACTCCGGTCCATAGCCAACAAATCTTTCCAGGTTGTAAATCTTTACGGGAGTGGAAAGCCTCATCTTTCTCCAGAGGAGCACTTGGTGGGTTTGAACTGCCGACCTTGTGGTTAGCAGTCCAGTGCTTATCCTACAGCACCACCAGGGCTCCTTTTCCTGTGCTAAAGTCAGGCTAAATAAAAACCATAGGCACCTGTTCTGACTGACCTACAAAGTCGACTTAGAGACACAGCTGGGAACTGATCTTGTTCATTACCCGGGGGTTGCCTGTATTTCTAATGCTTGCTGGGTTAGCTGAACTGCAGCGGTAGCCCAAGTTGGCACACAGGCAGGTCACAACTGGCTACATAGTGGACTTGCCAGGTGGAATTTCAAGAGTATTCATACCTGGGTCCCAGGTCCTGCAACTACAACTGATCTGGACTGCCTGAATCTCTCTGGGTGATTCCAATGCACAGGGTTGAAACCACTGGTTTAAGGGAGCCACACAGTATATCCTTTCAAAACTCAGCCCCCAAGATGTCCTACTCCTCAAACCCTGGTCACCTTCCTCTGCTAGATGATGCATATAATCTGTCCTTTCTCCCAGCCTGTTCATTCAGGCTATGGGATAAGCACTGGACCACAAGGTCTGTCTGAGCCACAAGGTCAGCAGTTCAAACTCACCAGCTGCTCTTTGGAAACCCTATACAGGGTTGTTATGCGTTGGAACCAACTCAACAGCATTTAACAACAACACAGTGGTGTTTATCGATTTCCTAAGTGACGGCTACTTGTTGTTAATAACGTGTGTATAAATTTTAAATTTCCTTTTAGTGTTTACCCATATATTCTGGAAATCCAGACTATAACCCAGAGCTGTTAAATCAGAACACAGTCAGAACTGCCCCACAGGGTTTCCAAGACTGCTGATCTTTATGGATCAGGCTGCCACCTTTCTCTCCTGCAGAATGGCAGATGAGGTTGACCAGCCAACCTTTCGTGCCAAGTGGAGGTTTAACTACAGACCCACCAGGGCTCTCAAGGTATAAACTAGAGACTGTATATTCTTTTTTTTTTTTTTAATTATTTTTTAAATATAGTCTAGACTTTAAATAAAATGATTATTACTTAATTTTACCTATTAATTGCCAAAAAAAGGAAGATGAGGCAGGGAAAACACGTGATGGGTGAATTTTAAAATGAAATCAATTTCTCATTAAAAGCCTTAGGAAGCACCCAAGAGGTCTTAACAGTCCTTGCATTTAAGCTGGTGCTAGCAGGGAAGATGGAGTCCTGGTATGGCACTGTGGGATGAGTGCTGGACTGCTAACTGAAAGGTCAGTGGTTCAAGTCTACCAGCCGCTCCCCAGAAACACTATACCAGGTCACTATGAGTACGAACTGACTCAATGGCTAAACTTACAGCAACAATGAAGTAGGGAAGAGAGAGCAGAAGCTGGAGTCCGCATCCTGTGCACCGGGAGAATTTGCATACTTGTGCCCAGGGCATAATAAGGTCCAGTGAACCCCAAGACAGATATCCCAGGGGCTGCTGACTGGCATCTGACCTCACCTGAGCTCTGCTCGCCAGGAGAAGGAGCTGGTGTGAAGTACTCCTCGGGGAGGGAGATGCTGTCTGTCTCCTGTGGGAGAAGAGAGAAGCTCAGGTCAAGGATTTGGAGTGGATCATACGGCTGGCTCCACCCAGGACCCTGTCACACGCGTGAGGTGGACCCCTGTCCTCCTGTCCAGCTGTACACAGCACACACCGTCTCTGCAGAACTCCGGAGTGCATGTGGGGCTCCAGGGCTCGATGGCTGCTCCACGGGGATGCTCGGGCTGTGGTGGAGCCTCAGTGGGGAAGCCTGTGGGGGGCGGGGGAGGAGCGTGCTAGAGCCATGTGACCTGGCCTGTCCACATCACTGCACAGAGACACCTCAGAGCTGAGCTGGGCAGGGGCTCCTCATTCCTCACCTCTGCCCTGCTTCACTGCGCAGCCTTTGTGTGAGCCTCACCCTTTCGGGGTCTTTACACTACAAAGCTAATTCTTTCTCCAGAATCCTGATTCCAGAAAGCCCAGCTGACAAAGATGCCCAGGGCCATGGTGATGGCTCACACTGAGTGTTCCTACATCTTCCCCACCCCACACACCTGACCCCAGCAATGCTGGGCTCTAAGTGAGTCACCCCCTTTATTCCTCATGAGAACCCTGAGAGGGAAATGCCGAATTTTTCCCACTGTACAGATATGGGAACTGAGGCTCAGAGCGGCACTGCCTGACTCCCCGATCTGCCCTTTAAGCCCCCTACATTACAAGCATGCCTGAATCCCCTTCACATCTGAAAGCAGAGGGTGAGGCTGTGCCCCACCACAGGCCCAGGAGCCGCCCAAGACCTGTGCGTCCTCAGCCTCGGCCGTGCTCTCGCTGGGGTAGAGATCTTGGACCAGCAGGATGAGGGCCAGGAGGTCTGTGGGGCGCAGCGAGCTGGCAGTGTGGCTGTACACAGAGGAGCAGCGAGTCAGCAAACCGGGTGACCTGAGGAGGCGAAAGCCAGGACCCCCACCCTCAAGGAGTTTACAAATAGGTCAGAGAACATAATCCTTTTTGGAGAAAGGCAAGGTATTAATACAATTTAATCCATCAATTTTGAAAATAAAACTTGTGTTGAAAAAACTTATCAACAGGAAACAAGCGAGGACCAGTAATTGCAAGAGAGGAAGCTTCAGGGAGAGTCAAGAGGGTGAATGAAGGTGAAGGATCTGGGGGAGACAGGTCCTGAGGCGCTTGGTGGGGGTGCTGGTGTTTTTGGGTAGAGGGGACAAGAAGGGAGGAGTGAGAGACCAGGAAGGGGACACAGCTCACCTGGAGTAGAAGGCCAGCAGCTTGGAGTGTACTAGCAGAAAGGCATGCAGGGCCTCCTCGCCGGCCCGCCTGGGGCTCCTGTTGGCAGCCTGGATGACATGCCGCTCCAGCGCCTCTATGCACAGCGCACAGAGCTGGGGGTGGATCAGCCGCTCCACAGCCTGGCCGTCGGCATGCAGGACAGAAAGCCATGTCACTGACCACCCTCTCCCTGCTCTAGGCCCTGCACCAATCGGCCATTCCGTCCAGACTGAGCTCACACAGAGAGACTAAGACCATAGGGGCCCTGCCTTCGTCAGGCTTACATTCTTGTCACAGCTAACTCAAGTGGAGAACACAGACAGGCAGACAAGGAGATGGACACAATAAGTGCCCTGGTGGTGCCATGGGTTAAGCACTGGTCTGCTACCCTCCAGGTAAGCAGTTCAAGCCTACCAGCCGCTCCGCAGGAGAAAGATGAAACTGCCTGCTCCAGTAAAGATTTATAGCTTTTGAAACCCTGAGGAGCAGTTCTGTTGAATCGACAGAACTGTAGGAAAAAACTCAACTAGAGAAAAATGACAGAAACTGACGTCAGGTCAGATGGTCTAAGAGGTGTCCCTGAGGAGGTGACCTTTTAAAGTGCTATATAGAGAATGAGAAAGCAGGAGAGGGAGAGAGCTGTATATGCAAAGGAAGGCAGTGTGGTCCAACTGAAAAGTAAGGCAAGTCCTAGACATAACTTACAGGTTTCTAGCGCATTAGCCAAATCAAAAGAAACAGGTGACACTACTTTTACTCGTGTCTTTTTCACTTTACCAAATATACTGAAAATATTATCATTTCAACAAACATTGAGATACTTTTGATATTTTTTTTGTAGTCATAAAAACCTAGTATGTATTTTATACTGAAGAGCACAACTCAATTTAGACAGGCTATGTATAAACTGTGGCTTGAAATTCACCAGTCACATGTTAACTAGTGGCTAAGGGGCTAACACAGTGGACATATGTTATGAAATTGATAAAACGAAAAGAAGTCCCACGTGACCGGTGCATAGTGAGTGAGGGGAAGACAGGCAAGAGATGCTGCTGGAATCAGACAGGCAGAAGCCAGATCACACAGGGCCTGGGAGGCATAGGAAGGGGTTTGGATCTTAACTGCGTTAGGTCACCTCCTACTGGAAGCATTTCCTGATAACCCGAGAGAGACGTGACTACTTCATCATCGCTGCCACATGGATTTTGAAGAGAAATCTAATATGGCACCTACGCATTTGATTTTCTGTAAGCGGAGGGAGGACTACTGAGGGAGCCGTCTTCTGAGATTTGTTATTGACAACCCCAAAAGTGTGCACTGAGAAGGTTTTTATCCAGGACCTAGAGGCCTCCTTGGGGAAGAGCCTGTCAGAGTATTCCAAGTACCACGTGGCCAGAAAGAGCAATTCTCTTGGAAGATAGGAATTTTAGGGTCAGTCTGTGTCCTTACTCATTAGGGCCCAAAATACGGTCTTAAAGCCGGATGCCCCTGTGACCTGACACTCACATAGCCTAAGGGCTCCCACTCCCGGTTGTCACCTCCACAGCAAAGCATTGCTCCTGTTCCCAAAGTCGGCTGGCAGTTGACAGCAAACTCTGGAAACGCTTCCACACCTGGCGACGCCGCTCCAGGTCTGGGGGACGCAGTCTGGGGGCAGAGCCCAAGAGAACAGGAAAGCCCATGAGAATGCTGGTCCCTCTCAGCCGCAGCCCACGTACTCCTAATCCCATGTTACCTACAGAGCCGAGAAAGCCCAGGGGAGCCTACGAGTCACCAAAGATGCCGTGGAGTGAAGGCAAAGGAGCACAGAACCAGGGGTCTGCGAGCCACTAACTTCTCAGTCTCCATGCCCAGACTTAGGACAGGAGGCGGGGCTGGCTCTGCACCTCTCACTCCTCCCCTGGTCTGTTTCTCAGGGTCATGCCCAGGGGGCAGCCAGAGCTTGTACTGAAGGTATCGCCTACTGGGAAGGGGTCCTGAAAGGCTGTTTGCCAGTTGGATATGGACGTTTGCTCACATCTCTCCATCTCAAGAGGCCCAGAACTTTCGATGCTATAACTTCCCAATTCAACCTGAGACTCAAAGTGACGGTACCCCCACAAGTCTTTCTTCTGAGTCCACATTCCAACAGGGTGGATGTTCTGAACATCATTGTCCTTCACTGGGCTCTTCACTGCAAGCCCAGAGATGGCTACGAGGGGTCTGACCCCTCCGAAGGTGGTCACAGGTCATGTGTCGTGTGCGTGGACAGGTGAATTTCTGGAAGGGAAGTCTAAAGCATCTTTGAGAAGCTGGAGGGGACTAGCTCAGCAGGATCTGTGATGACAGATGACTGAGGGGGACTCGGAGTACTGGACTCGGGTTCCCCAGCTCTGATTTCTAAGCTGGGTGTAGCCACCAACCAGTTGATGGCCCTGGGCAAGTCATTTGAATTCTCTGCCCTCAGTGTTCCCATCTGTAAAATGACAGGGTTGGGCCAAACAATCTCCAAGGCTCCTTAAGCGCTGCTTCTGTGAACCAGGGACAAGGCTAGGCAGAGGGTGGGACAGCCGCCTTACCCAGGCTGATGCCGTGCTGCCTGGGCACTCAGCAAAAGGCACAGAGGCGGCCAGTTATGAAAACTCACTCTTTTCGGATAAGCTGGCCGTCCACAGTAACCAGCCCAAAGTGCAGCTCAAGCAAGTACTTGAACACGCACAGCTTCCGCCGCAAGTCCGCTTCGCTCTCTGTGTGGTCTCCATTGATGGCAATGAACAGGCAGTCTCCAAACTGTAGGCACAGCCGGGTCAATGGCAGCCAACCCCAGAGGCCTCCCTTCACCTACCCTGACCCCTGGGGACAATACAGAGAGTTGGGGCCCCAGTGGATTCTGAGGAGATGCGATTCCTGCCGTCCAAAGGACCTCCCCAGGGGGCTCACCAGGTGGAGGACATACAGGTGGTTGCCATTTTCCGTTGAGAAGCAGGTATAGGTGTCTGTGAGCTTCTCCAGCATGGTGGTAGTGGAAATGATGACCGGGGCCAGCAGGGTGCTGAGTCTGTCCTCCAGGGCAGGGAGCTGCAGGAGGAGAAGAAAAGGATCCTGCTCCGTATGTGCTGGACACCCAGGACCAAGAGAAGGATGAAGCGCAAGCCTTGCCATTAAAAGGACCCATAGTTTTCGACCAGTCTTGGGGGGTATCGCTGCCCTGACAGGGAAGTTGACAAAGAAAGACTGTCCCCAGCACGGTGGGTAGGGACTAGGAAGACTGGTGAGGGTCAGCCAGCTAACTGTGCTCTGAGAATAAATGAAAAATATTAAGAGACTGGGCCATGTTTTCATAGTAGAATGTGGAGGCATTTAATTGAGAACTGGCGAACTTTAAGGATGTATGTCCTCTGAACCAAGTGTGTGAAATACCCAGGCTTGTTGCAGTAAACTACATAGGGCAATTGACTCATGCACAAAGATGTTCACTACAGTGTAATCTACAAAGCAAACAACTGTCACAAATGTAAATATCCAATACCAGGGACTCAAATAAATGACAGTATATTTAAATGATGGACGAGTCTACAGCCACTTAAAATATGAGAGCATTTTCAGTGACATGGAAAATTCCTCTGATACGTCCCATTAAAAAAATGGCTGTCAATGCGCTGTTTTTAAAAATGCTTCGGGAAAAATAAAAGTACAGAAGTAATATAAAAGACGTCAACACTGTGAAAGTTATTGCTTCTGGCAAGATTGACCATAGGCAATTTTCCCTGCCACTATTTTATAGTTTTCTAACTTTTCCTGTTTTCCATAACGAGTATGCATTTACTTTTGTAATACCTTCCCTTTTTTATTCTCTCTGGTGTCTAAAGAAAGGGATAAATACATAAGCAAAAAACCAAACAAACAAAAAACGAGAACTGCACCTATCTGTTAAAATCTGTGAATAAAAATAACAGAGAGCCAGCAGAACTGTTACCACTCACATTCTCAATATTGGAACAGGAGACAGCTGACTGGTCCCAAACTGATTTTGGGAGCCTCGAATGAAATATTGAGAAAGCAGAGCTCTAACAAAGAGCTCGTAAAATCTACAAGGAGCTGAGTAAGACTTGGTCTTGAAAAGAAAAATAGGCAACTGGTCAGGGGCAAGGAGCTCTGGTAGCGTAGTGGTTACGAATCGGGCTGCGAACCTTAAGGTCAGCGGTTCGAAACTACCAGCCGCTCCTCGGGAGAAAGATGAGGCTTTCTACTCCCGTAAACATTTACACCCTCGGAAACCCTGTACAGGGTCGCTATGGGTCAGACCCGACTCGATGGCACTTAACAACAACAACAACAAAATATGGTGGGGCAGAGCACTGCGGCATGTATTTTCTTGGCGAGGTTCTCACATTCAGGAACCATGGTTTGTGTCTTGCTAGCAGAGTTCATCAGTTAAGGCCTTGAACTTGGTGCTTCCTTCTGATCATGTAGGTCCCCGAACACAGGCCTCCTTTCCTGACCACCCTCGGGTCACCTGCAAGCCTCTCCCTATCTTATGCCCTTTGGTTTCTTCAGCTCATTCACCATTTCCTAAACTCATGGAATTTACTTGCTGTCTGGTTCCCTGTATGTATCCCCAGAGGCTAGCACACAGTAGGTGCTCAACTAATATGTGTTGAATGACTATCCCTCCATAAAGGCAAAAACACATCACAATGTCTTTGAAACTCTTCAGACAAATTCTATTAATAGAAAAGTCACTTGAGAATCAAGATTGTACAAGGCAATGCATTTTAAAAGAAGCTTTTTCTGTCCGTGGAGCAAGGAAGTTTTGGGAGTGGAAGGGTAGAAATATCTGATGTAGACAGATGTAAAGGATATCTGTTACTTGGAGGATTTATAATGTAGAGCCCTGGTGTGGTGCTATAGGATAAGTACCGGACTGCTAATCACAACGTCAGTGGTTCAAACCTATCAGCTGCTCCTTGCAAACCCTACACAGGGTCACTGTGAGTTGAAACCAACTCCACGGCACTTAATAACAACAGCATGGTTTATGACTCAGTATTTTGAGCCATACAACAATTTGTTGTTGTTGTTGCTATGTGCCATGGAGTCGGTTCCAACTCATAGTGACCCTGCATAGGGTTTCCGAGGCTGTAAATCTTTATGGGAGCAGAAAGCCTCATCTTTCTCCCATGGAACAGCTGGTAGTTTCGAATTGTTGACCTTGCAGTTCGCAGCCCAATTAGTAACCACTACGCTATAGGTCGGAACCAACTCGATGGCACTTAACAACAACAACAACAACACTAACATTAGCTACTGCAAATGGAAAGCAATTTAAATATGTAAATGTACAAATCCCAACTCTACAGGACAGAGAACTGGCAACTTTTCAGTTAACAGCTGACTACGTCACCACTGCACCTACCCTGGCAACACATGTCTAGTATTAGGGAAATGGGTAAAAAAACAAAACAAACAAGCGATAGTGCATTCATTCTCAAGCTGGAATACCAGGCTGCCATTAAGAATTACGCTTTTAAGACTCTTTAACAAAACGGAAGTTTCCGATATACGTAGGGAAAAAAGGAAAGAAAACTGTAACTGTGGAATGATCCCAACTACACACATAAAAAAATAAAGACCCGAGGGAAGTATATTTTAGAGCTAATAGCTCGGAGTAGTGAAATTATTAATCTTTTAAAAACTATTCCTTTATATTTTAAAATTATCGACAATTAACTCCTATTGCTTACAGTCAGAGGGAACGTGTTGGCTCTGTAGGATAATCACTAGATTACGAACCACGAGGTCACCAGCCGCTCTGTGAGAGAACGATGAAGGCCTCTCGGCCCACAGAGATGTGCAGCCTCGGAAACTCCATACAGGGTTGCTATGAGTCAGCACAGATTCAACAACACTAAACAACAACTGATAATCAGAAAAAAGTCTTGTACACATAAAAATAAAACTGGAAAGACTGTCTTCCTTGAGACTAGTCATTGTTGTTGTTAAGTTCTGTTGAGTCAACTTGGACTCACAGGGACCCTGTCTAGGGCTCCCGAGGAGCAGCTGGTGGGTTTGAACTGCTGACTTTCTGGTTTGCAGTCCCATGCTGATCCTACAGCGCCACACCCGGAGTCCAAGACTAGTCATTAGGGAACTGAAAAATCAGGAATTTATTCCTTTCCCAGATTTTCAAGAGGAAGAAAAGACCCACCAGACGGCTTGCTTCTTAAAAACTGATCTAGTTCAAGTAGTAGTTTTAGAAGTGAAATAGTTTAAAAGTATTCATTCTAAAATCATACGTACTGATGGTTGAAAATAACAGAGCCCGACATACACCTGTTTTTCATCTTAACCAAAACCACTTGAATGTCTATGGTCTCGGATGTCTCATTTTTCTCCTAAAGACTGGGACAGGAATCCCAGGGCTGTGGCTGATGGATGGGCCAGCTGAGTGGAGCTGGTGCCACTGCTGATTAGGTTCCTGAGAGCAGGGAGGGCCTCCAGAGGGAACTAGGTCCCATGTCTGCAGGAAGACAAGAGCCCTGTCTTCCGCATCCCTAGGTAAAACACTGAAAAATAAATTCAAGATGAATCTAGAAACAAAACTCAAAATGCAACGCAGACTGAAAGAGACTGTAAAGGATAAGGTAGAAATGCCCCTGGGGTTTCAAGGTTATAAATCTTTATGACGCACACTGGTACTTTCTTCCACAGAGCAGCTGGTGGGTTCAAACCACCGATCTCTTGGTTAGCAGTTGAGTGCTGTAATGACAGCATCACCAGGGATCCTTCAAAAATAAATCACTGGGGGTTCCGGTTTGCCAGCGTGGCGAGACGGTGCTCGTGAGTAGGGGCTCTGGGATCGGGAAAGGGATCGGGAAAGGGAAGCTCGAGAATTGAGCCTCCCAAGTGGGAATTCACAGTCACACGGCCCTCGTAAAGCTTAGTGCGCCAGAGGCTTAGACCCGTTTCATTGAGAAATCACTGTGCA